>NC_135323.1:25454570-25759548 GCF_048772815.1 Callospermophilus lateralis
TAGGACTTTGTTCATTGACCATCTTTATTCTGGTTTTTTTTTTTTTTTTGAGAAAATGGCTATAAGATGGGCTAATTTCTAGAACTTTTTCCTAGACTTCCACAAAAGATTATGGCATAAGCTTATGTCCTTTTGTTTTTAGATTACGGTGGCTTTAAATTTATTTTTAAATTGATTTTGTCAATTTTGAGAGCTGAAGAAACTATGACCCTGGTTTCACTGCTCATGTTATCTTAGCAGTGCATTTGAGAATCAGGTAGGATACTTTCTGTGGGGAATGAGCACTTTAGAACCCGAAAGACTTAAACCGAAATTCTGGCTATACCATGTATAGTGGTATTTGAGGGAGTTACTCTTGTGGGTCTCTGTTTTGTCCCTCAATATCATTGCAACATACTGGGATGTATACATGAATACAAGGCTTGTTCTTTCTGGAAGGTCATTTTCAAGAACAGACTAAAAATAAATGATTCCTTCAATTGAAGAATGCTCAGTTCAATGGAAGGCTGCTCTGGGTGGCCCACAGAGGGTGACTTAATCCTGATGGTGGCAGAGGAAGGACAAGGGGAATGAGTACTCACCCCTGCCAGGTGAGGATGTGTCCTACAGAATAGACAGATGAGCTGTTGGAGGTAGCAGGAAGATCAAGTGAGGGGAAGAGCCACTTTGACACTACGAGGTGAGAGGTGACACTGTGAGGCTGGCATATCCTTTATGTTCTTTGCACCCTCCACGAAGAAAGCACTGGATGTGTAGTAAAGGGAGCACTGGATATGTTAAAGCTGAGACAGATACAAGATTTTGAAAATCATCTAGAAGATTGTGAAAGGGAATTGGAAAGAATATGGCAAATTGAACAAGTAGTACATCTGTGTCAGCCACCCCTGCGGGCTTCTCTTAAATATGACCTTGGCACTCCTTCCACTGAGGAATATCTGGACAGTACAGTACTGTGTGGCTTTCCAGCCAGATCACAGAAGGCAACACAGCTTCCACCTAGGCCTTTGGTGTGCTTGCTTTTGGTATTCAGTCAGCATGCTATGCGGATTACAGAGAATTTATGGAGATATCCACATGGAGAAGAATTCAGGATCCCAATCGACAGCCACAGCTGAGAACCCCACATAGAGATGGCATCAACTTATGAGCCATGGGAGTGTAGCATCTTGGAAGTGAATCCTCTAGCCTCTGGTGGAGCCTACTCCAGCTAATGCCACATGGAGCAGAGATGGGCTTACCTTGCTAAGTCCTGCCTATGTTGCACATTGAGGGCAAAATAAATTGTATTATGTTATATTTTTTATATAGCAATAGATAACTGATGTCAGGAGAGAAGATAAAACAGGTATATCTACTAGGAAACATAATTGTTCAGGAAAGAGATGATGAGGTCCTTAGCTAAGGCATCAATTAATCAACTGAACAGATAATTATGACATAATAGGCACCATATTATGACATGGGAATATAATAAGAACTAAATGGGCAAAGTCCCTTTGCTGGAGAGTTGACCCACTGGTGGACAGTGGGGTGAAATGCAGTGTGGACCACCAGAACTGCTTTATTGTATTTACTGAGGATTTGTGTTCTTCCCACCCAACATTAAGAGGCATTTAAGAAAGATAATAAAGGGACTGGGATTGTGGCTCAGTGGCAGCCTCTTGCCTTGCATGTATGAAACAGTGGTTTTCGTCCTCAGCTTGACATAAAAATAAATAAATAAATAAAGGTATTGTATCCATCTACTAAACTGAAAAAATAGAAAAAAATAAAAGAAAAAAAAAAAGATAATAAGAGGCTGGGCTATAGCTCAGTGGTAGAGCACATGCCCGGCATGCAGGAGATCCTAGGTTTGATGCCTAGTAGTACGGAAAAGGAAAAGCAAAAAAAAAGAAAAACCTAGAGAAATGCATGATTACAGGGGTAATTGACATGCAAATAGCATGAACATGGCATTGGCTTTACTCTCTAAGCCCCTTTGAGCAAGTTACGAAGTGGTTTTGGTCTTTGTCTCCATTAGAGAAAACCTTCATGTGGGCACTTTTCTTGCTCTCCTGGCATTGTGTGATTTTTAGTTCAAAGCACAGAGTGCTTGCTATTTGCATCTGTGCTTGTTACTCTTTTTTTTTGAGGTGCAGAGTGGGAGGATTACCACGGTATTCCCTTCAAGTTCTCTCAGTCCCTGATCAAAGGAAGGGTTTTAGAGTCTTAGTTTGTCTGAAATTCAGCATAAGACTATTCTAGGTTTGGAGTTTTGAGCAAATCAGTTTTGCTTAAACATCAGAAAGAAAGAGAACTTGCCTGTGCATTGTAAACTACAAAGTCCTACACAAATGCCAATTATTTTTATTATTTTAAAACAGAACTTGGTATTATTAGTTGTATTTAGGGAATTAATCATGAGGACACTTCACTTTAAATATAACTGCTCGTTTAATAATTCATGGAACAATTTATCATTCTAGTTTCTCTTCATCTTGTTTTTGCCACAAGGAAATGCCCTTTCTTTCTCCTTCCCCTGAACCACCACAACAAGGAGCCCTCATCATGCCCGATTTGGCTTGCCAACAGTGCAATCTGGCTTTGGTTTCCACAGCTCTGCTGGGAATGACCTTTTGAGTCATCAGTGGCTTTTTGGTGCCAATTTTTCTGAGCTCTTCCTAGGGCTCACTTGGCCTGGGCTCTGCAGTGTTTGGTGCTATTAACCACCACCTGGTCCTGGGAACTCCAGGCTCTGGCTGTGTGCTAACATGCTGCCACTTCTTCTCTGCTTCTGCTGCTGTATTTTCTTTGCACCTCTTTCTTTACCTGAAATGATATCATTACCTAGGACTTCATGCTTCAGTCCTCTCCATTCTCCCAAGATGCCATTTTCTGTCATTTCCAAGATTCCATTCATCCAAGGACCATTTCTGTATTCTGATGAGTCTTGGAAAAACTTGTCTTCTGTCCTTGAAGCCCAAATGCCCCCAAATTACTATTTTTAAGGATGCAAAAATGAACAAACCCTAGTCTCTCATCACAAAGATCTTCTAGTTCTGTAAGGCAGGGTCAATGGGTACACACAGCTTCCAGAACTGGATTTTTCAGTTTGGGCTTTCTTAGTAGTCCTGGCATAGAGCAGCTACTTAATACTTGAAGTTGTGTGACCAAAGTGACTGTTTCCATTGCATTGAAGTGACATGGAATCCAGGGAGGTTTAAGACCAACACAAAACAGGGCTTTTTATCTTAATTTGAGATTGGGGAGAGCCCAGAAGAAGCAAAACTTCATACATTGTGGTCTGTAAATAGAAGTGTAGTAGGTGGTTCTCCTTGGTGGTCAGCAACAAAAATGGAATGGACTCAAGTTAATTTCAGAAAGCAGAGCTGATTGAGACCATGGGAAATGTTTCTTGGAATTGAAGCAAGAATGGAATAACTAGGCTTTCAAAATGAAAGATAGCAACACCACTCTGGAAATCTGAGTAATTGAAACACATGGACCATCACATGCTGTTATGGTTTGGCCATGAGATGTCCCTAAAAAGCTCCTGTTAATGTAGGCTTCCTCAGAGGTGAAATGATTGAATCATGAGAGCTGTAGCTGAATCAGTCCATCCCAGTTTGAATGGGCTGATTGGGTGGTAAACATAGGCAGGTGGAGCAGGGCTGGAGGAGGTAAGTCACTGAGGGTCTGCTCTGGAAGGGTGCATCTGCCCTGTGACCCCTTCTCTCTCCCTTCTCTTTCTGTTTACTATCTAGCTAAGAACTGAGCCTCACCTTGATCCCAGATCAGTGGAACTGGCCATCTGTGGACTGAGACCTCTGAAGCCATGAGCCAAAATAGACTTTTCCCCTCTAAGTTGTTCTTGTCAGGCATTGTCACAGCAGTGCAAAAGCTGATAAAATACAAGCCCAAACCCATGATTGGTAGTAACTCACCAGAACCCCCAAAGTAAATTTAGCTCTGTAAATAGGACTAGAGTCACCTGCCGTTATGAAAAAAAGGTGGATTAGAAATGGATGATGCCTTATTCATGAGAGGCATTCAATAAAATATTGGCATGAAGAAATGAACAGATCAGATTACTAGACTAATTAAATGACATCTAAGATCTCTAGGAATAGCACTGAAGTTCTTTTATAGACCAAGGTGAATCTTTCTGGGTGAATCTGTCTGGTATGATGAATAAATACATTTCTGCCCACCTGGGAAGATAATACTATGAGAAACAGGGATTCAAACAGCACCCTGGTCATCACCAAACCAAATGAAGATAAACTCCAAAGAAGCATCTGCACATCACACTGACAGGAGCATTATGGGATGTTGAGGGATGCCAGAGAGGATGCAATAATGTTCCTCTGGATATAGAACACTTGGGATTTGACAGTTTCACATTTTTCTTTATTTTTGTTAAGACAGGATCCTGACAGGGCTATATTTTGCCACCCACGTTTGTTGTTTTCTTGTAAATGGCAGTGAATGAAAGAGGGGAAATAGAGACACCTTGTTAATCAACTTGGTTACAGTTTTATAGCATAGTGTCCAGTGGGACATGCTGAGCTATCAACATCAGACCAGAAAACACATGACTGTAACAAATTAAAAACTGGAGGAATTTAACAGGTGGCCTTCTGTCCGCCAGGCCTTGACATGGTCTGGCTGCATTTATAACTCAGGGCATGGGATGGACAATCCTATGGATCCTGCAATGCCTGTGGTCTTGAGCCTAGTTTTAGTTTTTTTTTTTTTTCTTTTTTGGCAATACTAACTTCTAGGCACCAATTTCTCTTGTTTGCAGAACAAACAAACCCCAAACTTAGTGGCTTTAGAGCAACTATTTATTTGGCTCTTACATTTCTCTGGTGGATAGGGCTCAGCTCAGTGGTTATCCAAGACCACCTGGGGTCTCATGTACTATAGCCCGATACTGGCTGGGGCTGGGGTCGTCTTAAGGGTCACCTGGGGTGGATATCCATCATGACTTCTTGGCTCTTGCACCTAGTGCCTCAGCTGGGCCTGCTGGGCCCACTGGCTAGGCTAGCCTCTCCCTGGGGTTACCTCGGCTTCCCCATGGTGTGGCAGTCTAGAGTGGGGAAAGTCCTCCGAGATCCCCCCATACCAGGAAGTCACATGCTTCTCGTGATGCAGGCTCAGAAACCACGCAGAGTCACCTGTTTCAGACAGTGTTTCAGATCTTGGGGTACCTGTACATGCTTACCGAGACCTCTTGGAGACAGGACCCACGTCTAGATGTGATCTTCTCTTATGCTTCATACACACTTTGTACCCATAGCCCATAAGATCATACAAATGTGTATTTCCAGTGACCAGTGTTTTGACTGCGACTTATCACAAGAAGTCGGATGAAACTTCCCACTTGTGATGTTATGTCAGTGCTCAAAAATTCCTGGATTTTAGAGTATTCCAGATTTGTCTAATGCGTGCCTCCTCCACAAGATGTAAGAAAGTTCTAAAGAGCAGTGAGCGTGTTCTTCTTCTTCTTCTTCTTTTTTTAATTTAACTAATATTATGTCTTCTACACTTAGCACATGGTGGCTGCCTGCGAAGTTTGCTAAATGAATGAATCTCCCATTTCAGGCTGCCATGCTCCCTTTGTGGCAATATAAGTTGCTTATCCTATTGGAAATAAATCTTCTGAGGAAAGAAAGATTTTGTTGATTTTCAAGAGCAGGAGAGAGAGAAATAGTAAGTTGGGTGGGATTTTCAGAATGTCGCCTTCTTACTGGGACACAAAGGGTGAGTGTGGTGAATTGAATTCCATAGGATTCCTGTGGCCTGAGGATAGACAGATCAGTGAGTTCTTGCCTGAGCCAAAAAAGGAAAACAGTCTTCCCATTTGGTGGCTGAGCAGGGGATCTGGACAGGAAGGAGAGAGTTGGCTCTGGCAAGAAAGCTGGGGTGAGTCTGGTCAGAAGTACCCGTGGCGCACAGCACATGCATGGGGGCTTAGGCGATGGAGAAGTGTGCGGGCCACTATGCAGCAAGGCTGGGAGGCATGGTGTGGGGAGCACAGAGTGGGTGCCATCCTCGGCCTCCTGAGGGCGCGCTGGCTGTGTCAGCCAGGAATGCGCCTTAGCCACTACCCTGCTGCTTGTAGCAAAGCTGGCATTTCTTCTCCCCTTGCAGGGTGTGCTAGATAGTTCTGATTCCGTGTCTCTCTGAATGTCACTGGTTGTCTGTGGCTACTGTGCCTTCCTCATTTCACATCATGCACTCTAGCTGTCTCACTCCCTGAAGAAAACAATATTGGTGTGTTGCAGAGACGTCTGCCTTCCTATGTTCAATGTGGCACTATTCACAATAGCCAAGACACAAAATCAAACCAATATCTATGCTAAAGAAAGTGTGAAAGGGTAAAGGAATGTGGTTCATATACACATGGACTACTCTTCAGGATGAAATCCTGTCATTTGTGACAATCTGAGTGGACCTGGAGGACCTAAGTTGTAGAACCAGCCAGGCAAAGAAACACCTACTGAATGACCTCACATGTAGAACCCAGAAAGCTGGTCCCAGAGGAGAGAGCAGAACGGTGGTTACCAGGGGCTCACATGGTCAGCAGGAAGGGGGCTGAGGAAATGTTGGTCAGCGGGTATACAATTACAGGTTGGTAGGAGGAATTAAAAACATCCAGAATATGTGAATTTATGGAGATACAAAGTAGAGGAGCAATTGCTGTGGCCAGGGTGTGGGGAAGAGAGGACTGGTGGGAAGGGAGAAGGAAGACAGGGAATGACTACAAATGGTAATGGAGTTTCTTCTCTGGGTGACGAAATGTTCTAAAATCGAAATACTGAAAGTCAATGGTCGTGTACTTTAAGTGGGTGGATTATATGATTTATAAATTATATCTCAGTGCAGCTGGTTTTTAAAAAAATTTTTAGTTGTATATGGACACAATACCTTTATTTTACTTATTTTTATGTGGCCCTGAGGATCAAATCCCATGCCTCACACATACCAGGCAAGCGCTCTCCCCCTGGGCCACAGTCTCAGCCCCAAGTACTGCTGTTTTCATTTTGAAACATACAGAGTCAGCTTCTGTGATGGTTTGGATGTTAATTGTACCCCACAGGCCCTGGAACTTGTCACCAGCCTGGAGTGCAATGGGGAGAAGGTGACACCATCAGGAGGGGGTGCCTAAGGGCATGCCCTTGAAGGAGACGTGGGGACCCACCCCCTCTCTACCTCTCCCTTCCCAGCTGCCCTGAGGAGAGCAGCTCTGCTGCACCCGGGGTCCCCACCATGGTGCTCTGCGTCACTACAGTCCCAAGTACAGTGGAGCCAACAAGCCAGAGACTGAAATCCTGAGCCACATAGTCTTTCTTCTTCCTTTAAGCTGATTTTCTCAGGTGCTTTGTCATAGTTGCAGAAAGCATACTTACATGCCTCCCTTCACCCTTCAACACCCACAGCCGACTTCACTAGAGAAAGTAGGGCTTGGGAACAGAGGGACGTGCCAGCACAGGGCAGGAAATGGCTTAAAAATGGAGAGCAGATCCTGCTGTCCCTAAAGTTTTTTAGGCAACTCTCGTCCTGGGAAGTCCCTTACAAGGGATATTTCTCCTTGGTTTTGGCCACATGTTTCTTTTGTGGGGTGGTGGGATCCTCCCTGAAGCCAAGATCCAGCACCAGTGATTACAGCTGCCTCAGTCTCAGTAGAACTCTCAGGGCCTGCCAAGTGCGAACTTCAAGTCTCTTCACACTAAAAACACATAATTTTAAAATCTTATGCCAAGATGCCTTCATCAAAGAAAATGCCTGTAATGAAGAGAAACTAAGCTCCTTATTTCTGCCTCTTCCATCTAGATTCCCTTTTGTGCACCCAGAGCTCACTTAAAAGGCCCTGGTTACCTAAGTCTTGTGTGCACTCATGGGTGCCAAGTGTCTGCGGGGCACCATGTAGCAGTTGGGGAGATACCGCCCTCACAACACTCGTGGTCTCCATTCTCTTCAGCTGTGTTGCCCTCCCTCTGTGTTCCTCTCTGAGTTCAGGAAGGGACTCAGATGGGTCAAAGTCTTCATTGGTATGTTTTCTGAGGGGGACCAGCTTCCCCTCTGCTGGAAGGAACTACTGCTCCACCCTTGGCCAAAAATTAAGTAGGTCTAGGGAAACATGACCTCGGCCTACTTTCTAGTGCCTGTCTCCAGCTGTTCCCCCTGGCAGCCTGGCCCCAGCAGCACATAGATGCCCCCTGCATTGTCAGCAGGGAGCTACCTCATCTTCTCTGTCCCCTTTCCCCACCTCCCTTTGCAGAAAAGACCTGCTTATCCACATGCTCCCCAGAGGCTGTGGGTTCTTCTCCTTAGTCCTGATACGAAAGTGTTGGCATGCATGTCCACCTTGCATGAAAGAACCGTCTAGGTTCTTTCATCTCTCTGTCCCCTGAGCGAGCGTCCTGCCTGGTGTAGCCAACCAGGTCCTCTGTCTGTCACAGTGTGGAGAGTGATACCATGCCTCCTCTTCAAGTTCACAGCTCCACCATCCTCTGGCCCACTTCCCTGAAGAAAGTGCGGGACAGATCCATGGGACTGAACTAGGCTCTTAAAACCCAGCGTCTCAGTTGAAATAAATCCCATCTACCCTGTCCACTCAAAGTCCTCTCTTGTTTTGTGTCCCCCGCTCCAAAGTGAGGGGTCTCAAGTTTTTAGAGACAGCATCATGCCTCCAAGATGTGACTCTGGCTGTGGGTACCCCAGACCTGACAGAGTGATCTCTTGATCATAATTCACTGTGTCTTTTTAAAATTAAGATTTATGATAAATCAACAGGAATTTATTAAACTATTAGCTGCCCAGGCTAAGTACCTGAAGACTAGAAAAGAAAAGCATAGGAATTCATAGGCTGGAGTGAGAGGGGAATCCTTGGCTGAGAGGGAGTCCTGACACCCAACGGGGACTGCCTTGAGCACCTCCAGGAGAGGCAGGGGCTTCTACTGTCAGAGCAGTTTTGAGCCCCTGCTTGCTTCCATTCCCAGGCTGACAGGTGTCTTAGGAGTTTCTCTCTTTTCTAAAGGCAAACAGATAAACAATCCTTCCATTAAAGCTAATGATATGGTGACATCAGGGCTATGAATTTAAATTATTTAAGAAAATTACAACTTGCAAATGAAATTTAATTTGTAACTTCATCAGTATGTTGCTTATTTTTAGGAATGCACAAAACTTTTTCATGGAAAAATATAGGAGGTTTTAGGAATGGATTTATTTTATTATGTCATTATTTTGTTTTGTTTAATTACCAGCATTGTAATAGAAGAGCATATTTTTTATTGTTTCCAATACAGGCATCATTGTTCTTGTGCCAGTGGGGATCATAGGTGTCCAATGATCATGCTGGACCCATGAAAAGTGTTGTTCAGAATCACTGGTGAAAATCATGATTTTTTTAAAGGAACTTTAATTTTCTTTTCAGAACTTTAAAAACTTCCTCTTAGTTGTAAATGCATAGAGAAATACAAAGTAGGAAGACTTTTTTGGTATATTCTCCCTTAAAACTTTAGAAATGTTGAGAATTAAAGTGACTTCTTTGTAGGAACTTATCAAGAGTGGTTTGGCTTCTTAGTGTATCAGCCATGACCTGGAGAGAGCAGTTTGGTGCACATTGCAATACTTTCAAGTTTGCGTCAGCGTTGAACATTTCACTCTGTGTTTTCAGTGTGTCTGAGAGCTCTTCTGATATCATCAGCAGGGCCAGTGCCACTCCCTCTGGGAGCTCTGCATTCTTTGCCTGAATCCTTCCTCTTTTATGTTGATTGTCTGTCTCTGAAAACTTCTCTGACTACTTATGCACATCTCTAAGTCAGGTTGGCGACATCCCTGTGGGTTAGGTATTTGTTCTATGACTCCATTTATGTTAAAAATCACATTTCACTTCCATGATTATCATTTTCCACAGCACTTTCTTTTTTCTCCTTCTTTTCCTCCCCCTGTACTGGAGATTGAACGTACAACCTCGCATCTGCTGATCAAGCACTCTAACACTGAGCCACATCCCAAGTCCTTTTCTAAAAATTTGCTCAAATTACCTAATATGACAGTAGAATGCACTTTGACACATCATACATAAATGGAGTATAGCTTCTCATTCTTCTGGTTGTACATGAGGTAGAGTTACACCATATGCACATAGGACATTAATGTATGCTTCATTCTACTGTTCTTCCTACCCCCTCACTTATCCTTTACCAAATCTCCAAACTGTTTTTCATAGTGGTTGAACCAATTTGCAGTCCTACCAGCAACCTTTCCCCCCATTCTTGCCAACATTTATTGATGATTATATTCTTTGTAATTGCCATTGTGACTGGAGTGACATGAAATCTCAGTGTAGTTGTGATTTGCATTTTTCTAATTATCAGAGATATTGAACATTTTTTCATATATTTGTTGATCTATTGTGTTTCTTCTATGAAGTATCTGTTCAGTTCCTTAGCCCATATATTGATTGTTTTTTTTTTTTGTTTGTTTGTTTTTTTTAGTTTTTTTAGTTTTTTACATATATCCTGAAGATTAGTGCTGTATCTGAGGTACAGGTGGTAAAGATTATCTCCATTCTGTAGGCTCTCTCTTAATGTTATTGATGTTTTTCCTTTGTTGTGAAGAAGCTTTTTGTTTGATTCCATCCATTTATTGATTCTTAATTTTACTTTTTGTGCTTTAGGAATCTTGTTAACGAAGTCAGTTCCTAAGCTGACATTGTGAGATTTGGGCCTGCTTTTTCTTCTATTAGGTGCAGGGTCTCTGGTCTAATGTCTAAGTCTTTGATCTATTTTGAGTTGAATTTTATGCAGAGTGAGAGATAGGGGTTTAATATAATTTTTCTACGTATGGAGTTCTGGTTTTGCCAGTGGCATTTGTTGAAGAGGCTATCTTTTCTCCAATGTATGTTTTTGATGCCTTTGTTTAGTAATAACTGTATTTATATGGGTTTGTCTCTGTCTTCTATTCTGTACCATTGGTCTACATGTCTGTTTTGGTGCCAATACCATGCTGATTTGTTACTATAGTTCTGTAGTATAATTTAAGGTCTGGTATTGTGAAGCATTTTTCTCCATTTAGAATGATGTTGGCCTTGGATTTAGCATATATAGATTTTACAATGTTGAGCTATGTTCCTACTATCCCTAATTTCTCTAGTGTTTTGAATGTGAAGGGGTACTGTGTTTTTTTGTCCAGTGCTTTCTGAATCTATTGAGATGATATCTGATTCTTGTCTCTTTTTTTTTTTTTAAAGAGAGAGGGAGAGAGATAGAGGGAGAGAGAGAGAGAATTTTTATTTTTCAGTTCTCGGCGGACACAACATCTTCGTTTGTATGTGGTGCTGAGGATCGAACCTGGGCCGCACGCATGCCAGGCGAGCGTGCTACCGCTTGAGCCACATCCCCAGCCCCTGATTCTTGTCTTTAAGTCGATGTGGTAAATTACATTTATTGATTTCTATATGTTGAACCATGTTTATTGATTTCCATATGCTGAACCAACCATGTATCCCTGGCATGAACCCCACTTGATGCGGTGTACTATCTTTTCAGTATGGTTTTGTATGCGACTTGCCAGAATTTTATTGAGAATTTTTGTATCTGTGTTCATCAGGGATATTGGTCTGTAGTTTTCTTTCTTTGATGTGATTTTGGTATCAGGGTGATACTAGCTTCATAGAATGGATTTGGAAGAGTTCTCTCCTTTTCTATTTTATGGAATAATTTGAGGAGTATTGGTGTTAACTCTTCTTTGAAGGTCTTAAAGAACTTACCTGAGAGTCCTTCGGGTCCTGGGCTTTTCTTTGTTGGTAGGCTTTTGATGGTGTCTTCTATTTCATTGCTTGAAATTGGTCTGTTTAAATTGTGTATATCCTCCCGATTCAGTTTGGGTAGATCATATGTCTCTAGAAATTTGATGGTATCTTCAAGATTTTCTATTTTATAGAAGTGTAAACTTTTAAAATAGTTTCTGGTTATCTTCTGTTTCAGTAGTGTTATTGTGATATATCTTTTTGACCATGAATTTTAGTAATTTGAGTTTTCTCTCTTTCTTTGTTAGCTTGGCTAAGGGTTTATAAATTTTATTTATCTTTTTCAAAGAACTAACTTTTGGTTTTGTCAGTTTTTTAGATTGTTTCTTTTGTTTTAGTTTCATTGATTTCAGGTCTGATTTTGATTATATCCTGCCTTCTACTGCTTTCGGTGTTGATTTGTTCTTTTTCTGGGGTTTTAAGATATAATGTTAGGTCATTTATTTGTTGGCTTTTTATTCTTTTAATGAATGAACTCAATGCAGTGGACTTTACCTTCAGCACTGCCTTCATAGTGTCCCAGAGATTTTGATATGTTGTATTGTTATCTCATTTGCCTCTTAAGTATTCTTTTATTTCATCCCTGATTTCTTCTGCTATCCATTTGTCATTCAATATCATATTATTTAGTCTTCCGGTGTTAGAGTAGCTTCTATTTTTTATTTTATTGTTGATTTCTAATTTCATTACATTATGGTCTGATAGAATGCAGGGCATTATCTCTATTTTTTTGTATTTGCCAAGAGTTGCTTTGTGGCCAAAGATATGGTCTGTTTTAGAGACGGATCTGTGTGTTGCTAAAAAAAAGTGTATTCATTCATTGATGGATGAAATATTCTATATATGTCTGTTAAGTCTAAAATATTAATTTTATTATTTAATTTTATAGTTTCTTTGTTTAGTTTTTGTTTGGAGGATCTGTCCAGTGGTGAGAAAGGTGTTTTAAAATCACTCTTATTGTTGTGTTGTGGTCTGTTTGATTCTTGAAATTGAGAAGGGTTTGTTTGATGTACATAGATGCCTCATTGTTTAGGGCATACATATTTTACAGTTGTTATGTCTTGTTGATGTATAATTTATTTAAGCAGTATGAAATGTCCTTCTTTTGTCCCTTCTGATTAACTTTGGCTTGAAGTCTACTTTATCTGATATGATAATAAAAACCCCTGTTGTTTACGAGATCCATGTGAGAGAGATGTTTTTTCCCATCTTTTCACCTGCAATCCATGGATGTCTTTGCCTATGATGTGAGTCTCTTGGAGACAGAATATTGTTGGGTCTTGTTTTTTTATCTGACAGTCTGTGTCTTTTGATTGATGAGTTTAGACCATTAATGTTCAAAGTTATTATTGAGATATGATCTGTATTTTGGGGCATTTGGGTGTATTTCTGGTTATTAATTTGAGTTAGTTTCTCCTTTGATTGACTATTCCTTTAGTGCAGTTTCCTTTGCTGGTTTTCACTTTTTTTCATTTTATCTTCATGGAATAATTTTTTAAATATTTATTTTTAGTTTTAGGTGGACACAATATCTTTATTTTACATGTATGTGGTGCTAAGGATCGAACCCAGTGCCTTGTGCATGTTAGGTGAGCACTCTACCACTAAGCCACAATCCCAACCCCTTCATGGAATAATTTGCTGAGAACATGTTGAGGCTTTCTAGTTGTGAATTCTTTTACCTTTTGTTTATCATGGAAGGTTTTTATTTCATCTTCAAATCTGAAACTTCAAATCTGATATTTTTCTCTTGCTGTCTTTAAAATTCTATCCTTATTCTGTATGTTAGGTATTTTCATTATAATAATAAGTCTCGGTGTGGGTCTGTTGTAACTTTGTTCATTTGGTTTGTATCTCTGTGTCTTCATCTATACTGATAAATCTTAAATTTGGTCTTTTCATGGCATCCCATAATTCTTGGAAGTTCTGTTCATAGTTTCTTAACATGTTCTCTGCATGGTCAACTCTATTTTCAAGATTATATATTTTTTCTTCATTGTATGAGGTTTTGTCTTCCAAGTGGCCTAGTCTGTTGATGCTGCTTTTCATTGAATTTTTAATTTGGTTTATTGTTTCCTTCACTTTGAGGATTTCTGCTTGATTTCTTTTCAGACTCTTTATTGAAGTGATCTTTCACTTTTTGTATTTTTTATTTGATTTCACTCCTTATACTATCCTTTACTTCACATATCAACTTAACTATGAGCATTCTGAACTCCTTCTTGGAAATTTCTTTTACTGTGTTATCAGTGGCTTCTGTCATTGGAGCATCTTGGTTGTTTGAGGTGCTTTATTCCTTTGTTTTTATCATGTTGTTTGTGTGTTTTCCTATCTAGCAGTTTGGACCTAAAGGCAGCACAAATTCTACCCTGTAGACCTATAGTGTCCCTGAAGATTTCTAGTGCCTCCTTGCCTTACTGGTGAGACCAATATCTACAGCACCCAATATAAACAATAGTTAGCCTTAAACCTAATAGCTCCCTCTAAGTTGTCCACTGCTTTCTCGCATTAAACCAAATGGTGGATGAGAGAACAGAAGTAGTGTAGTACACTAAATTTTCAAGGGAGGAAGAGAGAAGCTAGAAGCAAAGATTCTCAGGAAGAGTGGAAGAGAAGCTGACAGAGATTGGCTATTTGTTGGAGAAAAGTTGGAACGAGAATCCAAGAAAACAGACATGTGATAGGAAGAATATGAACAAAGAGAAAAAAATTAAAGATATAAAAATACAACAAAAATGCAAAACACTATTTATATATTGTCTTCTATAGACTGATGCATAAAAAACACCCTGATCCACAGATGGTAGAGATGTTAGTGAATAGAAAAATAAAATAAATCTCGATGGAAAGTTGAACTGCCTCCATCAGCATTCATAGTTTCTCAGCCCTGTCTGACCTCTCATAGGATCACCAGGCCCAGATCTGCCCTTGCAGACCCAGTCACTATCTCACAACCCTAACCCTAACCCTAACTCTAACCCTAACTCTAACCCTGACCCTAACCCTAACCCTAACCCTTTATTTTTTGGAAAGAGAATCCAAGAAAACAGACATGTGATAGGAAGAATATGAACAAAGAGAAAATATTGAAGATATAAAAATACAAACAAAAATGCAAAACACCATTTATATATTGTCTTCTATACACTGATGCATATCATAGTCCTGGCCATGCTGCAGTTCTAGGATCTCAGTGCTGCTTCTACTTGCAGAGGGACCACCAGGGATACATACACTCATGCAAAGGATCAACCCTGAGATACAGAAGCAAGAGAGTAGTCACCATCACTCCCAGCAGGAAGACCCCAGGTACCTCCAAGCCCACAGGCACCCCCACACTGGACCTGCAGGACCCAGCTGGAATCCCTAAACAGAAGCTGTTTTGGTGGTAAACTTGCTGGCATCCTGGCCCCAGGCTCTGTTTGGTGCCTCCAAGATGGGTGTGGCCATGGGCAACCAAGCCTGGAGTCTCCCCAGAGCAGTCCTCCAGGTGGTGGTATAAGCAGTAGTGGCAGTGGTTAGTGGCAGTAGGTGGTGGGTCAGCACAGTGATACTGAAACAGTGTCTGCAGCGGCGGCTGCAACTGTGGTTGTGGGGGCAGAGTTACCCAGGCAATCTCCAGGGGGCAGCAGTGGTAAGTGTTGGAGGCAGTGGTGTCTGTGGTCACAGCAGTGGTGGCTGTAGCTGCATTGATAGCAGCACCCAGAAAGAAGACCTCCAGGACACCTTGGGGTGGTAGCAGTGGTATCAGAGGCAGCAGCATTGGCGGTAGCAGTGTATGCATCAGCTGGTTGGAGAAGAGTCAGTGGCAGCAACCTCAGAGGTAGTGTTGGAGTTAACATCTGCTGTGCTCAGAATAAAGACCTCTGGGGGTATCAGTGTCATCTGCAGCTGGATTCTATTATTGAAGCATCTTGGTTTGGGGCTATTTGTTCCCTTGTTTTTTGATGTTGTGTGTCTACCTATTTAGCAGCATGGATGTGAGGCAGTACAGTTTCTACCTGTAGACCCACATTGTCCCCAATGGTCTCCAGTAGCCTCACCATTAAGGGGGAGACCAATATTAATAATACCTAATGCAAACAATATATAGCCTTTAACCAAATAGCTCCTATTAAGATGTCTAGTTTTGTCACATAAACAGAAGTGATGTGTTTAATTATTGCCTACTGTAAGTTTGCAAAAGTGTTTCAAAATTTTCAAATGGTGGGTAAAGAGAGAACAGAAGTGGTGTAGAGCTGGCTTCTGGCGGCCACCTCTGAGTGTGTGTCTGGAAACCTGGGGGAACAGTCATCCCCACCCCAGTTCCTGACAGAGAATGAGACTAAAGCATCACTTAATAAAGACCCCCGAGCCTGAAAAAAAAAAAAAGAAGTGGTGTAGGATGTGATGTTTATGAGGAAGGAGAGAAGATAGAAGTAAAAAATTATAGGAAGACTGAAAGAGGACATAATAGAGATTGGCTGTTAACATGAGAAAAGAGAGAAAGAATCCAGGAAACAGGTAAGTGAGAGGAAAAATACATGTAAAGTAAAAATTGAAAAAAAAAAGAAAAAAAGTTAAAAATAGGAAAAAATGAAAATAAAAGAACATAACAACAAAACTGTAATATACTATTCAGAGTTCCCAGTCCTCGATAAACTCATGCATGAAAAATACTTGGTTTCAAAATGGTATAAATGTGAAAGAAAAAAGAAATAGATCTTGATGAAAAACTGAACAATTGTTTCTGTTTTGGGTTTAAAAGTTTCTCAGCTTCTCTTCTCAGCAGTTAGGTGGAGTTGTCTGGAGTTTGAGGCTTGCTCCACCCTCAGGGTGGGTGGGGTTACTAGGGTGAGAGGGCTAATCCTGGAGGTGGAGCTCCTGGAGGCAGGGTGTAGGCTTAGGTATGCTCCCTTCTCTTTGCTGAGTGCCAGTTGGTCAGTGCACTTGCAAGGCCCAGCAATTGCCAGTCCACATTGGAAGACTGTGATTGGAGGATTGCAATTCCACAGGAATCTCCTTTGGGTTCCATTCATGTGGTGTAGGAGCCTGTTCTTAGCCTACTACTTCACTTGCAGACCCCATCACTCCTGGTCTGTGATTCAGTCTCCAAGCTCGCTCTCTCCTGCCTCCCACTCTCTCCTGCTCCTGCCATTTTGAATTCCTGGTCAGGTGTCTCTCTTCTAACTGGACCTGCAAGCAGCCAGATTGGAGGAGGATGGGAAGCCAGGTTTCCACAACTACTTTCCCCCCCATGTAAACCTTTCTCAATGCTTGATTTTTTCCCCCCTGGTCACTTAGGTACATTCTCTGTCATCCAGTGTCATCCAGCTTGTTTTTTGGGCCAGACTTGGGTCTGCCAGTGATGGGCTCCCCCAGCTACCCTAGCCCCATGTCGTGGCTGCAAAATAGTTCCTTCCTCTGTCCTCTGTACATGTTGAGAGAGATGGTGGCTTCCCTCCAATAATACATGGTACTGTGTAGCACAGCTCAGTGGTTTTTGGAGCATTGTCCCTACCCCGACACACCTCAGTCTTCTGGAGAATGGGGCCCCTTTAATCCCTCTATTGCTTTACTGTGTTCACGTAGAGACTGTTCTGATTTGTGACTCCAGCCACTGTCATGGCTGTGGGGCTGGAGTTCTTTCCCCCTTATTTTACTATACAAGATCTACTGTGTCCCTGATCTGTTTTGAATATCCAGTATTAAATTCCAGTAAAGTCCCTTTAATTCTTAATTTTCACCCACTTTGTTGAAAGCTGTCTGTCTGGTTTTCTTGGTTCACACCATGGAACCACTAGGGAAGTGACCTCTTTATTCCGCCATCTTACATTCTTCATCCCAAGTACTTTTGCAAAAATTTGACACAGGGTCTTGCCAAGTTGCTGAGACTGGACTTGAATTTGAGATCCTCCTGCTTCAGCCCTCTGAATGTCTGGGACTACAGGCGTGTGCCCCCGTGCCCAGCTGCCCTTGGTTCTTGGTGGCTACCTCGCCTTTCACTTATCCACCTCTGAAATGTCACAAGGGTCTGTCACTGGAAGGTTCAGGGCAACATGACCTCGCACATGACTGGTTTTGTGTGTGAGGTGAGTACAGATGGCAGTGGAAGGTCACTAACAGGCTTTGAAGGCAGAGACAGGATTGTTCACTGATGATGCAATTTGCAGACTGAAGAGCCAGTGCTAAAATGTGGACTTTGATGCACTTGGAGTGAGATATCACTTTGTGAACTAGAAACTAAGCACCATTCATAACATGAGATTTCTCATGATCTTTAAACAGTGATTCACAATTTTGATAAGTGTATGCTCTGCAGCTTTCCAGGCAATTATTTGACATGCATTCTTGGCCACCCTCTTCCCCTGGGTTTGGAGGCAATGACGTGAGTCTCAGAGTTTTTGCCAAGGGTTTATTCATCCTTGGTTTGGATGGTTGAAGCCCAGTAGGAATTAGAGGTAACCTTTGACTGGTCTTGTAAACCACTACCTAATGGGAATTAGGTGCTAATTTTAATCTTGAAAGTTACTTATATAGTGTTTCTCTGGGGTAAGCACTGTTGACTACAAAAATGAATTTAGCATAGATACTACCCATTACAATTTAGTAGAAAGGTTCAAGATTGTAAATTAATACCAGTTGTCATTACTTGTAAATTTTATTTTGAAAATTCATTGACTTGCTAAAATCTATTTGCAATCCCCCAACTCAATACTTTCTATACTTTCATGGTCCTTTAAAAATCTGTACAGAGTGATAAAAATCAGAGTTGGGTGATGCTCATGTTCCCAGCTGGGCTACTGAGGCCATGTTCCTTCTTGTTTCAGCATCTCACAGAGGTGACCAAGGAGGGAGTTGGGAAGGGAACAGTGAGGGCAGTGAGGGGAAAGTGCTGTAGCCCCAGGGCAGCTGCACAAGGTTTGATTCACAGTTGTTAGTGGGTGGCCTCAGTCCCATCATTGAACACTTCTAAACCTCATATTTTTCTTTTAATATTAAAAAAAAGGAGCCTACTAGAATGAGTTGTTTTTAGAATTTAAGGTTGTAATCTATGTGGGCTGTGTATCTAGAGGTACCTATTTCCTCTGGGAGCAGGGGTTCAGCATGTGTAATTCAGTGTTCCCAGCAACTTTATAGAACATAACCATCAGGAGTAATGAGAACTGACAGTACATCTTAACACATAATTACCTTTTAAAAATCGTTATTAACTCATTTTCTCACTTTCTGGCTATTGGGAAGTGGGTATTTACAATGAGGAAAAAAACTGAATTCCTATTGGTATGCCACAAGGACATAAAGCATTCAAATGTATTTCTGCAAACACCAGCTTACCCACTTTAGCAACATGAGCTTACCCAGCTACCCACTTCAGCAACACCAGCTACCCACTTTAACAACACTTTAATGCAGGTAGATTTTGGTTGAAAGGAAAAGAACTTTACCTCTCAGTTAACTGCATTGAAGATGCCATGCCTGGCCAGTATAAGGAAGGAGCCCCCCAGTCCTGGACTCCTTGCTGCCTGCTGCACTGGGCTCACACCCACTCCTCATTCCATAGATTTTGTTTTTTGATCTTAATCTAACATCATTTCCTTTTCTCATCTTTATTTTTTAAATGAAAATTTTTAAACACACAGAAATGTTGAGCAAGTCATATATCCAGCACCTGTATACTCATCACTTAGACATAGCAGTGGTTATGATCCACATTCCCTTTATTATATATGTATATGTATATGAATATATGCATATAGTTTTTTCCTGAACTAATTGTAAGTCATAAAGATCATGACATTTTACACAAAATTATTTCACTATACATGTCCTAGGTAGGGACAAAAAATTCCCCCACAAAAAGGGGACACTTAAACACTGTTGTAAATTACTCCAACCACTATGGATATCAGCATGAGACTTTCTCAAAACACTAGGTATGGAACCACCATTTGACCCGGCTCTGCCACTCCTCCATATTTATCCCAAAGAACTGAAGTCAGCTCACTCTAGTGACTCACGCACTCCAGTGTTTACAGCAGCGCAGTACTCAGAGGCCCGTTTATGGAATGAGCCTCGATGTCTGGCAACAGCTGACTGAGTAAAGAAAATGTGATTCATATACACAGCAGACTTTTACTCAGCCACAAAGAAGAATAAAATTATGGCGTGTGTTTGTGACTGGGTGGAACTGGAGAACGTTGAGTTAACTGAAATAAGCCAGACTCAGAAAGTCAGAGTTGAATGTTTTTCCTCATGTGTAGAAGCTAGAAAAATGGGGAAAAAGGATCTCATAAAAATATAAAGGAGACTCCTAAATTAGAGGAAGGAAGACTGGGGGAGGGTGGAGGAGAGGGAAAGGGGAGGTGAATAAAGGAAATTCACTGAATTGTGTTATGTGCAGATATGAATATATTACATTGAATCCCATTATTACGTATAATTGTAATGCACCAATACAAAGTTACAAAAGAATACCCTAAGATCACTATTGAATATATACATAAAACATTAAAAATCTCCTCTTCAAAGACAATACCATGGTCATACCTGAGACATTCCTTATAATTCTCTGATATGATCTAATATTCAATCAATATTAAAATTTTCTCCTCAAATATCGTTTGTAGCTATTTTTGGAACCAAGAGCCAGTCAAGAGTTGTACTTTATACCTTGTTATCTTGTCTCTCTGAACTTCTTTAATTTAGGACAGATCCCAACTTTTGTCCACATGACATCAATTTTTTTTAAGTTAGCATCTATAATTAGCTCCATGTCATACATCATCATTGTATAGTGATCTGTGTTTGAGTCATAGCTCCAGCTGAGCACATTTGAGGCCAAATAACCATTGAAAACCTTAGTGACTAGGTGGCTAGAAAAGATTTAAAAAGGTAATGCATGTGAAATTGCTTTGCAAATTATAAGGGCTTCATATCTGAGTTAATTTTTGAAATCTTTCTGCAGTACTAGGGAGTAAGCCCAGGGGCCTTCTGCCACTGAGTTACACTGCCAGACTTTTATTTTTATTTTTTATTTTGAGACAGGGTCATGCTGAATTGTCCAGGCTGGCCTCAAACTTGTGATCCTCCTGCCTCAGTCTCTGGAGTCACTGGGATTATAGGTGTGTGCCACCATGCTTGGAAGTCTCAGTTATTTTTAATACCATTTTTTAAAAGCTATTTTGAGCTTTCCAAGAAATCTCCATACTGCTTTCCAAATTGGCCGCACCAATTTGCAGTCCCACCAGCAATGTACAAGAGTACCCTTTTCCCCACATCCTCGCCAGCACTTGTTGCTGTTTGACTTCCTAATGGCTGCCAATCTTACTGGAGTGAGATGGTATCTTAGGGTGGTTTTGATTTGCATTTCTCTGACTGCTAGAGATGGTGAGCATTTTTTCATATACTTGTTGATTGATTGTATGTCCTCCTCTGAGAAATTTCTGTTCAGGTCCTTGGCCCATTTGTTGATTGGGTTATTCGTTATCTCATTGTCTAATTTTTTTAGTTCTTTGTATATTCTGGATATTAGGGCTCTGTCTGAAGTGTGAGGAGTAAAGATTTGTTCCCAGGACGTAGGCTCCCTATTTACCTCTCTTATTGTTTCTTTTGCTGAGAAAAAACTTTTTAGTTTGAGTAAGTCCCATTTGTTGATTCTAGTTATTAACTGTTGTGCTATGGGTGTCCTATTGAGGAATTTGGAGCCCGACCCCATAGTATGTAGATCATAGCCAACTTTTTCTTCTATCAGACGCCATGTCTCTGATTTGATATCAAGTTCCTAAGCCTGCGAGGGAGACTTTGCAGCTATACAAGAGCAATATAAATATATAGGGGGAAAAATCAATAACACAACAGTTTCACCAAGCAGAAAGAAACGCGATCAGTATGAAAAGACAAGGAAAGAAAGGACCACAAGCAATGCAGGTCAACTCAACTTTAGAAGAGGTAATATCTGCAGCAGATGGAATGTCAGATAAAGAATTCAGGATATACATGCTTGAAAGCTCGGAATGGAACCACCATTTGATCCAGCTATTCCACTACTTGGTCTATTCCCTAAAGACCTAAAAAGAGCACACTATAGGGACACTGCTACATCCATGTTCATAGCAGCACAATTCACAATAGCAAGACTGTGGAACCAACCTAGATGCCCTTCAATAGACGAATGGATAAAAAAAATGTGGCATTTATACACAATGGAGTATTACTCTGCATTAAGAAATGACAAAATCATAGAATTTGGAGGGAAATGGATGGCATTAGAGCAGATTATGCTAAGTGAAGCTAGCCAATCCCTTAAAAACAAATGCCAAATGTCTTCTTTGATATAAGGAGAGTAACTAAGAACAGAGTAGGGAGAAAGAGCATGAGAAGAAGATTAACATTAAACAGGGATGAGAGGTGGGAGGGAAAGGGAGAGAGAAGGGAAATTCATGTAAATGGAAGGAGACCCTCAGGGGTATACAAAATTACATACAAGAGGAAGTGAGGGGAAAGGAGGGAAAATATAAGGGGGAGAAATGAATTACAGTAGAGGGGGTAGAGAGAGAAGAGGGGAGGGGAGGGGGGAGGGGGGATAGTAGAGGATAGGAAAGGCAGCAGAATACAACAGACTCCAGAATGGCAATATGTAAATCAATGGTTGTGCAACTGAAGTGATTCTGCAATCTGTATATGGGGTAAAAATGGGAGTTCATATCCCACTTGAATCAAAGTGTGAAATATGATATATCAAGAACTATGTAATGTTTTGAACAACCTACAATAAAAATTAATTAAAAAAAAAAATAAAAAATAAAAGCTATTTTGAAAGCTATGCTGTTATCATTTTATATGATGCTGTAACCCATTAGTGCAAATTTAAAAATTGGATTGATAAGCTGTTTACAATAAAAATAATTAGCAAATTCTATGTTAATTAAAACTCACTTTGAACTTTTCTTCCCTCCACCTTTAACCATTCTGAGTACAAAGGGAAGGCACTGAAATGCATTCTTATGTTATCACTGGTATTTAACAATGAAGAATGAGGTTGTTGACAGTGGGCCCCCAGACCGCCTCCTGGAAACCACATTCCTGCTGGATGCTATATGAACTCCCAGCTGTGACATTTTTGTTGAGATCTTTGCAGCTGGGCTGTGTCCCCAGATTAAATTCCTGCAGGACTTTTGCTTTTTCCCAAGGAGGAGTGACAGGAATGGGATTTTCCATGCTGTCAGAAATAAAAAACTGAAAGCAATATTTTTAAGAGAACAGTGATCCCTGAGAGTTAAGAATGTAATGAAAAATGCTTGTCATTGTCTGGAGTTTCTGGGGTACAGCACAGGGAGGGGAAACCCAGCAGGAGCCTAGCAGTCTCCCTGGGTTGGAAAGATGGAGCAGAGAGTTCAGGGGGACCTAGATGTCTGCAATCCATTGGGCAGAGTACTGGAGGGAGAGAGCTGGATGGGGGAAGGGAGCCCTGGAGAGGTGCAGAGGCTTCCCCTTCAGTGTTTGGAGGGTGCTGGTGAGAGTGTGTTTGCCAGGGTGCTAGACCCTTCAGAGCTCATGCAGGGCAGGAAAGTGCCTCTTCTACCAGCCAGACTGGAAACATGGAACACGAGGTAGAGTACTCAGGAAGGTCTTGCTTGAATAGTGGAATAATTTTCTTGAATAATGTTCCAGACCCACCTAACAAATCATAAAATAAGACCCCAAAAGATCAAGCCATTTCTTAGTAACTTAACTGCGTTTCAGAACAAAACTCAAAAATAGTTACAGGAATCCAAACAATCTAACATCCAACCAGGTAAAATTTATAAAGTTTGCCATCCAGTAAAATATTATGAGGTGTACAAAGAAACAGGAAAATATGGTCTGTAATGAGATCAATCAATCAAAAATAACTCACAGTTGACACATGTGTTGGAATTAGCAGACATGGACATTAAGATGGGTTTTATAGTTACATTCCATATGTTAAAAAGGTTAAGTAGAGTCATAGAATATATTTCAAAAATTCCAAGTTAGAGTTCTGGCGTGAAAAATATAATGTCTAAGGTAGAAAATACATGTGTAGAAAGAATGGGATTAACAAAAGATTAGATGTGGCAGAAGAGGGGACTAGTGAACTTAAAGACACACAATAGATATGATTCAAAGGAATCACAGAGTAAAGAGAAAATTTTAAAAAGTGAACATGTATTAGTTGTGAGATGGACTTGAACCTAAATATATGTGACTTAGGCATGCCTACAGGAGGGGAGGAGGAGGGGGTAAAATATGTGAAGAAGTAAATTTCATTTTCTTTGAAAATAATATACCCCAAGTTGTAAGAAGCTCCATGCACCCTAAGCACAAGAAACGTCTAGACAGACAAAAGTCCCCCATATCCTACCCTACCACAGAGTACGATAGAATTGTGGAAGCCACTGGTGAGGGGAGAACCTAAAAAACAGCCAGAGTGAAAGAATATGCTACGGACAGAGAAATAAAGATGAGGGTGATACCAGATTTCTCATCAGAAATAATGTCAAGCAGGAGGATGGGGGAGGTGGGAGGGACATGTTTCAAGTACTGAAAGAAAAATCCATCCACTTACGATTCTATACCCAAGGAAGAATTATAACCAAGGCAAAATAAAGGTGTTTTCAGAGACACAAAATCAGAAAGCACATTCCTGCTCTCAGAATGTGAGAAGGGAAGTCCCTCCGGCAGAAGGAAATCATACTTGATTGAAATACGGATCTGTGTGAGGAATGGTGCACACCAGCAACGGTAACCATGTGGGTATACGTGTAGGAATTTTTCTTATTATTTAAATCTCCTTAAATGATAACTAACCATTTAAACCAGAATAATAATGTGTTTCAGGGTTTATGATGTAGGCGTCCGTGAAATGTATGTAACATTGGCACAGAGATCAGGAGGGAGGCCCAGAACCATATAAAGTTCTATATATAAATGGCTCAATGTCATTTGAAGATAAACTGAGGAACTAAAAGAGAAACCAATAAAATAACAGATCAAAGACACAGCAGTGGATACGTTGGAAAGACATGGATACAATGGAAAGAAAAAGAAAAGAAAGAAAGGAAGACTAGGTAAGGGTGTCCTGCGGATGTTAGGGAGAGTGTCCTGTATTTCAACTAGAGCATGCTGGTTGATGGCTTTTTTCAGGTCTTTTCTATCCTTGCTGATTTTCTATTTAGTGGTTCGATTGATGACTGAGAATTGGGTGTTGACGTCTCTGACCATAATTGTAAACTAGTCTTGCTTTCTGCTCAACACCAGCAGGTTTGATTGGCACATTTTGGGCTTCAAGGATGGTGGTCTTCTTGGAGGGTGGATCCTTTTATCATTCTTGAATTATGTATGTGTCTCTGCTTTAGTCAGCTTTTATGCTGCTGTGATAAAAAGACCTGACAAGAACAATTAGAAGAGGAAAAGTGTATTTGTCCTGGTTTCAGAGGTCTTGGCCTATACTAGGCTGTCCCCATTCCTCAGGCTAGAGGCAAGTCAGAACATCCTGGTGAAAGAGTGTGGTGGAAGGAAGCAGCTCAGGACATTACTAGGAAGAGAGAGAGACTCCACTTGCCAGATACAAAATTTATACCCACAAAGCATGACCTCCAAAGCCCATCTCCTCCAGCCATGCCCTACCCCTCAGTCACCACGGAGTTGACCCCTCCCTATCAGGGGATGAATCCACTGACTGGGTCGAGGCCTTCATTACCCCATCACTTCACCTCAGGATGCTCTTCTGTTGTCTCACATGGTAGCTTTTGGGGGATACCTCATATCTAAGCCGTCTCCTCCAGATAAGCTTCTGAATGACTTCTGACAATCCTCACTCCAGACCTGACAGAGATGGAGAGCACCGGCCCTGCAGGCAGGGGCCTCTGTCCTGCCTGCACCCCCAGCCTGCCCCAGCCCTAATATCAGGATGGATCCACTGTGTTCCTCTTTACCCAGTATGTAAGGGTGGTCTGAGTGTGGGGAAAAGATCCCGGGGTACGTGGACCCTGTGATCTTGAATGGCTCCTGGCTGTATCACCTGAAGGCAGAGAAGAGAAGGAGTGTGACTTTGAGGGTCTCTGGAAAGTTCCTCAGGCACTGCTAAGGCTTGCCATTGCGTATTTGTGAAATACCACATGATAGCTAGACCTCCCGAGCCTCGGCTTTCTTGTATGTTAAATGAGAGAGATGACTTCTAAGGTCTTTACCCACTTCAGGACTTTAAATTCCAAGAAATATGGGTGAAGAAAAAGAGAGATAATAGGAAAAACCTGTTTCCCAAAGCTGTACCTTATTCCCAAACACATTGGTTCTGCCAGACCCCAAACAGATTTCACCAGCTCCCTTCCCCCCTTGATTTTCAGAGTTGTGTATATTTTTAGAGAAATACATTCCAGGTGTTTTTTATTAATTTACCCTTAACTTGACAAAATATTGTTTTCTCGGAGTGTTCTTGATGTCTTGGAAGGCTCTCCTCATGAGCTCGCTCTTTCCTAGCACAGGGAGTCACTTGTGTCAGCTTCAGTGAGCTCCAAGGCCTCACCAGGGGAAGAAGCCCTTCAGTCTGTTGTGCTCTCAACTCGCCAGGTTGGATTGGATCCTTCCACCCCTCCTCCTTGTCGTTCCTCACAGGGTGTCAGACACTTTTCCTACCCAAATGAGGTTCCCTACTCCTTGGCCAGCCCTGACTGGGGCGGGCAGGCAGAGGTCAGGCCTCAAGTTCTGTCTTCCTGTGTCTTGTCCCCTGCTGGGCTGCTGCCTCTGTCATCATGCCTGGCCTCTCTGCTCCTTGCTGGTTAGGCAGGCCCCAGCCCACCTGGCAGGGATGCATGCTGCTCTTCCTTGGTCTCCTGCAGGTGCCTGGTGCTGCTGTGCATCTCCCGGTGATGACCAGTTTCCTGTTATATGTGGACTAATGGCCAGGCAAGAAGATTCCTTGTGGAATCAGACCTGGACCCTCAACATCACGGTCCTCACTCCAGACCTTGACTTGTTGTTCAGATTCCTGACAGAGATGGAGAGCATAGTCCCTGCAGGCAAGGGTCTCTGTCCTGCCTGTGCTCCCAGGCTGGACAGATTCCCTTCAAATGACCACTTCCCCAGGAGGCTCACTTGCCCCTGGGAAGTGCTGGGGAAGGGGTGAGTCTAGTTTTTCTCCATGCTACTGACCTCGGCTGCTCTTCTTTCGGAAGGTGTGCCCCTGGGAAGGAAACAGTCTTTGAAGGACTCTTTGAATCTCCTTCTCTTGATTCTTTGATTCTGATTTTCTGGATCTTGATTGACTCCATTTTCCAAAGCACACCAGCTGCTCCTCCCTAGCCATGGTGTGGTTTGGGTCTCTCCTTCCAAATTCCCACTGAGGTTTTGTTGCCACAGTGGTGGTATTGCTCAGCAGGGCCTTTACGAGGTCATTGGGTCTTATCATGGGCACTGATTCTCAGCCTTCTCTGAGGCTCCCTCTGCCTCCCAGGGAAGCTCACCGAGTCTCCTCTACCGAGGACTGTAATGAAGAGGAGGGAGGGCTCCCAAAGAACCACTGGTGAGGCTTCATCTGCCCTTTATTGCTGGATGTCAGAGTCCCCTCTTGTGTTTTTAGGTGAGGTCCTGGCAGGTTCCTCTCCCTCTCTGTCTGGGGACCAGATCTGCACTGGTGTGGTCACCAGCATAGCCTGGCTTTCCGGGGAATGCAGGCACATGTGGCCTCACTATCTTGCACCTGGGAGGAAGACTGGCCATAGCAATAAAGCATGGCTGTTTACATGAGCATGGCAGGGCCCGCCGTAAGAGGCCGTGGGGCTTACCCACAGCCAAGTCCCTTCCGCCAGAGTCCATTCGATTTGAATTCCTCCAAGCGCCAGCTCCACAGTGCGTGGGCAATGTTGAAAAGGTCAGGGAGGCGCTGTCAGACATGCTGCGCTTGCTCTCCAAGTGCTCTGGTGGTTTGCGCATAACAATGTGCTACACTGCTACGCTGGTCACCAGCCACCCTGCTCTCTGAGGGGCTCTCTATTTATCTGGTAGCAATAGAAAAAAATTTTCTTTTTTCTTTCCCTCCATTTCCTGCTCCTCTGGCATATCAGCATACTGCCAGCTAATAAGTTTTTTTTTTTCCCCCAAGACACAGTGAGGATAAATGTTTTGATCTGGTTTCACGGGCAGCCCTTCTCAGAGTGTTTGCACATTAAATATAAATCGCAGCAACTCCAGGGGCTCAGATGCCTACACGCAGAGCTTACCTCGGAGAGATTTCCGCATAATAGAAACCTTGTGATCTTCTGCCCTGTCTTGCCTCAGGCAAAGATGTGTTGAAGGTCTGTTCCTCAGGCTTTAAAACCCCTCAGTATGGTGTGATTCTTCAGGAGGTAAACAGTGGATTTGCAGTAGAGAGCCTATGTCCCAGATTGGCTGTCCAGAAGCAGGTGCTCAGATGGCTGGGGTGCAGGGTGCTCCCTAGGGACCCCTGTGAAAACAAGGGGAAGGAGGGGGCCATGGAAAGGGGACGATGGAGGGACTCACAAAACCTCCACTGACAAGCGATGTGGGAGCTCAAGGCCGGTACTATCCACGGAGTGTCCCGTGTCAGACAGGAGTGTCCAGGCCCTTTGTCCCCATCCTCATTCAGGATCCAGATATGGGTCCTGGTGTGGCCAGGAGGACTTGACCTCTGGGCCTCTGACCTACTCTAGGAGCCTCTGGGAGCCGTATGTTGAGTGTGTGTTCCTCTGATGGGCAGCTGGTGTTCTGGGTACTGCATGACGGTGTCCACCACAGAGTGATTCAGACACTGGGTTTCTGGACTGACCACAGCATGGTGCTTGGCAGGACACCTCCTTTCCGGTCTCATTCTGTCTGTGAATGAAATTGGGCTTGTTAAGCCACAACTCTTGAGACTGAGGCTTCTTTCAAATAAAGGGGTTCATTGAATCGTTACAGATGCCAGCCAGAACAGGACTAGGTTCTGGGAAGTGTTCCGAAAAAAGCGTCAGCAAGGCTAGACAGCAGTTGGGAACCTGCCTGTGGGACACAGAGCGATGGTGTTTCCCCAAAGCAATTTCCTTTGACATCTTTACCCTGTCCCACTAGACTAGTCTCCTGGCTGCCCCTGGGCTCCCCAGGGCTCACTCCTGCTGTAAGGTGTTGTGCCAGGTCCACCAGCCTGAGCCACTGACCCCACATCTGCACAAATGCTCCCTTTCTTCTTCACGGAATTCCTCAAATGCCACTGTAGAGTGAGCTATCTCTGCCTACCCCATTTAAATGATGCCTTGCCCTATGCTTTCCTGACTCTAATGTCTTCCATTGGCCTTTATCACTAGGTCAAAGTTGTGACATCAAAATGCTTCATCACTACTTCATTTGCTGCTGCATTATGTGGTGCTTAGAATTTTCACTGGCACATGATCTGTTTCAATAAATATTTGTTGAATGAATAAAAAAATGTTTTTCTCTTCATTAATGATTCTGTTTCCCTAACATGTTGTCAGTCTTCTGCATCTTGACATTGTATCATACAGGCTTGTCATGATATGCCTGTGTGCTCTGTAGTGGCAGCCCAGGGGCTAGCACTGGTAAGTGTTCAGATACGCTTGTCCCGTGAGAAGATGGGAACTAGCAGGAGGTCACTTGCCCGAGGTCTCTTATGTGTTTCGACTTAGTGGATTCAGTTCACTCACCAAGCGTCCAGTAAGTACTTTCTATGGGTTGGACACTGGTGGGGGACGTGAAAGTCAATAAGACAGACTTTGTGTCCTTGAGGATCCCAGAGGAGAGAGAAAACAGATAATCCTAAGCAGAAGTGACCAATGCCATAGGGGGTGCAGATTGGGGTGGCGCGGGGTACAGATCACTTGATAGCACATGTAGCCTGTTCTGTAGGGGCAGCAGAGGTTTCTCAGAGGCCACGAGGCCTGGGTGGGTCTCAGTGTTCTACCACCACAAAGAAGGTAGAGAAGGAGGCATCAGAGACATGCATACAGGAGGTATGCACTGAGGCCTGGAGTGTCGATGTATGTGACCCAGGCTCCCTGCTCTGTGAGGCTCGGGAGGCAGGTCTGGGCTGGTCATGGTGGGTCTTGCAAGTTCATGATGAGGGCCTAGTGGCTGTCTTCTAATCTTGGAAGACTTTTAAGGACAGGAGGGGGATTGCTTCAGGTGGCTAAAGATGGCAACTCTGGCCCCCAGGGGCTGAAGAAGAGCAGGTCCTTGATGATTAACTCTGTCTGCCTTCCTGAAAGTAGAAATCCCATCTTCAGAGGTTTGGGGGGCCTTGGTGGGGCATGGGAACTTTGGAGAGCATTTCCCAAGGTGTGTCCAGCAGATTACCACCCTTAGGATTGTCTGGGATCTGGTTGATTCTAAAGATTCTTAGGCCCATTCTTAGCTCTGCTGAATCAGAATATTTGGGGACAAGACTTAGAGATGTGCATTTTAAACAGATTCCTCATAAATTTTGAACACCATAGCTGGAGTACATAACACCTTGCATAGAGAGTTAGATTAGATGACTCCAAGTTTCCTTCTAAACTTTGGGCTCTAATTGGCCATGGAAAAGCATTTGAGGAGCTGTGATTAGATCCCTCTGGGGAGGAGGAAGTTTTCATGGATGGGGTCTACAGTTGCTCCTCTTGACCACCTTTGATTATAAGGCCCTTCTTTTCTGTCTTATAAGCTGGTCACTCCTTTGCCGGGGTCCAGCCCCAGCGGGGTCCAGGGAGTCCTGAAGGAGGAGTGGCCTCGGCGAAATGATGAGACAGGAGTCATTCCGTTTGAGCAATCTCCAGAGAGAGAGCTAAAACTGCTTTCTCTGGGTCCCCTTTTTATTACAATTTTTCTCATCATTATAGATCACAATACGTCATTGATTATATAATTTAAAACTTTGCCAAGACATGACATTTCCTTAACCATGATTGAGAGCACACCGATCTACATTCTTCCAGGATATGACCCCCAGCCATACAATCATCAAAGTACAGAATCATCAATAAAACATGTCACCAATTTACATCCTTCAGATTTTCCCAAGATTTACTATTTTTCCCAAGATATGTTATTTCCTTATTAACTAATGACAAACTACGTAACCAGACTCTAAGTCTCCTAGCCAATCATTAACCTAAAGTACACTTGTACTTTATTTTTAATCTAAAATTCCCATCTAAAAAAGTCCCTTTAAATCTTATATTTAAAATATCCTAAAGTTTATGAGTCATCCTTAAAACATATCAGAAACCTATACAACTTAAAGACTTAAGAATTTCTAAACTTAAGAATCTAAATAAAATAATATTTTTAACATTATTCTAAAACTGTGTCTTATAAACCTATTTTAATTGATTCCTACATGTATTCTCATAAAACTGGTTGAGCTGCTTTCTCGAAGAGTTTCTTTGTTTCTCAGTCAAGGTGCACTAGTTCTCAAAGAGTTTGTTTCTCAGTCAAGGTGCACTAGTTCTCAAAGAATTTGTTTTTCAGAGGATGATTGTTGTCCATTATTAGGTTTGTCCACAATGTACTAAGATAGAAGAATAGCCTTTTACTTTGTCCTTGATATGCTGAGGGGTGGGTAGAACGGCCTCCAAGGCATGAACTACCTGTTCTGTTCTAGCCAACTGAAATTTAATTTGTTTGGCATTTCACATACCTATGCCTCCTGTGAGAAACATAAGCATGAAAATGCAAAGTCCCAATTACATAAAAAAGGGTCTCATGGTTTCGGTTACCCACCAACCAGTGTGGCTTTGCCAGCATTCATCCTCACTGTGACCCTGTCAAGACAGTGGGAGAGCGGCTTTGCCAACACTTTTGCTCACTGTGACCCTGTCAAGACAGTGAGTGGGGGATCGTCTCCACCACTCCTTCTCTATCCTTGGTTAGGCCTGGATTTTCCCAGCAGGTCAGTCTTTGTATTAATCTGCTATCTGTTACTATATCAAAATGCCTAAAACAATCAACTTGTAAAGATAAAAGGTTTTTTGGCTCACAGTTTTAAAGGTTTTAGTCCATGTTGGTTTTATTGCTTTTGGTTTGTGATGGAACAGCATGGTGGGAGCACATGGTAAAGCAAACTTTCTACCTTTCAGCCAATACATGAGAGAGAGAGAGAGAGAGAGAGAGAGAGAGAAGAAAAGGGAGAGCAGTAGGAAGAGGGAGGGAGAGCGGGAGAGGGAGGGAGGGGGAAAGGAGGGAGTAGAGAGAGGGGAAGGGAAGATTTCCCACAAACGCTTTTGAAGGGGCACCTAAATGATGTGAAGACCTCCACCAGGCTCAGCCTCTATAAGTTCCCCCACCTGCCAATAGCACTGCGCTGGGAATCCAGCCTTTAATACACGTGTCTTTGGGGAGCATCCAGAGCCAAACTGGAGCCGCTTTCAAAAGAAAAATGACTGGCTTTTGTCCCCTGGCAGTCCCTCTGTTCGGTGGCATCTGCAGAGGTGCACCATGCAGTGGGGCTACTTTGGTGAAGAGGGATCCAGGGCTTGGAACTGGAGGAGAGGAGGTGCTCCTGACAGGAGCCCACTCGGCCCAACGTGCTGGAGGAACTGAGTGTGTGGGCATGAGGGGGCCAGGATGCCAAGATGACCGTGCCCCTGAGTCCTTTTCGCATCCAAGTCTTTCTGACCATCGAGGTCAGCAGAATAACATCATGCATCAGGTGCTGGCCTGGAGCTTCGGCCTTCTTTGCGAATCGCCCTTAAATCTCGTTGCCTTCTTGGCGTGGATCTGAGTGAGGAGCTTCCCTTATGAAGTCACAGCTCTGCCTCTTTACACGAACTTCAGACCTGGTATTCAGTTTGTCAAGCCAGATGATACAGTCCCTGAATTTGTTTAGAAACATTTTTACAAAAATTAAATTACACTCTTGCCATCTTCTTCCCAGTCTCGAGGGGAAATAAACCAGCCTCCTTTAGCAAAGCCTCTGTGTTCGTTTTTGGTTGTGCTGCTAGATGCTGCACTGGGTTCCAGCTGGGGAGTTGTTCTCATTCAATGAGAATTTATTGTTTATTTCATTTTATTTTCCGCTATCTCCTTTATTGTGTGATAAACATTCTTCTCCCAGCATTGCTTCCAGACTGGAGAATGCACAATTTAAGTTTCGGAGTTACACCTGTTTTCTATTAGTTGTTGTCCATTATTTTAATTCTCCGCCTATTGTGTGTGTTCTGAAAATGGGAGTAGATCAATGTCTTCATTCAGAAGGAGACCCTGAGTAGCATTTCATGAAGGAAATTTGTATTATCCACATCCAGTGTAATGAAGACTTCCAGTGAATAACTCTTGATTATCAGGTGCACACATCCCAGGGATCCAAGCAGCAGAATAATTAGGAGCCACATGAAGGTTTCCAAACCGTGGCTTTGACAGAACCACAGTGCTAAGTGATTGGGTACGAGGACGAGGGTGCTCAAAAGTGCTCTCTAGAGAGTCAACATGAACAGGGCACTTCACAGAAAATAATCAGAAAACATCTTTTGACAGAGAAAGAGCAGAGGAAGGAAGAGGGTATTCCACTGGGAGTCGAGAAACCCTGCTTCCTAGCTTGTCCCTCCAGTAAACAGGACGCTGGGGTGAGCAGGACCTCTAGAACTCTCCCCCCATTTCTGCTTCTGTAAAAATGCAAGTGTCCCATTTGCCCATTTCCTATAAAAGAAAACATCTGCAGAAGTGTCTAACTGCGGAAGAGAAGAACCGCCTCAGTGCAGTCCCACACATATTTATATTGGCACGGTGTTTGTTAAATTAGGTATTTGAACTAAGCTACACATCTACTTGCCAAACAACTACTTTTGTTTTTCTTAAAATGAAATTAGAATCCAGTGAAGTGAACAATATGCGGTCATGCAGTTATTTCCAGCTGGGCTTCTCATCTGCACCATGGAAGACAGGAATGGAATTGAGTGGCTGTTTCTCTTAGTTCCTCCCAGAGCAGAGCGTAAGTACTACCTTTCTAGAGGATCAGAAGAGAATTTTGTGTGCTACAAATAACGGACGACTTGGAGCATTTGGAGTGAAAGCTCTTGTGGAGCTCAGGCTGGGAATACAGTTTCTTCAGCAAAAGAAAGAATGTGCTCTTGAAGTTCCTAAGACTTTGGGCACAGAAACTGGTGCTTCTTGACTTTTTTCATGTGGGGATGCAAGTGGAAGGGGTGACACTGTGGCACACTGCAGGAGCAGCACAGTGGCATGGCTGGGCCCTGGGCCAGGTGGGTCACCCTTACTGGGATGCCAGGAGCTCAGGTGCACAGGCTCAGGGTTTCTGTTAGAGACTGAAAGTGGGTGCAACAGGATGCAAAGAGAAAAGTCTAATTTTGTTTTTCTTCTTGCAGTTCTGGGGATGCAACCCAGGGTCTCATACTTGCTTGGCAAGCACTCTACCACTGAGTGATGTCCCCAGCCTTGAAAGTCTAGATTTTCCTTGAAATTGTGAGTGAAATTATCAGCAAAGACACATTTGGGCCCTCTGACATGCTGTGAAGTCCTTACTGGGGTTTCTTTGGCACTTTCTGGTTTGTTCCTGAGTGCATGGACCATGTTCCCCGAAGACCCCAGTGAATGTGCTGTGCTTGAGCCAGGTCCTGCTGTCTTTCTCACTGGCTGGAAGACAGGGTTCTCCTTGGGCCTGTTGGCATTAGGTTTTAGGTATCCAGAGAATGTGGTCCTGGGTGCTCTAAACCCACCGCCAGTACTTTCCTCATGCACACGCATTGGGCAAGAAAACCACAGGTGCAAGGCCTTTGGGGAGATGGGGTTGTTATCATTTAGCCAAGACCTAGGGTTCCCAGTGTGTGGCGTCATACATTCCTACTGTGAGTCCAACTGCTGCAGGGAAGGTTTCTGATCTAACCCTCTTAGCCCTGGCAGTGCTAAGCTTGGCTTCTTGACTCTAATCTTTCTGTTTGAAACCAAAGATGCTACATCAAGACTAGAACCCAGATTTTCTGACTTTTGGTATTAGGTTCTTCCACTGTCCCTCAGCCATTCTTTAAAAGTTGGTTTCATATTAGGGAGAAGATTGTGAACATGAGCATAATATTAAGAGAGAGAAAGTGTGTGTGTGTGTGTGTGTGTGTGTGTGTGTTTGTGTGAATGCCCATCATGACTGATCCCTCTGACTGAGCCCTGGGTGTTGAAAAAAGTCAAAAGGACGGCTTCAATATGCAGGGGCATTGTGACCCTGTCTTCCTCCCAAGCCCTCTGCAGTGCATGCTGGGGCAGGCTGAATCATCACTCACAATGACTCAGCCCTGCTTGGACTACAATGCTATATCCATGCCGTTTCACTGGCAATGGCTTCTGTTAGAAGTCACGTAGGTTTGGCTCATGAAACATAGGCAAGAGTTATAGTTTGTCAGTTCTGAGCTGAGACCTTAAGAAGACTTGGTACTTCTGCTCCTTCCTTGTGACATTAATTGGAAGGGTTCCCTTCAACCTGCATCCCTAAAAGAGTATATATGGAGGAGATCTGAAACTCACTTGTAGCCTGGGACAAAGGCAGTCTGGTTGAGCTCAGTCTGAATCAGCCAATCCATGTCAACCTCCAGAAACTTATGCAAGAATAAATATTTATTATTATAAGCTACTGATTTTGGGAATGGTTAGGTTACACAGCATCATTGAAACAATAGCTGACTATTACAAACATGGTACCAAATTTGGTATTTGCTAAATGCTTTATTTTGGAGTATCAAAAGAAAAGCATTTTAGCTGGTCATGGTGGTACACACCTATAATCCCAGTGACTCAGGAGGCTGAGACAGGAGGATTGCAAGTTTGAGACCAGGTTTAGCGACTTTACAAGAGCCTGTCTCAAAAAAAAAAAAAAATTAAAAGGATTGGGGTTATAGCTCAGCAAAAGAACTCCCTGGATTCAATTCCCAGTACCACATTAAAAAACAAAAAACAAAAAAAAAACAGAGAAATAATTTTGAAAGTTTCAGTGTTGACTAACAGTTTTTCTGTATGACTTAAGGAACAACTCTGGTGGCCCCTCAGTTACAGCCCAGCCAACAGAGGATCTCTGATCTCTGTAACACATTGCTTTGTCCTGGTGGAGGGGTGTCAGGGCATTGCAGACAGCCTTCCCACGTGGGCCTGTGTAACAAGTCTTTCTTAACGTGTGATGAGCTGTGGCACGTGGAGATGAGTGGACGCGGTGGCAGGGGAATGCTTGCCTCCACGCATGGGACAGGCACTCATACCTTGGGGATGAGACAGGGTTGCTCAGGTGTGTAAGCCTCCAAAGCCGTCTCACTCATTCCTCCAGTACTTACTTCACTGGTTCCTTGGCTTCACATCTTCAAGATGACCAACTTTCCTGCTTTCTGACCATCAGCTTCTGGATAGCCACGCTTATGTCTGTCCAGCTCTTTTCCTCCTTCTTGTGGTCAGTTTTCTAGAAAGAAAGATCATCTTGGCATGCTTCCTCCATGTTGTGGTTGTCATGTGTGAGACGATGCAGGAAACTCCAGAGGTAATCTTAACCTAATCAGTGCGTTAATCCACTGGTAGGAACTAACTGGGTGGTGACTGTAGGCAGACTGTAGGCGGGTCGTCCCTGGGGAGAGAAAAGCTCCCTGCTTCCTGTTGCCAAGTCCAGAGCAGCTCTCCTCGGCCACACCCTTCTGCCTGATGTTCTGCCTCCCCTCAGGTCTCAGGGAATGGAGTCGACTGCCTATGGATTGAGGCCTCTGAAACCAGGAGTCCCAAATAAACTTTTCCTCCTCTAATTTATTGTCAGGTCTTTTGGTCACAGTGGTGAAGAGCTGACTTTCCGCTTCCCCATCTTCTGTTCACTCTTCAGCCTTGGTCTCCCCCTGTCCCCATCATTGACGTGATTTTTTTTAAGATGTCCAGTGACTCATGTTTCCCAGTGGAAGCATTTTGTGTGACTAGTTTGCTGTGTCTTCCTTTCTGAAAAATTTTCTAGTGATTTTTACTCTATTTGGGGGTCACAGACATCTTCGAGTTTCTGACCAAAAATTTGGATCCTTTCTCCATGAAAACATGCATACCTAAGTGGTCATGATCAAGATGCTCTTGATCTTCAGGAACAACTATTGCTTGCAGATATTTGTTGTTCTTTTCCTTCATGGGCTCCCTCCCATGTCTCTGTCTTAAATATGGCTTTTCTTTTTGCTTTTTCAGGGATCAGATCATTACCATCTTCTTTTCTTCTTCTATAAATTCCACCTATGTGACTCTGTCCTCTTGTAAGTCTGATATGCTGAGAACCTCAAATCTGCCTTTAAGTCCCTAGACAGCAATACCTCATCTTGGTGGTGTCTCCTCATTCTGTGTGTAAGGTCTTCTGTCATCTGGGGTGTGTTTTCTATTACTGTAACAAAACACCTGAGTTAATCAACTTAAAAAGAGGATTGGTTTATTTTGGCTCAGAATTTTGGAGGTTTCAGTTCATGGTTGGCTGGTGCCACTGCCTTGGGCTGCATGGAGGCATTATATCATAGCCAGAATGCACAGTAGAGGAAGCCATTCATTTCCTGGCTGGGAAGTGGAAAGAGGAAGAGGAAGAGACCTGAATCCTGCAGCTCCTTTAAAGGGAATACTTTTGTGGCTATTAAAAGTTCCCCCACCTCTCAGTAGCATTGTAGACTGGGGACCAAGCCTTTAACAGGAACCTTTGGGGGACACTCCATATGCAAACCATAGCTGGGGCCAAGTGCTTCTTGGTCTCTTTCCTTCCGTCTTTCGGCTTATTCTGTTGGTATTGAGCACACCTTGAGTCCCTACTGTGTCTCTTCTTACTAGCTCCCCTTCCCTTTTACTTCCCTGGCTAATTTTAATTCCTTCTTTAGGGATTCAGATATCCCCACCTCTTCGAGGACGAAGCCTAGCTCCATGCCAGACCCCGGAGGGCCATTTCTCTGCTCTCAAGCTCCTGGGCACCTCTTGTTCCTGCAAAGCTAGGGGCTGAGCAGCAGTGAAGAAGTGTCCAGCAGGGAGAGACTCCTGCTCTTGTGAGGGGCTCTGATGTGCGCCTCCTTCAGCGGGCAGTGAACCCCCGAGAACGGCAGCCTATGCCTTTCCCCTTCAAAACCTTGATGGCAAGAGAAGTGAGCCCAAGTCCCTGGCTGTACTGAAGGTGCTGCCAGAGCAAACCTCGGGGGACTCCGCCCCCCCCCCCCCCCCCGAACATCCCAGTGAAGTGAAGGCTGCATTCTGGCAATGAACAAGCTTGTGGAGGAAAAATGGACTGGGGCCAGAGTGCCTCCTGCCCTGGAGTCCCACCAACCTGGCTGACTTGGGGATGCCCCGTCCCCTGCTGGCCTTGTTTTCCTCTTCTGTGAAATGAAGGAGGAGAAGCAGATGCCCTCCCAGGTCCTTTCTGACTCTACACATCTGTGATGTATGGAGGTTTGAATTCAATTGATTATTTTCCAGACTCTTCCGTGTGTGCCGGCTCAGCCCAGCTCACTCTGCTCAGCCTTTCTGACAGTGATAAGTTGCAAAGTCATATAGAAGGGAGTTTTCTGTCTTCAATTCGGGAGACATATCTAGCTCTATTACTTGGGGTAACTCAATTCAATTCACATTTGATTCAATGTTGACTGAATAGTTACTTCAGCCAAATTACCAAGGAGGCTCCTGGCTTCCCTTGTGAACCCTGGGAAGTCTGATGATTTTCTATTCTCTCTCCTTCAATCACCAAACACTTATTGATTGTCTACTGTAGCCTAGATATGGAGCATTAAAGATAAATCAAGTGGGAATTCTGCCTTTTGAGAGCATACCAAATAGTATTTTAAATAGAAACAGGCTCTGGTGTCAGTTTTACCTCGCTGCTTCCTAGCAGCTCTTCGATTGGCCAGCAAGGTGTAAAGTACGAGGAGAGTGGCCAGCCTGCTCTCGTGGGACTCCTGTGACCATGAGGAAGCGCGCCTGTGAGAGAAACATCAACTGCTTTAAAGAGGTCCCACTCTTTAGGGCTCCACCTCTCAACACTGTCACCCTGGCTGCTAAGCTCAAGTAAGGCACATGAACCTGGGTAAAGTACAAGTCCATGCAATGAAGTTTGGCTTCTTACTCTGCACAAGTAAGAATAATAACTTCACATTTGGCCCTCTGAATCTGTGGGTCCACAACTTGAATTCAATGAATATTTAGAAAAAAATGCATCTGTATTGAACATGTGGAGGCTTTCCTCTTGTTATTTCCTAAACAATATAGTGTCACCACTATTTACATTGTACCAGGCATTATGAGCAACCCAGAGTGATTCAAAACACAGGGGAGGATGTGTGTAGGCTCAATGCAAACCTGGCACTCTTTGCCATCAGGGACTCTAGCATCCTCTGACTTTGGTATTCGTGGGTGCCCGGGACCAACCCCCCCATAGATTCTGAGGATGGCCGTGTCTGGTTTGTATGGTGTGTGTTTAGCCTCCAAATATAAAGACCAGCACATGCTAAATGCAGCACAGGGTCAGTTCAGCTGCTCAAGTCATAAAATACAACATGTCCACAAACGTTTGAAGTTTATGGAAAGAGGCTTGGCTTTCACAGAATTTATGAGACAGTGACATTTACAGTAGCTTGGAAATGAGCTGAAGTCCTGCAGGTAGGAAAGAGTGGAAGAGGATTCAAGACTGAAGGAGTGTGAGGTGGAGGTTGGCAGAATGATGAGCATGGTGGGGTGAGGAGGGTCCCTGAGAAGGTGGGGAGACCATCACCAGTGTCCCCTGCAGATAAGACCTACAGTGTGGGGTAGAGCCCTGAGTGCTATGCTGAGGATCTGACAGGCAGCAGGATCCCTTGGAATTAGGAGAAGACATGGCACCCCTGCTGTGGTTCCATGTGGCATGTCTTCCAACAGGAAATCAGGACTGGGATTTGGATGTGATGTCTGACTTATCTGTGGTTCATCAAGAGGCAACAAGAAAATCAGTGTGGAGCTCAAGGGAGCCTCTGCTGAAGTAAAGTGTGAGATACATGAGCAAGCACTTATTGATCGTATTCATAGAGCACTCGCCATTCTCTAATAGGTATTGAGAATAAATCAACTTATAAAACAGAGTACCTGCCCTCATGTAGTTTACAGTCTACAAAAGTGGATAACAAAGAAGTAAATACATGAAATCCATTTTGTAACAACACACGTGTGGGTGCGTGTTTTATTAAATAAAGAGGTTTATTTGGTTCACAATCCTCATGTCTAGAATGTCCAAACAACATGGTGCTGGCACCCTGGGGGAAACTCCTGGCTGATTTGCAGCATGGCAGAGATGTGGGAGAGAACTGACTGTGTGAGGAAGGGCCCCATGTACGAGCAAGGAAGCAAGAAAGATTCAGGAGAGTGGCCAGCCTGCTCTCGTGGGACACCTGTGACATGAGAGAAGCATCAACCTGTGAGAGAAGCATCAACCACTTTAAAGAGGTCCCACTCTGTAGGGCTCCATCTCTTGACACTGCCACCCTGGATGCTCAGCTCAAGGAAGGCACACGAACCTTTGGGAGACAAACCACATCCACGCCCTAGTACCGAATTTGAGGAGTGACGAGACAGAGGAAGCATAGGGGCTGTGTGACTCCTTGAAAAGGGGGGTGATATTTGAGGACAGAATGTGGAGACTGTGGGTGGGACTCTGCAGGAGGATGGAGCTCAAGGTTGAAAATCCATAGCTGAGAATGGTGTTGAGATGCACAAACTGTTCAACGCGGCTTACTGCTATGGTCAGGACACCCCAGAGGGGCCAGCCCCATCTAGTGCTTGGAAGCCTCCATTATATATTTCTGTTAGGAGGACAGAAATAGACCAGGTACCCAGGGCTTCCCAACAGGCAGCCAGAACCTCACTCCTGGAAACTGGAAGTCAAGTTTGTACGAAGGTTGGGATTTGGGAGTCTCACATCCAGGGGCAGCAGCTGGTCAGGGGGACCTGGCTATATTTGCCCTAGCATGTGGAACAAAGAGAAGATCCAAGGGTAGAACTTTGGGGAGAGAACAAACAGTCCCAAGGGAGACCAAGGACAAGCAGTTTGAAATATGGGAGGGGAGGGAGAGCCGGCTGTGCTGAGGCTGTGATAGGAAGGGCACAGTGGTCCACGCTCGAGGTCACGTGCAGAGAGGGCAGAGTGGGGCTGAGGAGACAGGAGGTGGAATGCAGGGGCCTCATGTGAGCACCAGAGGTAAGAAAATGGACCAACCAGGAGCTGCTGGATTAAACTGTTTGCAGTGAAAATAAATAAATAAATAAATGGATTGGGTAATGATATGAGAAGGAGGGAGGATCGTGGGTTTTTTGTTTTGTTCTGTTTTCAAGAATTTGCTCTTTCCCATGGAACGGGTTCCGTGCCAAATCTGGGCCTCAGTGCTGAGGCTGCGAATTCTCTTGGTTTCTGAGCTCTGCAGTGCTGAGGCTCAGGCAGCTGCTCTCCACTTGGCCCCACATCCTGTCTTTTGGCTCGTGTAAAGAATAAACAAACCAAGTGGGCAATGAGCCTGGTGCTTGATCCAGAATATTCTTCAAGCTTTAAACCACATTTGCTCTAATCTGACTGGTGGGTTCCACCTCAATATTTCTGATTTCCAATTTGCACACCAGCTATTTCCTCTTAGAGCTTTATGCACAGTAGGTGAACAATAGGTAATTGTCATTTGATTGAATGAGTTGATGTACAAAGAACTTTGAGGCTCCCATAAAGGGCCAGTATGTCTCACCAAGTGACACTGGTGGGCACGGGCTATTCAGAGTCTGTGTCATATCATCTGCGAAGGTCAGGGTGTTCCCCTGGATATCTCCCAGGATTGATATGCTGCGGATCATCCTTCTATTCTCAAGCATGAGGAATTTTCTTTGCCAACACCTCACCCTCCTAATTTCATTTAAAAACAGATAATCCTCTAAAAAGTCAAATAATATCAAGTAGCAGGGGCCAGGGAAGTGGAAATACAGTGTAGCCAGTGTGCGTCTCCTCTGAGATTCAAGATGTCAAACTGTGTTACTTTGGTTATTGCTTTACAGTATTTCAAATCGTGTTACATTATATCTTGCCACTCCGAAATATGAAGTGAGCCCAGAACAGTCGGATAATGGGCAAGCACAAGGGTTGCCTGACAGTCTGAATTATCCTTGAGTGGCTTGGCATAAAGTGATCACACCGCTCTTTAGGAAGAGGGGAAAAGGGAAAAAAAGAGCCAGACACTTCTCTTCGGACCAAGGAACATTGAACTCAGATTCAGTGACCCACACTCAGGCAGGGGCAGCAGGCTGGCTGGCTGGTGCCCCTGTCATGCTCTGCAGCCACTCTGAGCTCACCTGAATCTGGAGAGAAAAAGCTGAACCTTCCAAGGTCTTTCCCGATTAAGAGGGCTGCTGCTCACCAGGGAAATTAGTGACAGGTGGAAGTGACCATGTGCTTCGCCCTGCAGGGCTGCAGCTCCTCAACAGGCTCATGACAGCCCTATCCACTGACCCTGTCCCGCTCTCACAGAAAAGGGGTGCCATTTCTAGGCCAGTATGATTCACAGCTTGAAGGACTCTAGTTTACAAACAGGCATTTCACAGACTAGCGTGTGCGTGTGCGCACGCGCACACACACACACACTCCCTGTTTTATTCCATAGGCTGAGGCATTCTATTTTTACCCCTGCTTTGTATAATCTAGATTTGCATCTCTATTAAAAACTGCAGATAATGAGCCTTTAGAATGTGAGCTGCAGGGACAACTATTGAAGGCAGGGACTGGGGAGAATGTGAAGACGGGCAGCAGCTGGGCTTGGTGTGGCCCCAGAGGCCTGCTCCTCACTTGGGTGGGTCGAGAGAGCCTGGCCTTGGGGCCAAGTCAAACCAGGAGGGACATTTCCAAGGCAGATTGAGGCCAATTAATTCGAATTTTTATGAAGAACTGCTGAGTTTGGAGGCATGCATCACAACAAGGCAGGAGCCTGGGGATGGTCCACAGGGTTGGCTCAGAGGAGTGACTGGAATCAGGTATGAGGAGAGGCTCAGGTGGAGCACTCAGAGAGAATGCTGCATATGGAGGGTGTTGCACTTCTGCAGTTTTGTGTGTAAGGTGTGGCTCGTGGACAAGCCAAGAGCTAAGACACAGCCCCGCTTCCTCTGTATTTTTGACACTTCCTGACTCATCTTCGAATCGTCTCCTTTCTGCCCCATCCTTCCCCTGCACAGTGCCATTTATTTTCTTAAGATGTGTCCTTTGTGACATTCCACTACCACCCAAAAAGAGCCATTCTTCAAAGCATGACTTATGAAGACTTCCCCAAATCCTCACTCCCCTGAACTCTCAATCTTCTGGGCTCCTTTCAGGGATAGCTCTTGACTTCATTTTATCTTACAGAATTTTTTTTTTTTTAAAGTTTTGGTCAATTCCTAAGAGTCCTGGGGAACCCTTCTGAGGTCCTGGAATAATTTTTCTCAGTATCTTTTTATGAACCAAAAAACTCAGCAACCTGAAACTAGGAATGCCCAGTGGTGGCGGCTGGCTCTAATCCGACAAGCATCCAGTTTGGGGAGCTTGAGTAATGGGGTGTGCTCATCCATGGACTTCCAGAGCATTGTGTTTCAGAGTCCATTCTGGGGCAGAGGGTGGCAGAGGGAACGCATGAGAATTCAGAGAGATCTACCTGTTAGCACTGTTTTTTTTTTTTTTTCTTTTTTTTTACCCTGGGTTACTTCTCTTCCCTCTTGGTGTAGTACCTGGCAGTACCTGTCCTCCTTTTCCTGAGTGCTTTGCCCATGAGAGTTCCAAGTCCTGGTGGCTCATTCAGTTCATTGAATACGAGAATGAAGATCCCAGGGAGTCTGCCTCTGAACACCTTCTCCAGGAGTGCTGGCACCTAGAGCACATCTCTGTGTTCTCTTCCACCGCAGGGACCTGCATCAGAGGATTTCTTGCTCGATATTTTGCAGTATGTAGAACCCAGGGTCTTCTGCATGCAAAGCAAGGTCTCTAACACTGAGCAACACCCAAGCCCTTTTTAAAGAATTATTTTGAGACAGGGTCTTGTTAAGTTGCCCAGGGTGGTCTTGAACTTGTGACTCTCCTGCCTCAGCTTGCTGGGCAGCTGGGATTACAGGCATGTCTATTTCCATGATTCATGGAGAAAATCAGCTATTTTCTCCTGTTTATTTCCACCTCCAACCTTGGAAACTTTGAGGAGACAGGGTCTGTTTTCCTTAACTGGAATATTTGCAACAGTTGGGGACCTGGTGTGAGTTTATTTCTTTATTGGCTTATCAGAAAGCTGTGTGTGTGTTTCTTTCTTTGCCACTTCATATAAACTGGGTATGCAGGGTGGGAGTTACAAAATTATGGATTATTAGCCATAGTTCCAGGGTCTCACTGTGGGATCATGTTGTGTTTGAGGATGTAGCCGAGTGCATCTTAGAGGCATCTCCCTGTGGCAGACTGGGTGAGTCAGAAGCTGGAGGTGCGCCCCACCTGTTGGACAGTGGTTAATCAGTTAATTTACTGAATGATTACTTACCAGATGTCTTCACCGTTCTGGCTTGATGGCTGTCAAGTGCTGGGATGCTTTCCGGGTCAGTATCAGAACAAGGCACCCAAGTGGAAGGCCTCAATCTGTTGGTGGCGGGCCAGGGAAGCAGTTTGCACCTGTGTACCCCACCCCAAATGGCAGGGCTCCCCTGCCAGGACAGGCAGAGTGTCCAGAGCTGGGGAGGAAAAAACTAAGATGGACATCACCAAGGAGATATGCCAGGAGAACAAACCCTTGGGCCCTCTTCTGTTAGGTCATATGACCTCCAAATCTATAGGTTGAATTCTGGCCCTAACACCCAGAAGGTGAACATATTTGAGAACAGGCTGGTTGCCAACAGAATGGTAAAGGTGGAGTCTCGCTGGAGTAGGATGATGCCCACCCTGGGGTCGGAAGCATGGGAGAGCCCTGTGTGAAGATGAAGCCAGAGTCTGCAAGCTCAGGAACACTAACGATTGCCAGGAGCTGTCAGAAGCTGAGGGAGAGACTTCAAAAAATGGGAGAATGGAGCCCATTCTTCCTCATGGTCCTCAGAAGACACCACTTCCACCAACACATGGTCTTGGATATCCGGCCACCAGAATTGAAGGCAGTGCATTTCTGTTGTTTAAGCCACTAGGTTATGGTATTTTGATACAGTACCTTGAAAAGGAGTCCAAGGTGTGACATTTTCTGATCCTGAAACAGGACAGTCTGGAGAGATGGCAGGAGCCCAGCCTGGTACAAGCTGTTGTGAAACACAACATATACCACAAAGCAGGTGCATTTGACATGGAGTGTCCTGATGCTGGGGACACAGGTGCTGAGCCCTGCAGTGCTGAGCTTTCTGTGGTCAGGCAGACCTGGGTCCTGGGGGTGCAGGGAGAAGCACCTGTAGCCAGTGACACTGGGGCTCTGCCTGCAGCCCTGTTTTGGCTGTGTGGTTTCCTCTAGGTTTTGTGAGCTTTCTTCCTGACCCCTAGAACCCATAACTTCTTCAGCTGATTATCCTTGAGCTACTGCAGCCTCACCCAGATGCACCAGACCAAAAACTACCCAAGAGTTTATATTCTTCCGAGGCTTTCTATAGTCAACATGGAGAAGGAACAATAAACCCTGCAGTAAACTATGCTCCAGGTGTATTTATTTCAAATTGCTGCTGTAACCAATCACAACCAATTTGATGGCTTAAAACAACACAAGATAAATTTATTATCCTCCTCTTCTGTGAGACTGTCTTAGGTTGTGTTGCCCCAAAATTGATTTGGAGACAGGAGATGATTGACTGAGGATGTGCACCCAGGAGAAAGTGATGTTGGTGCAGCAGAAGCAGGGCAGAGAAAGTGAAGAAGCCAAGCAAGAGTCTGACTTTTGGTGAAGTCCCAACATCAGCCTCATCTCAAAGGGGACCCTAGTGACAGGCAGAATATGGGTGCCCACAGTTTTCAGACTCACCTCCCCAAAACTGTGACTCCTTCCTCATTGAGAAATTGGGTCTTTGCAGATGTGGCTGAAGATCTTGAGAGGATCTCGGAGTGTCTCATTGGGTCTGGATGTGGACACGTGCATTCTTACGGGAGAGAAGCAGAGGGAGAGTCGACATAGAGGAGAAGATGCTGCGAAGGTGGAGGCAGGGACTAGAGCCACCCAGACACAGGACAGGAGAAGCCCACCACTGTCAGAGCTGGGAGAGAAGAGCAGTCTTCCTCTAGAGCCTCCAGAGGGAGAAAATAACCTGACATTGCTCAGTGACACTGCTGGGGACTTGTGGCCTCCAGAACCCAGACTGAATAAACTTCTTCTGTTTTTGATGTAGAGCTTGTGGTTATTTGTTGTAGTAGCTTCAGGAAGCTGATCCTTACCCACCCTGGGCTCTGTTTGTCTGCTGGAGTGCACCCTGCCTTGCTCAGGGCAGCTCTGCACTTATTGGACATATCACCCTTCAGAATCAAGGGGACAGCCAGTTGTAGGCTTTGGAAGCACAGAAATCTGACCCCAGGGTGTGCATCATTTCTGCCTGTTTGAGATGTCCTTGTTTCACTGTGAAATGATGGTGAGAGTCATGGGATCACAGCTACCCAATGGCCCCAGACTTTCAGAGAGTTTGGATCTCACATGGCTTCTTGTCATAGCTACAAGAGACCTAGGCAATGTGTATGGGAAGCACATGCGTGTCAGCCATCACATACCCATTGGCTTAATGCCACACAGAATTGCTCTTTAATTTAAGCATGCTTTTAGAGAACCACACTAAAGATAATGCTGTGAATTGACAAAACAACTCCCCCCCCTGCCCCGGGAACAAAACGTCTTCCCATTTCTGGGCCTACATTTATAACCTGAGTCATGGAGAAGATTAGAGGGTCAGGGCCAGTCCAGGGCGCAGGGTAAAAAATGCAATTGTTAGATGCTCTCTTAGTATTTCATTAACCAAATCTAGTTTATAATGCGCTCAACTTAATGATCAGTTTTGTTCTTAAGCAAAAAGGTTTCACTAACTTCCAGAGCAGAAATAAATATGCCTTTTACAATTGCCCTGCTTTCAAATGTCTGTGTGGCATTTTGGTGAAATTGTTTTGAGCTCCTTACATGTGGGGGTGGGAAGAAGACCAACCTTCCTGTAAATGCTTCCTGGTTGACCAGGTGAATGAACTGGGAGTGCTCTATGAGGAACTCTCTCCTGCTCAGTGCCCTGCTCCTCCAGGTGAGGGGCTAGTTCTGACTCATCCTTGTTCTCCCTGGGGCTGAGCACATGACCTGGCACTCAGAGTTCTCCACACACATTCAGCTTCTGTGGGTTCAGTTCAGTTCAACAAACAGAGCAGCCCAAAGATTCTGGTGCAGTCGCTGTGGAAAGTGGCTGAGGGTTGGTTAATAAAATCTACCTCTGGCCCCTCGTTGATTTGCATAAATTAGCCTTGCAAATGAGTGAGAGCCTGCTTTGCCAGTTAGACCTTTGTTTATTTAGGGCTCAGAGAAAGACGCCCTGGCATTTCTAGTCTTGTCAGACTTCTCAGCAGTATCCAATTTTCTAGGTCCAATATCGTCTGGATTACTTGAGAGCCACAATCAGCCTGCAGGGCAGGAAGACTTATAAGGACTCTTTATTCTCTCCTGTCACTGAGCCCTGGATGTTTATCACACAGCCATTCCTTCCTTCCACGTTGATTGCATGTCTCCAGAGGATACTGTCTGTCCTGTCTGGCTCTCACCTTGAGGACTCTGGCTTTGGCAGTGGTCTTTCTGGCTTCTCATTCTCAGTTCTCAGGTGAACCTCGCCCACCCCCTCCCATTCCCATCCTGTGTCTGCTCCAGGCTTCCTGCAGTCGCCTTGCATAGTGATGCACTGTGGTCTGAGCCTGGCTCCTGCTCTGACCAGCTGCCCCCAGCTTGATCAGCCTGATGGGACATTGAGTACCTGTTTTCTGGCTCCAGTCCTTCCCTGGAACCTGAGCTCTGGAGGCCCATTAGCCAGGCCCTCTCCATTTCCCTGGTCCCTGAGGGAGGGGCTTTGGACCACTCTATTAATGAGTCCCCTGGGAAAGGAGCTGAAGCCGACAGATCTGGGGTCTGACTATCTTGCCTCCTCTCTCCTCTGTTGCTCCCTCCTCATTCCCCATGGTCTGCCTTCTTCTCCTGTCTGTCCTTGGTAATGTTCCCACCCGCACACATTCCTGATCTTCCCTCCAAGGACTTGCTTTGGAGCTGTCTTCTAGAAGCCTTGACCCTTTCAGGGATGCTCCCGGTCACCTCCCTGGTTCCTGCTTGATCCAGAGTCACACCATCCCTCCTATGCTAGTGGAATTTCTGTGCTCGATTCCCCAATCCACTCTTCTAGACTTGACCTTCCTCATCTCTGGTCCTTTTTGCAACCCTAGTCCCTTAGCAGAAATGGGAGACTTCTTTACTCTTGACAGATCCTGCCTGGTCCTTTGACCAGACCCTATTCCCACATGAAAACTATTGTCAAGTCTTGGATTTCTCTATCTGTGTTCTGGTAATATGGCCTGAAGCTGTGCTTATCATTTGTACTGGGACACTCCAGTTCCATGGAAGACCACGGCATCAGGTGTCTACTGAATTGTGAGAAATTGCTGAGCTCCTTGGCACCAGGCCATGCCTGGCACATTGACCTGGCACGTTGACCTTCTGCTACTCACAAGGCAGGTGCCCTTCCCTGGTGTCTGACTCATTGCTCTGCCTTACTCCAGGGAGCTGCCAGACCTTATCAGCAAGCTCTGAGATTTACCTTTCTGTTTATTTGTTTGTTTGTTTCAAGAGCAAGGAGTTTTAAGAAGTTTAGACAGCCCAAACCAAGAACACAGAAGAAAACAATTCAGTGCCATGTGGGTGATGACACTGAAGCCCATTCAGAAACATATTTAATGCCTCAGATGCTTTTTGATTTTTTTTTTAACACTTGACAAGGACGACTTTATGCCCTGATGTCTCTGTTCTCCAGCTGTTGTCTTTAGATGTACCAGTCATGACCTATAATGTAACAGAACTATGCTTTAAAACAAACTTGCCACATTCATTATCACTAATTTGTATCTGCTTTATGATTTTCAAAGCTCTTCTTCACACCTTGCTGTATTTCATTAAAATTCAGGGTGCTTTGAAGCAGTCAGTGGGAGCCTCTACATTTGAGAGTTGCAGCCTGTTGCACAGATATTTTGGAAACTTTGATCTGGGTTTTAAGGCATGTAAAACAAGGGGCCTCATTACACTAGACTAGAACAGTACTTCTCAAATGTCAGTGCACATCAGTCTTCCAAAAAACTGGGAAGCTTAAAATACGGCTGCCCAGCCCTGGAACCACCTCCACTCAGTTTCTGATTTAGTAAATCTGGGGTAGGCCTCGTAAAGTGCCTTTCTTTTCCCGAGCTTGGTAGGTCTGCTGGCCCAGGGGCCACATTTTGATAACTGCTAAGCTAGAGCACAGGTCTTGTCCCTGGTTGGATAAGCAGAACACACACCAAACTCCTAAAGTACACAGAGGGCATAAGGAGGCCAGTGCAAAAATGTTCAGGACAGATAGGGTTACAATTGTGACATCTTGGAAAGAAACTGAATATCCAACAGCAGGAAAACAGACAGATCAATATGTCAATGAAAAGATATATTCACACAGTGGCTCACCCCAGGAAAGTTAAAAATGGATGAACTATAGCTACCTGTGTCAAAGTGGGTAAGTCTTACAAATACAAGACTTAATGAAAGAAGTCGAACAAGGATGGCTACAGTGTGTCATTTAAGTTTCAAGAAGAAACAAGATGATGCTATGTATCACTTTAATACCTATGTAGTTAGAGTGCAGAGATGTATAGAGATAACTGAGAAAGATAAACCCCACGTGGACAGTGTTACTGACCCTGAGGTGGGTATGATGCTGGACAGGAGGGAGGGGGACCTTCAAATTCAAGTGGCAGGCTGTTATGGTTTGGACGTGAGATGTCCCCCAGAAGTTGCTGTTAATGCAGGAATACTCAGAGGTAAAAGGATTGCAAGAGCTGTAACCCAATCAGTCCATCATGGTTTGAATGGGCTAACTGGGTGGTAACTGGACAGGTGGGTTGTAACTGGAGGAGGTGCATCACTGGAGGCTGCCCTGGAAGGGTACATCTTCCTTGTAATCCTTCTCCCCCTTCCGACCCCACCACAAGCTGAGCAGCTTTTCTCTTCTGGGCACTTCCCCCAATGACGTTCTGATTCACCTCTGGCCAGAGCAGTGGAGTCGGCTGACCATGGACGGAGACTTCTGAAACTGTGAGTCCCAAATACACTTTTCTCCTTTACATTATTCTTGTAGGGCATTTTAGGTGAAAAAGTTAACTAAAATAAAGGCTGTCTTTCTTAGACTGGGTGAGAGTTTACAAGTATATATTATATCATTCTTTAAATCTTTCTTATGAAATGATAAATGTATATCTCCCCAAGTTCCCACGGGGATGCTTGTTTTTCTAACACACTATTTGTGATCCTCATGCACAGATTATCTGTGTGTCTCTGATGAAATGTACCCCATTGAAGTGTTTATAAATTTAACTCAACAACAAAAATCCCAAATCCAATTAAAAAAATGGGCAAATGATCTGAATAGACACTTCTCAAAATAAGTCAAACAAATGACCAACAAGTATATAAAAATATTCTCCTTCACCAGTCACCAGAGATATGCGAATCAAGACCACAATGAGATCCCACCTTCCCCTGGTTAGAGTGGCAAAAGTAATGGGTGCTGGCAAGGGTGTGGAGGAAGGTAGCTCTGGTACACGCTATTGGTGGGATGTCGGTTAGTAGAGCCACTGTGGACACAGCATGGAGGTTCCTCAAAAGATGGAAAGCTGACGTGCCATCTGACTTAGCAGCCCCACTACTGGGTGCAAAGCCACAGAAATGAGGCCATTGCATCAAAGGGACACCCGCACTTCCGTGCCCATTGCAGCAGTATTCACAGTACCATATTCTTGACCCACACGGTACTCTGATCATCCATTGTAAGCTTTGCCACAGTGAAGAAAGTCAAAAGAGTCCTCCAGGCACTAAACATGGGTTTTGGCAGGAACATAGAATGCAAATGGTGGCTGTATGAGACTACTCTGAAGGGAAGATAGGGACCCACATAGCCTGGGATGTTTGACCAAGTGGATCACATTTGTTGATAATCAGTCCTGGATGCATATGAAAGTACAAACCATACACTTACAGTTTCATTGTTCCTCGTTTTTAAGAAGTAATAAAAATCACTGTGCAGCAATCTTTAAATTTAGCCTGCCAATACACAGAGCATCTCTAGAATGACTTTCTTTTTCTATCAACTGGGGACACAGTTGGGAGTCATTAGAGTGGAAGCAGGCTTGCTTCTGCAGGTACCTGACGTGGAGTGCTTCCTTTAGGAGGAGCCTGGTGCACAACCTGGCAGAGTTGGGGGGGCGGGGCGGGTTGTTAGGATGCTGACCATGGAGGCTGAAAAGTGCAGACCTGTGTTATTTGGTGGGCACACATGGACCCAGCAAAGACAGGAAGGACTCTGGGGGGGGGGCACTATGCTGACTGAAATAAGCTGGGCACAGAAAGACTATGGCGGCATGTTCTCACTTACATGGAGGATCCAGGAGATCAAACTCTGAGAATCAGAGAACAGAAAGGTGGTGCACAGAGGCTGTGAAGGCGGCAGGCTCAGGTAGGCATGAGGAGGGGCAAGGATTGGAGGGCATGGGTATGTGGCGTGTTGTGTTTCAGTCACCCACACCGTAGACATAGGTCACGACATCACTTTTTCTCCCATAAATTTACAATTACAATTTGCCAACTAAAAAGATGTTGTCTGTAATAGGGGTCTCATGTGGTGGCACATGCCTGTAATCACAACTACTTGGGAGGCTGAGGCAGGAGGTTCACAAGTTCGAGACCAACCTGGGCAATTTAGCAAGACCCTGTCTCAAAACAAATTAAAAAGGGCTGATGGTGTAACTCAGTGGGAGGGTACTTGCCTAGCATGTATGAGGCCCTGGAGTCTGTCACCGGTACCGCATGCACATGCACACACTAAAAATGAACATTTTAGAAAAGAAAGGAAAAGAATACATGTTCTATAATAACTTGGAAGGCATACTAAATACCTCGAAGCCCTCAGCTCCAGGGGGAAAAGTTAGACAGGATGTTACCAGTGTTATGCTGAGTTTCCCTTTAGCAAAAAGAAGAAGGGAGGTGCTTTTTGTTATTGCTGGTTTTTGTGGTTCTCCGTTGCCACTTCCACAACACTAGGTGCATTAAGGGGTAAGGAGGGCAGGTGACTTCTTTTGTTAAATGAAAAACTTACCATACCACAGTGCACATCACTGACAATGGTTCTAAACCAGCTGTCATCATTCTGTTCTGGTCTCTGCACTGGGAGCAATATCCAGTAAGACTCTGGGTTGTCTCTCCTGATGACGGTGGGAGTATATTCTGTGTGGGAAAGAAGGTGCACACAGATACTGGTGGCCAAAAGAAGCAAAGGTGACATCATCCCCGACTGTCCACCAAAAGCCTGTGCTCTTCCAGAGAAGAGAATTTTACTGGGACATGGTTACCTAGTCCTGCTAATGTCTATGTGACTGATTCCTGCCAAAGAACCATTGAGTAAAGTTCCCCTTAAAGACTAGAGAGAATAAAAAGTGGGGAACCTTTCCACCGTCCCTTGCCCATTCTCTGGATGGATTGAGAAGACTCTGGGTCCTGAGAGGATGGGCTGACCCACCAGTCAGGAGACTGAATCCCTGAGTCACTTGGTGGAAGGCTTCTGACCTACCAGGAACACCTGAATTTGCCTTGCTTGCATAAGAATTACATTTTTTTTGTGTTAAGCCACTGGTAATTTAAGGTATTTGTTATAGCAGCTAGTATTGCTGTAAATAATCTACTCACATAGAATTTCACTCAATTTGGGGTCTTTACTTTTGTCCTTAGTTGATTGTCTTTTCAGTGGAAAACTAGCATGGCTGGTGGCTGTGTGACGTTGCTCACCCATTTTTATTGTCCTGCTATGCAGGATTTTACTGAGCTTAGAGTGAACTGGCAGAGCTTTGTGTCTTGCATTAGTGAGCTCTCAATTTTTGCTGGAAGAAACAAGAAAATGCATTTCATTTTCCACTGGTCATGCTGTGATGACAGATAATTAGAAACTTTAATCAATCTTGTTTTGTCAGCATGACTTTCATATAAAAAAGAGACTGTTTTTAAAAAGCCACAAATAAATATAAAATTTAGGGCTGTGAAGCATCAGTAATGAATGATAATAACATTAAGTAAGGATATCACACAACCCTTTCACCAAACCTCTTGTGTGTATCAAATTCTTTCCCTCCACACCTCTCTGCGTTTCCATTTGCACATAATTTTCATTTATTTATTTGCCCTTCATATCTTACAAATCACCACTCCAGCTTGCATGGATGTAGGTAGAAGAGGGATTTACAATAGAATTTACTTCTTCCCACTTAATCAGTCTCAGCATTTAACACTTTCAGAGCAGGCCTTTGAGCCAGTGGAGGCTGAATTCAGATTCTGACTTCATCATTTCCAGCTTTGTGATCTTTAGCAAGTTACTTCCTCTCTTTAGGTGAGATTTCTTTCACCACAACTAGGGATGTGCTTGGCTCCTCACACAGGCATCGCCACAGTCCCGGGAGGTCACAGCAGGCTCATGCTAACTGGTATCCAGTGCCGTAGATGCTCTTGAAGATGCTCACTCTTTGCTGTCCTGCTTTTTAATGGAAGAGACTCTTCTCCTCCACAGGAATAGATCCCTCATTTGGCAACTAGAATTGATCAAGACCTTGTTTGATACCTCCTTCCTCCTGCTGGAAGTAGTGAGGCACTTGTGCGTGTGAGGAAGCCATCACACCAAGGGTGGAATGGGGGTGTTTTCTGGACGAAGCAGAAGCTCAGGGAAACTGGCATGTACACTGTGTCTGTCATCTCTCTTGGTGGATTGGCCTTACCCATACTGAAGAGGAGAAAGTGAAACCTTTCCCTTGGAGAACATCAGACATTGAGGTGGAGGAAGCCTGGTCGCTCGATTGTGGATGCCTGTGGATGTTCTGCCTTGAGGCTCTGGCTCTGCTGGAGATTCTGAAGAGGGATTGAGGGAAAGGCCAATGTGGGGTCTTGGGTACGGGCCATGTGAGCGTGATGAGGCCTGGGGCTCGGCTTGTAGCTAGAGGCCAAGAGTGCAGAGGTCTCACTAAGGATCTAGTTGTGATGGCCATGCAAGGCTTGCGAGTGGACAGAGGTGGATGCTGTCCCACCCTTCCTGGTTGCCTTGTGTTTCTGTTCACAGTGGTTCTTCTGCCTGCTGCTGCTTCTCTCTTGCTGTATCCACTGACCCAAGACATGCCTGTTTTTCAGGCCCCGTTGAGTTGAGTTTTCCTTTCTCCACAAGTGTCTTGGGCAAATGTGCTTCCTGAATCATGCTGTTTTCCTCCATTCTACTCATTTTGCAAGTATGTAGTTCACGTGACTGTCAGTGCAAACTCTAATCATCTTTTCTTGTGGTTTTACTTCTATTTTTCTCGGTTTTCCAACTAGATAGTAAGCTCAGCAGTGCAGTCTTCATCCATGTAGCCACGGATCACCCAACATCGACCAGGCACCCAGCCTGCACCAACGCTGTGTTAATAGCTTTCACACAGTTACCACTTTATCCCTTACAGAACAGTGACGGTGATCACTACAGTTTCATAGATTTTTCTTTGAGCCCTAGATTTTTTACTCATTTGTCCACAAATCTAGCGCCTGAATTTCACAGTAAGTGTGAGATCTGGATTTAAGTGCTGTCCCAAGCCTAATTGTCCTTACACAGAGAGGATGCTCTCAAGGTTGACCATGCCTGTTACTTGTTTTGTATTCATCAGAGAATCCAGCTATGCGCTCCACATGTAATTAAAACTTAATAAATCTTGATTAAGTCTTTGGAAAGGGCACAGTAGGGAGGCTTTCCAAGACTATCCCTTCACTTTTAACTTAATCTCTCCCCTTCAGACATGCTGAATGGAGTTTAAGATGAGAAGTGATTTAAATGCTTGTGGATTTTGTTGACCATTCTATGACAGCTCTCATGATCAACAGGGTTTGGGGGATGGCTGAACTGTCTGTGGTTTGCTGGTGTGAACAGGCTTAGGATTTGGCACCTGCTGGTGGGATGGACAAGGATGGGGTCAGAGTCTGAGACCCTGGGCCTTGATCTAGCCTATGCTATTGCTTTTGGAAGATATACCAACATTATCTAGAACATTTGTAGTATACCAACATTATCTAGAAATTAATATTTATAGTCTTGGTGGCCAGAAAGCCTGCTTAATAGATACAGTCAACCCCTGGAAGCCCCTAAAGTATTTTCAGATGAATTCTTCTCTAGCTGAACAGGCTCGGTTTTTAATTATGCCAGGGAGCCTGTTACCAGGGCTGCGTTTGTCTTTCTGACTGCTGAGCATCCGTGTCATAGTCTCTCCCCAGATCCTGGCGTCTCCATGTGGCTTCTCCACTGTCACTATGCCCAGCCCTGTGGAATCCTGCAGTGAAGGCCAGGCACTCAGCACCCAAGTCTCCAAGAATTTTCTTGTCAGCCTCCCCCCAACGCACCCTGAGAAGCACCTGTGCACCCAGTCTCCTCATTCATGGGTTCTGCATTATGGATTCAGCCAATTGAAATAGAGAATATTAAAAAAAATCGCTTCTGGGCTGGGGATGTGGCTCAAGCGGTAGCGCGCTAGTCTGGCATGCGTGCGGCCCGGGTTCGATCCTCAGCACCACATACAGACGAAGATGTTGTGTCTGCCAAATACTAAAGAATAAATATTAAAATTCTCTCTCTCTCTCCCTCTCTCTCACTCTTTCTTTAAAAAAAAAAAAAAAATCGCTTCTGTGCTGAGCACAATAGGCGTTCCCTTTGCCATCATTCCATAAACAGTGCTGGGTAACAGCTGTTTACCCAGTATGTACACTGGGTGGGTATCATGAGTCATCTAGAGTGATGTAAAGTCTGGGGGAGAACTGGGTAGGTTATGTGTAACACTGTGTTATTTTATAGGGAGCTCTAGTGTCCCTTTGTGTCTGCAGGAGTCCTGGCACCACCCCTGAGGATGCTGAGGCTCAGCTATATTCATGGGGTGAGACACATGTGCTCCAGGACCTAGGAGACTCTCTGTTCCAAAGCCCTGTGTTGACAGGATCACTTAAGAGTTTTTTTTTTTTTTTTTTTTTTTTTTTTTTTTGGCCTACGGGTAGGTTCTAGAGATGGAGGCAAGGCAGTCTAACCTCTTCTCCTTTCTTCTAGGTCCCATGACTCGAGGTTGGGTTCTCTGTATTCTGTCACTAACAGGCTAAAGTCAGGTCAATGTAAGGGAGCAATAGCAAGTCACTGAAGTAAGTAAGGGAGTATTTGCTCTTGTGGTTAGACTAGAACAGACTACTCATCCTGCAGAGAGAGAGGTGGGAGGAGAGAATGAGAGTCCAGAAGAACTCAGAAAAAGACAGAAAACCCAGAGGCCTACGTAGGAGCTGCCCTTTCTTTCCAGACTTAATAAATAAGGTGGGGGCATGCAATACCAAAACAGAGAGGGTGGGAGTCTGCATTGCTAGCATAAGGAGGAGCTAAAGACTGTAGATGACCATCATACTTGTGAACTCCTATGGGAGGAGTGGGTGGGGATGGTGGAAAGGAGCAGTGAGCTCCCCTAGGAGCCAGCAGTGGCTGCTTCTACCCAGGGGGATGAGGCAACTCTGGAGGTGCCATCAAAAGCCAGCCCAGGAAGTGGGACCTGCCCCAGAGAGGACACATGCCCGTGGGGACTTGTCTTACTTAAAGAAAAAGATCATCCTCTCAACTGTGTGTGTGGGGGCTTATCCTAGGTCCTGAAAAGGACCTGGGAGGGAGGAGGGCTTCCATGGCACTTGGGTACAACATTGCCACAATGCAAAAAAGAGAGAGAAAACATCAAATACTGTGAATCTAGCAAGACAGAGAGTAGAGAAACACATTTATATTAGGAATGAAAGAGAATTTCCCTATTATAAAGATAATAAGGACAAACTAGATCAATTCTAAACCCACAAACGTTTAGGCATTAAAGCTGTTAAGGGCCCAAGGTCTATTGGGGCACAGCACTATCAGCTAACATTCATTCACCCAGACAATCTGAGGGCCTGATAACAACCCAAATTACCTACCCTTTCCTCCAAAACAGAGGTAGCAGAACAATTGAGTGATGGGGAGGAAGAAAACAAGAGATTCTGAGAGCAAAGAGGTAGTATACAAAACTTAGCTACACAACCACCAAAACCTCACATCTGGGACAAACACACAGCTTAGAGGAAATGGACTAAATCTTCAAACATATCAAACATCAAAAACTACCCAGATTCACCCAGGATATAAGAGATAGCAAGAACTTTTAATTATTAAGGAAATTTAATTCATAGCTTAAAACACTCCTGAAAAATAAATCTTCATCATTAAAAGTTCACTGGTGAATAATACAAATATTTAAACTTGACACAATCTCTTAGAAAATAAAGGAGAGGTACACTTGCCATGTCATTTCACAAAGACAAGATTACCTTGATATATGAAACCATAAATGGGGGACTGCGGGGGAGAACTATAAAACATGAGAACAGATGTAAAAAGCCTCTGAAAATATTAGCAAATCAGATCCAGTAGTATACCAAAGACAATTACAGCATGCTCAAGTGGAGTTGAGGAGTTTTTTCCTAGGAATGCAAAGCTAGCTCAATATTTAAAATTCATCAGAGTAAACCACCGTGTTAATAGTCTAAAGAGCTAAAAATCACATAGTATATAAAATACAGAAAAAGCATTTGAACAAAATTCAATATTTGCTCATAATACTTTTTTTTCAACAAACTAAGAAGGCAACTTTTTCAGTCTGATAAAGGGTCTCTATAAAAATTATAGCCTACGTCACACTTAAGCAGGGAAAGACTAAATGCTTATCTTCTAAAATTGGGAGCAAGATAAGGATGCCCATTTCCTCCAGGCTTATTCAACTTCATACTAGAAGTTCTGTTTAATGCAGTAAGATAAGAAAAAGAAAGAAGAGGGATACACAGATTAGAAGTAAATAGATAAAATGGTCTATCCTCACAGATGGCATAGTTTTTTACATAGAAAAATTTCAAAGTATCCACAACTCCCCCCCCCCTTAGAACTAAGAAATGAAATTGGCATGTTCAACACACACACATACCCCTTTCTCTTACATATTAGCAATAAACAATTGAATTTCGAAAAACATAATTTATCATAGCTCCAACACGAAAATGTTAGGTGTACATTTAACAAAGCATTGCAGAATCTGCATGGTGAAAAATAGCAAAACTCTGATGGATGAAACAAAGATGGGCCCAAATGAAAGCAGGGGCATGTTATGTCAGTTTTCTCCCCACATTGATTTATTGTTTTAATGCAGTTTCACCAAAAGTCTAAGTCATTTTTGTCAATATAGATGAACTTATTTTTGAGTTAATATGGAAGGCCAAGGAATCATCATAACTGAAATAAGTTTGAAGAAGAATAAAGTAGAAGAATTCCTTACTTCTTCCTTCGCTCCCTCCCTCTATCCTTTCCTTTGTTCCTTCCTCAAATATTGCCATACTGGGGATTTAAACTTGGGGCCGTGCAGGTAGGCAGGTGTTCTACCACTGGGTTACATCCCCAGGCTCATCCTACCCAATTCAAAGACTTGTCATAAAGTTCAAGTAATCAATACAGTATGGTCTAGGCGAAGGGACAAATATATAGATTAATGGAACAGAATAGAGAGTTCAGAACTAGATTCACACAAATATGGTCAATTGATTTTTGACAGCTGTTCACAGGTAATTGAATGAGAAAGAATAGTCCTTTTCAATAAATGATTTGGGGACAATGGAACATTTGTATGCAAAGAAACTTTGACCTAAACTTTAGACCTTGTCCAAAATTGACTCAAATAGAGTAAAAGTAAAATTAGTAACATAAAGTAAAATTTAAAACTATAAAACTTTTAGAAGTGAACTTAGGATAAACATTTATTTTATTTTATAGTGCTAAGGATCAAATGCAGGACTTCAATGAGATTGAGCAAACACTTTACTTTTGAGCTATTCCCCAGCAGGAGGAAATCTTTACAACATGGGGTTGGGTGAAGTGTTCTTTATCCAGAAACCAAAGATCCGTAAAAGAAGATGGGTAGACTATATTTCATTAATAGAAATTTGGTCTGTGAAAACATCATTAATAGAATGAAAAGATAAGCTAAGGACTGGAAGAAAATATTAGAAAACCATATATTTGACAAATGTTTTGTACCTGAATATATAAAGAACTCTCAAAACTCAATAGTAAGAAAATAAATAAACCCAATTAGAAAATAGATACAAGACTTGAACAGATACCCCACCAAAGAGGACACATGGAAGCCAAAGAAATACATGAAAAGATGCTCAACATCATTAACTGTTAGGGAAATGCAAATTAAAGTCATGATGAGATATCCCTATGTACTTACTACAAATGAACATAAAAGGACACTGTTGATAGTAATAATACTCCAGATGTGAAGAACTCAGAATTTTCATGCAGTGCTGTGAGAATCCAAAATGACATGAGCACTCTGGAAAACTTGGCTCCTTGTGAAAGTTTCTGATAAAATTAAATATGCACTTATCATGTGGTCCATACATCTCACTTTTAGGTTGTCCTAGAGAAATTAAAACTGTATGTTTACACAGAAACCTACATGGATGTTTATAGCAGCTCTATTCATAATCCAAACTGGAAATAACAGAAGTATCCTTTAGTAACTGAAGGGATAAACATTGTGGTGAGTCTACATAATTGATACTACTCTAAAAAAAAAAAAGAGAGAGAAATCCAAACTGGAAATAACAGAAGTATCCTTTAGTAACTGAAGGGATAAACATTGTGGTGAGTCTACATAATTGATACTACTCTAAAAAAAAAAAGAGAGAGAGAGAGAGAGAATGAGCTATCCATGCGCACAGTCACTCAAATGGATCTCAGACACATCTTATCACATGAAAGAAGTCAGCCTCGGAAGTTTAAGTACTGTGATGGTTAACCTTGGCTGCAGACTATTTTGAATGATTCCTAGAAGATTGGTAAGCACACCTCTGGGTGAATTGTGAGGGTGTTTCCAGAGATGCCGTAGGTCAGTGACCTGAGTAGAGAAGACACACCTTGAAGTGGGCACCATAATCCAATAGGCTGGAACCCCAATGGAGCAAAAAAGAGAAGAAGTGGGGGGCATATGCCCAAACCTGATTCTTCTGGAATGTGTGGAGGGTCACTGCCACCATCACTTGTGGATGTCAGATTCCGGGGCTTCCGTCTCTGAATGTGACTGGCACCAGTGACCCTTCAGGATACTTCCAGGCCCTTGGCCTCAGGCTGGGGTTGCACCATTGGTTCCTCTTGTTCTGATTCCGCAGTCTGGCTGGGCACAAAGTAACCGAGCCGCCACAAAGCCTTGTAGGTTCAAACAGCAACTCTTTATTCCTGAACTCTCACCTGCACTCTACACACACTTCCTGGGAATACACTCCCTCCACCGGGCTCCATGCCAATTCTCAGGGAACCCTGCTCAATGGGAACTCCAAAGTAGCAGGCGGCCTGAGGCAGCAGGATCCGCCCTAATCCCAGCAGGATCTGCCCTAATCCGGGAGCCACCCTATTCCCCCTCCCCACCCCCAGGATTCACCCTAATCCCGGAGCAGGGTCACCTTTCAACCATTCCCTCTAGCAAAATGCCAGGCATCATTCCGACTAAACTGTGGCTCTCAACATTCCGAGGCTTCCCGCTTCCTGGACAGAGCAGCTCCTGGTTTCCACAGCTCTCCAGCCTGCAGACGGCCACTGTGGGACTCTCAAGCCTCTGATTGTGTAGGCCAAATATAATAATCTCTTATAATCCATATATATGTTATTTTTCACCTATCATTTCTGTTCCTCTGAAAGACCCTAACACACATACTTTATGATTTGATCTATATGATTAAAACAGTTAATTTTACACGTCAGTTTGCCTGGGCCACAGTCTACACAGATATTTGCTTAAACAATATTCTGAGTATTTCCGTGAGTGCGTTTTTGGGTGAGATAAATGTTTCATTTGATAAAGTGAGTAAAACAGACTGTCTTTCCCTATGGACGTGGACCTCATCCCGCCTGCCTGGGTAAAACACAAAGGCTGATTCTCCCTGGAGTGAGACTTCCTCCTGCCTGCATGCTAGAGCTGGGACATGGGTCTTACCCTGTTTTTGCATTTGAACTGGAATATCTGCTCTTTTTGGGTCTGGAACCTTTGAATGAGACTTTGAATGAGAACTTCATTATCATTTCTTTTGATTCTCAGGCCTTGAGACTTGGACTGGAACTTTGTCATTGATCTGCTGGGTCTCCAGCTTGCTGACTCATCTTTCCTATCTGGGGACTTGTAACTTCCATAATCCCAGGAGCCACTTCATTATAATAAGTCTGTCAGTTCCCCTCTCTCCATCTGTACACATTCACACACACCTGGCTCTACGGGGAATAGTGTAAAAGTCTGAGGGTTGAAGGAACGGTTTGTCTCTTGTTAGTGGTAGTAATCACACAAATGTGTGCATGTGTTAAAGTTCATACACTTGTACACCCCCTAGAAAAGCACTGTTATGAAATATTAACTTTTAAAAATAAATTAAAATACTCGGGAAACTCAGAGAAGGAAAAGAACAGGAGGTGGATTGAAGGTAGAGAAGAGCTGAACATCAGGCGGGACTGGGAGGTGGGATGGGAGTTGAACTGGGCCTTGCAGAGAGACTAGGACTCAATCGTGGGAGGAGTGGGGGATGGATGGTTTAGAGGGGGCATGCTGCCAAAGGGTCCGGAACAAACGGAGGGGCAGAGGCAGACCCCGGGCCCTAGGACGGCAGAGGTGCTGCCTGCAAGGCGATAACGGAAGAGGCTGGGACAGGTCAGGGCCAAATCATAGTGGGCTCTGAGTGTCCAGGGGAGACATTCCTTTCTAGTTCTTTGTGGGATTTGCAGTCACTAAATAATGTTGAGTGGTGATTCCAAAACAAAAATCCAGGCAGTTCGAGTTCCAGGGGATTTTAAGTTTCCTGAAAGCCTCCTGGGGGGAAAGATACTGGGAAAGGACTTCTTAGATATTCATTTATAAAATTCTTTCATACGTTTACAAATGAGACCCTCTATAAAATATTGTATTCACTAGGGAAATAATTCTGGGATTGATCTAAATCCTTTAGTCTCACAGTATTTATGTAAACATCTGTCTCAGTCAGGGTCCCGGCAGGAAACAGATGGCACACTCCAAAGGGAAGCTGAAGGGAGTGTGGGACAGGGCTGTTTACACAGATGTGGGCGGGCTTGGGGACCCTGGAGGGAGTCAGGGCCTGGGCTGTTCACTCCTGTACCTGAAGGCTCCAGCGAAGGGGGCATTCTATCAGCTACTTGGGACCCAGTGCCGCAGGAGGAGCCCCTCAGTGCGAGGGGCCCTGGGTGGAGGAATCTAGCATCCCTAACCCCAGCCCAGCAGGGAGGGAGCTGGGGATACTCTGATTTCTGTCTCCTCCTCCCTAGAACCTTCTGCTGGTGCTTCCTGCTGGCTCAAACTTAAAAGAGAGCCGGAGAAACCCCAATGGAGTCTGTAGCGACCCATCTCCTGGGACCTGGGTGTGGGAAAGAAGGTGGACGATGGTTCTAGAGGGGAAATGGAGATGGCAAACCCAGTATTATTAGCACTTGCTTGAGCTCAGGTGCTAGGCCTGCTAGAGCAGGGGTTTAAGGGGCTGCAAGGGTAACTGGGATGCTGGAGTATGTGCTGGGGAGCAGAGACAGATATGGCCTGGCCCTTGTCAAGTGTTCTGATAGGCTGTTTGGCCTCAGGTGGAAATCCCTACCTCAGTGAGCTTGACTAGTACACACGCGTGTTTTGGGTGCACTTTATGGATTTGCGTGGGAGCCCTCAAGATGCTGCACTAACTGCTTTTGATGAGTTTGGTCCTCCTTATGCGGGCCTGGTGCCTTGCACGAGCTGAGGGAATAAAGTGGGTCAAGTTCGGGGCTCTGAGTCAGTGTCACGGTTCTGGGAGGTGCTGGAGGCACTACCTGGGGACCCAGGCCTGCTGGCTCCTTGGGCTGCCTTTGTCCCACTTTATTCCCATCAGTCAGAGAGAAGGACAGCAGCGTACACTAATAGGACGGCCGCCAGCCACAGAGAGCAGGAGTCATGAGAGATCATGAAGCAGCAGCCCTGGGGACAGGATGCCTCCCTCCACTGCTCCTAATTAGCAATACGGTACTCAGGGGACCTCCGAGACCAGCTAAAGACCATTAGCTCTGCGAAAGAATACCACTCCCGCTGTCACCATGCCTGATGTGTCTCCTTCAGTTCTTATGGGACGCTCGCTTCCTTGGCAGGTTGTGATTTGGCCACAGGCTTGATTGGGTGACACCGAAAATTCCCCAAAGCTATGCCCCTAAACTGTGCTCTGACTGATAAAAATCATTGTCAGTCAGAACTGCAAACACCTGAGAAAGCACCTGATAGGTTTAATCCAGTGCACTGGGAGGAAACTGAGGCCTGGACAGGCTTAGCACTCTGCACTGTGCACCTCGGGGAGCAGGCTTTGCACGAAACACTTCGCAAGCTGTGCCTTTTGCAAGGTGTGTATCCAGTGTGCCCCCACGGGACACACTTAGAGCAGAAGGACATGGTCAGTCCCTGTTCTGATAAGACAGCTGTCCCCAGAGGACTATCCAACTTGTAAGGCACAGGCATTGGGACCAGGTGGGGCATCCCTGGAGGTTTGGAGCAGGCATCCCGGGAGGCCCTGGGTGGTTAGCCAGGGAGGACTGCATGGTGGCCTATGTGGACAGTTGCAGGAGACAAGGTTAAGGTGAGGGGCGGTGGGGTTGGCAGTCAGTCAGGACCTGGGATCTTGCTTGGACTGGTAAAGGGAAAGCTCTGGAGGCTTCTGATCACAGAACGGTGTGAGCTGTCCTGTGACAAGGGGACATGTGGCTTGAAGAAGGACCAAGGATGCAGGTACAGAGAGGCAGGTCCCTGGTGAAAATGGAATTCTGTAGAGACCTTGAGCCACACCGGGTTCTGAAGTGCCTTTTGAAACACCCACATATGACTGACTGAGGTGGAGTAGGGTTGGTGCCTTCAGAGGCCAGAGGTTGGAAAACTGGCCATCAGTTTAATGTCTACTCCTTTTCCAATCCCCAGCAGTGTTCATGGCAGCAGCGGTTGCTCTCTCCTTAATTTAAACCAGGCTGTGTGTTCTCCAGTCACCGGCTCCTGAGGTCAGGCTAGTATCCTCTTCTGACTATGGTTTCCAGACATGCTGTTCTTGTGAAGGAACAAATGCTCTCGGAGGAGCCTGCCTCGGAAGCCTCGACCTGGAGAAGCTGTGGGCTGGGAGTGACATCATCGCGGTGCCCACTGCTTCCCAGTCATGGCCACCTTCCCAGCGGCTACCTCTCTTCCTTCGTTGGAGTTACGCCCCTTTCTTATCTTTAGAAAAATTAACCAAAGGGCTCTCTATCCTTGGTGGCACTAAAACATTGTTAGACCTTTTAGCAGAAAAGAGAGCACGGGAGCAGGGAAGTAAAGAGGGATGGCATGAAGATCCTTCCCTAATTGGTAAAGAGGTCAGAAAGTGGACTATCCATTAACCCTGGCAGTTTAACAAGGGTCACCTACCTGGATCTCAGGCGAGACAGAGGTCAGAGGCCAGAGAAGATGCTGGGACACATGGCCAAGCTTTTAAGAGCACAGTGAGCTGGGTCTTTGGATCTGCCTCAAGGTGGCTGATCCCCAGGAAGGGGTTTTGGGATGAATTAAAAAGGAACATTGAAAAAGACCTGGGATAGCACCACGTTGTATTAAGTGTAATGGTGTTATTGGGGATAAAAAAAAGAGACTAAGGGGATCTTGTCCATCTGAAGGGCTAAGCATTCAAGAGGCCCAGGAGTTACCTCCACAGTCCCTGCCTCTAGAGTGCCATCAGAGGGTTTGTGGGTTGCACAGAGTTCCTTTCTTCCTAGCTACAGCATCTCTTGCTGGCAGGTTGCTCACTGCACTGCGCAGGAGCTCAGTCAAGCCTTTGGGGATGTGATGGGCCAACAGAGGGACAGGCCTTTGCTTCACTGCCACCCACTGCCTCCGGGGCCCGGGCACAGGCCTGTGCACTCCTAAGTCACTCCCGTCAGCTTATGAGTTGTCTTTCCCCTAGGTTGATGCCTATGATCCTGGGGATCCCTATTCCATGCTCCTGCTGCCCTAGGTCACCTGCTGGAACTAGCAGTCCAGGCCATCATAGAGATGGTCTTCCCTCTCGTGAGTACCAGCTGACCATCCGGAAGCACTCACTGGCTGACACACTCACCATCTGTGCCAGGATCTGGGACTGTGGTTTATGCCTAACGTGGTCAACACATGAACATTTCAAGGTAGTGTAGCCCTGTAGGCACTGATAAGCCTCTAGTGCCCTGGGAGGCAGCTGAGTTGAAGGGAGACGGTCTGCACTTCAATGTGCATTGACTGATAGTGCTCAACTCATTGTCAGTGATGTGAGCTCAGGAAAGTCAAACTTGGCAGCCACTGCTGAAGTCATTGCTCGGTAGCTATTGTGTCTGGGCCTGTGATGAGAGCTTGCTAACTTGGACCTCGAGGCTGGCTGATTTGTCTGCTTAGCCCAGGCCTTGGGCTAGGGCTGCATCTCAGTGCTTACCTAGCATGTATGAGGCCCAGGGTTTAATCCCCAGCACCATAGAAACCAAAACGAACAAATAGCCCAAGCCTTACACCTACCTGGTGCGGATCTGTGGTACCCAACTCTCTCATCTGCCTCAGGTGACCTGTGGGCTCATCCCCTTATCTGCCTAGGTGAGAAATTTTGGCCAGACTCCTCCACATAGTCCATGACCATTCTTCACCCTTCCAGGCCAATCATATTCCTCTGTAATTAATAATTTTGCTTTATAGTTCTTTTTCTATATTACTTGACCTCATTTTCTTCATCTGAAATGGGAATATAGTCATCCCCTCTTACCTACCAATTCAGTCTCCACGGTTTCAGTTGCCAAGGGTTTACTGTGATCTGAAAATACAGGATGGAAAATCCCAGAAATAATTCCAAATCTAAAATTTTGTGCCATTCTGAGTGGCAGGATGAAATCTTGTCCCAACCTGGGATGTGGATCATCCCTTGTTCAGCGTGTCCATGCTGTATACATTACCCACCCATCAGTCATTCTGTAGCCTGCTGAGGGGGCCATTAGGTTGACTGTTATCAGATCAATTGATGTAGTACTGCAGTGTTTGTGCTCAAGTAACCCTTCTTTTACTTTGTAATGGCTCAGAGAGCAAAAAAAGTGACACCAGCATTTCACATGTGCCAAAGAGAAGCCATGAAATGATTCCTTTAAGGACATATAGGAAAACAGTGTATATGAAGTTTGCTTCTACCCGTGGTTTCTGGCATCTGCTGGGGGTCTTGGGCCTATCCCCTTTGGATAAGGGGATGCTGCTTACTGGTGACATATACCCTATGGGGAAGCTGGGTGGTTGAAGTTCATGTGGGATAATTGAGAGGGTATAATAAGATAATGCACATAAAGGGCTTATTCTGGTGTACCTGGGAGCATGCTCAGTCTGTATTAGCCATTAGTTTTATTATTATGATTATTCTTTCTGTAGTCACCCAATTTGATTCATTCTTCAGCAAACCAGTGAATGACCACCCTGCATCTCCCACCTTCTCTGAAATGACCGCTATCTCTTGCATTGGCCTCCTTACCATCCCTCCGCAGGGAGTTGGTGGGGCAGTCACATAGCAGAAGCCCACAGAAGTGAAACAAGGGCTGGGGTTGTAGCTCAGTGACAGAGCGCCTGCCTAGCATGCCTGAGGCCCTGGGTTCCACCCCCAGCACTGCCAAAATGGAAAGTAAAATAAAAGCAAGGTGCAAGGTCTTTCCTCTGAGTTGATGTCCTCTTCCAGTCTTTTAAAAACGAGATCTCAGGGGAAGGGGCTTCATTTCATGCAAATGAATGAAAACAGGTTGTTTTGCCATAGGAACAGTCCCTTATTTGGGTACTGTGGGTTCCTCAGAATGTGTGTGGGGAATGCAGCCAGGCCTGCAGGTCCAGAGGACTGTTTGGCTCTGCCTGGTGACCCAATGCCAGTTTGCCTCCCTTAGACATTTGAGGCCATAGGTGAGAAGGGGCTGATGACTAGGCTGGCTCTGGGCTGTCTTTTGCCTCCTGGCTGAGAAGTGACAGCACTTCTTAGAAGTGGTCTGAAAATATGGCTTTCCCTGTGCTCCTTCTCATCTCATCAGTAACCTCCAAGGCAGACCTTTAATGGCGGGCTCCATGCACTCCTTCTGCGTGATTCTCAGCAGAGTGAGTCTTTATTCACTGATTCATTCTTGACTTTTGCTATTTACAAACTCTCTATGTGCAAAAAGAAATTAAAAACTGAAGATTTTGCAAAAGACACTCTGTTTTGTCCCACTTAAGTTTGGGCAACAAAGAAAGTTCTTATGAAAACTGTTTCTAAGGGACATCGACTGGTGTGTGTGTGTGGGTAAAAAAAATCTACCCACACATTATTAGTGCATCTAGTAAAAAGGGGAGGGAAACGCAGCTCTGTGTGCTGGGGGGTACCGGTCAAATTGACCTAGGGGTTCTGCCTATATTTGCACAGAAACGGTGGCTTCTTGTAGCCACACTGGGCTCCCCAACTTGGCCACTCCCTTTATGAGAGCAAAGCCTCAGTGCCCCTCCCAGGTGCATCCTGCCTCTTCGTTACTCCTGCAGTGTTCTGTTGACATCCCTGGGAATTGCCCGCCATATGGCGGAGAGCACACTCCCGCCCTTTGCAGGTTAGCTACTCCTCACGGTAATGATTCTGTTTTCCTGAGTGGATTTAATTGCAAAATAGTAAGTAATTGGCCGCGTTGGTGATATACAAAGGTTTTGGTAGCTCACCGGGGAATTCCCCCAACTAAAGCGATTGCATATGACATTAAGAGCACGCCCCCTCTAGTCTATAGAATGATCCAAGCCTTATTAGAAGTCCTGTTTGCTAGTTCCCAGCCCCAGGCCCCTCATGGGAAAGTCTTCCTGGGAATACAGGGGGCATCAGGTAAAGACAGCCTGGGGACTAGGACCTGTTATTCCTGGTGCTGCTCTGTTTGCAGAGGAGGTGAGTAGATTTTTCTAGGGTTCATGTGGGAGGCAGGAGGACCATGGAGAGCAGAGTAAGGTGGACTCAAGTCCTCAGAAGACTCTGGCACTCCAGTAGCAGTAAAGTCTGGGGCCCAGAGAGATCTCTAGTTAATGGACCTCTAGTTAATGGACTGCTTTCTGGCAATTTATCTTTTAAAATGCACGATCTGTGTCTCTTAGATCATCATGTTTATTGTGCAATTATAGGTTATGGTTTGAATGCATCTCCCCAAAATTTATGTGTTGAAAACTTAATCCCCAAAGTGGTGAGTGGATGGTCTTTGGAGGGGGGCCCTTGGGAAGCTATTACAGTCATATAAGGTCATGAGAGAGGGCCCTATGATGGCCTTGGTGGCTTCATAGGAAGAGAGGAGGAGACCCGAGCTGGCATGCCTGCTGTCTCGCCATGTGCTCTGCCATGTTATGATGCAGCTTGAGGCCCTCCCTAGGTGTTGAGCAGATGACCCTGTCCTACTCTTGGACATCACAGGCTCCAGAACCGTGAGTTAAACAAAACGCTTATCTTTTACAAATTACCCAGTCTTGGGGTTTTCATTACAGCAACAGAAAATATCCTAAACCATCAGATCATGTGTTTATTTTAATATATTTGTAGTATTATGATCACATTCATAATGTGCTTACAGCTTAAGGTCCTCCTAATTAAAGTAGATTGTGCGACATGGGTTGTGGGACAGGCCAGCTCTTCGGGTTGGCTTTGACAGTCTTGGCCACCGTGCAGCCAACCCACAGGGAGTGCCTGTTCTGTTTTTATAGTTACTCTTTGGCCTCCTTGGGCCTCCCTGTCAGTAGGAGGGGTGCAGATTTGGTTTCTCTCAGTCACTCTAAGCTGTGGAGAAAATACTGTGGTTGTCAGGGTAAAGCATTTATTGTGCGACACTGTCCTGAAACCTGGGCTGTGGACAAGTGAGGAGATAAGAAACATGGACCTAATGGAGACGCTTTAGTTTTGGCCTGTGAGAGGTAGAACATTCCAGTGTCCCCAGAGGAAATAAGCGGATCAAGGGTGGGGTGGAGGGGTAGGAGGAGAAGGGCTGAGAAAGAGGAAGAAGGGGCCACCCCTGGGCTCTGTGGGTACGGGGGCAAGTCTGCCTCCTGGGTGTCTGGAGGGTGTAGAACACTGGGGGCAGTTATAAGGAGCAGTGCGTGATATCATGAGAACGCTAGAGTGAGGGTAGGACCCTGGGCCCTGGCCACTCCCTGTTCTCCTTCCCTCCGACATGTAGCTGGGCCAGCTTGGTGTGCAGTCCCTGGGAAGGTGGTCAACACTCAAATGTCTGACCTGAGGTATTTGGAATCCCCATCAGGCAGCCTGGGCAGGTTTCCAGGGTTGCTGCTCCCCAGGAACAGCCAGATGTTTTTCCTCACAGAACATAGAACAAAATGAGGGCTCAGAGGGGAGGAAGAGGTTTGCTTGGGTTTGATGAGGGATTTCCTGGCTGTGAAAACACGAAGGGCAGTGTGATCTTTGGGATGGGGTGTCTATGGCACACCTGGCATCTCCTTCCTTCCCGTATTCCTGGTGAGGAGGAAAGCGGCTCCCCAGAGCTGTTGGCTTCACCTGTGCTGCTTACTAGGGACTGGACACAGAGCAGCCGTCACCCCTGTGGCCACCCAGCCCCCAACTAGGTGAAGAGTGTTGCTGCCAAAGAAAGTCAGGGTCGTTTCTCACCTTTCCTACCTTCCATGTGGTGTCCTTGACATCAGTTGTCTGAACGTTTTGCTTCAATATTGGAGCAACCATACTTAGTCTTAGAAGCATTTGTTTCTGAGGATTCTGTGGTAGCAAAGACTTCTAGTGAGACAGGGGACACATGTCATGCTGACTTGAGCAACAGAGAGAAGATCAGTCTAGTCCTCCCCAGGTGGCTCAGCTGGTAGATGGCTCCAGGGCTGGTAGATGGCATTGGGGCAGAATCTAAAAGCCAGAAGACCTTCGTCTACTTCTCTTTCAACTTTTTGGAGCCTTGGTTTTGTCGTATGAGATACAAACAGTTGTTTCTATTTTCTCTACTTCAAGGAGTTTCATAAAAGATCAAATATGAAAATATATGCAGAGGTGTTTTTAAAACAGTAACATGTGGAGTGAAAGAAGGTGTTGTTACAGACACCCCTCCACTCACTGTGCTTGGAGTCATTGTCTTAAGCTGTATTTGTGAAATTATGGGTGCAGGGAAAACATTAAAATCCGTTTGGTAATGTTTAAATGTTGAATCTCAGTTTAGCCCAGGATGCTGTCTCGACAGACACTGAATTCCACAAGACGCTCCTTTAGTTATGGCATTCTGTGAAGGATGAAGCACTGTTCACATTTGAAACACTCATGGAACAGGAACAGCATTTGTTGAGTTGAAAGACAGTCTGGTGTGGGGGATGAGAACCAAGGTTTTGGGCACAGACTTCCCTGGTTCAGGACCCTGGCTATGTCCTCATTCTGTGATTTGGGTCTAAACTTTCTCTGCCTTTGTTTCCTCATCTCTTAAGATAGAAGAATTAATGATAGTACAACCCTTAAAGGGTTGTTGTGAAAATCAACATGCTTTAACATGTGACATTTAGAACAGCCCTGGTCACATGGCCAGCTCTTAATACATATGAAAAATTGTTATGAGAAGTGCTATAGAGAAGTGATACTTGATCCCGTGGACACCCTGACTCAGAATACAGAGTGACCACTTTATGGATCTGTTAGGTTATCTCTGTCTTAGTCTATTTTGTGTTATTATCATAGAATATCTTAAGTTGAGTCACTTATAAAGTAAATAGGTGTTTTGGCTCATAATTCTGGGGACAAGAGGCACCAAACAACATGATGTCCTGATGAAGGGTCTCCTGGTTGTGACACAACATGGCAGAGAAATGGAAAGGGGGTTAACAACAAGCAGAAGGGACTGGTGGGAAAGCAAGGAAGTTAGAAACTAGGGGAGGACCAGAGCTTTTCTTTTATAACAATTCACCCTCTGGAACTGACCCACTTTTGAGGATGGCATTAATCGCCTCCTGAGGATGGAGCCCCCATGACCTGATGACCTTCCACCAAGCCCACCTCTTAATTTCTTCATGGCCTCACTGAGGACCAGGCCCCCAGCACATGAACCTAGGGGGACATAGCACACCCACACCACAGCACTGCCTGCTGTCTGCTTTGATGGAGACTGAAAACGTATTGTTATGAAAACCGGCTCAGTCCCTGAATTCAGAGAGGTACTCTTCATGTCACTTGTTTCTCAAAGATCTTTTAAAATTGAAATGTAATTCACATACCACAAAATTCACTATACAATTTGGTGAGGGGGTGTTTGTTTGTTTTTTAAATTTTGGTATATTTACAAAGTCATGCAGCTGGGACATTTCTAATTCTGGAACATTTTCTTCACCCACAAAGGAAATCCCCTACTCATTAGCCATGGATCTCCACCTTCCCCGACCACCCCTGCCCCCACCTAGGCCCTGGCAACCCCTTCCTGTCTGTGTGGATTTGCCTATTCTGAACATTTCATATAAATGGAATCGTGTATTAGGTGGCCTTTTGCGTCTGGCCGCTTGTATATGAGGTGTTGTTTTCTGGGCTTATCAGTTCTTTTTATGACTAAATAATATTCATGGCAGACAGAGCTAGAGCACATTTTGTTTGCACTCATCATTTGGAGGCCTCTGGCTGTTTCCACCACTTGGCTACTATGAGCAATGCTGGGTTTGGGGGTGATTTACTTATTCTCCTGGCAAATTTATGCTCCCGGGGTTCATATGCCATTTGCTGTGTGGAGAACAAGGTGGTGGACAGGACTCCAAGAAGTGCTGCCCTCAGGGGCAGGCTTGGTGGCTTGCTGCACACGGAGGGCACTGCACAACTGAAGCTGTGGACTCGAGAGCGACTTGGTTTCGTGGGGAGATGTTTGGAGCTGGCAGAGAGTGTGCCAACAAAGCCCTGGGTTTAGAATGCAGACTACGGGGCCCAGGAGGTGCCATCTGTTTTAGTCAGCTCTTTCACTGCTGTGACTAAAGGACCCAACCAGAACAACTGTAAAGGAGGAAAGATTTATTTAGGGGCTCCCAATTTCAGAGGTTTCAGTCCATAAGAGGCTGGCTCCATTCCTCGGGGCTCAAGGTGAGGCTTCACATCATGGCAGCAGAGTGTAGCAGAGGGAAGCAGCTCACTGATGATTAGGAAGCAGAGAAAGAGACTCCACTCACCAGATACAAATATATACCCAGAGCCACGCCTCATCCCCCCTCCCCAGCCACACCCACCAGATCAGTTGTCACCCAGTTAATCCCTATCAGGGGATTAATTCACTGATTGGCTTAAGACTCTTACAACCCAATCATGTCTCCTCTGAACCTTCTTGCATTGTCTCACACGTGAGCTTTTGGGGGGGCACCATGTCCAAACTATAATACCATCTCCAGTGTCCAGAAGTGACACAAGCATCGTCCATTTGCAGAAGCATGGTGGAGGGAGCCAGGCCTGCTCACTGGCAGTGGACTCCAAGCCTGGCTGCAGACACCAATAACAACATCCAATGGCATCGCCCAGAGACACCAAAAGTGAATGCACTCAGCGGACTGGGTGGGTACAGGGCGAAGCCAAGGCCAGCACGGACAGGAGCAGGGGACTCCCAGCTGGTTAGTCCCTGAGTCCTTAATGGGAGTGAAGGTCAGCCAGAGGTCAGGGTACCCATGCTGCAACACGATGCCCTTAGGTAGTTTTTGGTCCAGAGGATAGATTCAGTAATCCTCAACAGATCTTTTCACTCTCTCCTCTGTGTCCCCCCAGGATCTTCATAACCTGCACCACCAAGTACTTTTGGATGAACTTGGGGTGGGTGGGCATTACCTACAAGAGTCAGAGTACTGATATTCAGGTTAAGATAAATCAGGGCTCACATCGATTTCATTCTTGATAGGTATTTTCATGTGGCATGAAGACATTATCTCAGGGTGGCCTCTGAGGTAGTGGACCACTGACCAGTCTTTCAGAATAATGCTCATCATAATTAGTTGTTAATTTTTTTTCACATTTTTATTGGAGTGAAGTTCACAAAATATTAAAAGGAATCATCATCATGGGTGGGGTTGTGTTTCCTCAAATTTATGTGTTGATGTCTGGAGTATTTCAGAATGTGAACTTTTTTGGAAAAAAGGGTCATTGTGGATGTAGTTAGGTTAGGATGAGATTAGACTGCAGGAGGACGGGCTCCTAAGCTAATACGACTGATAATCCTTAAAGTGGGGGATTTGGACACAGAGACACATACAGAGGAAAGAAGATGAGAGGAGGAAAAGGGAACCATTTGCAAACGGAGAGGAAAGTCTTGGAGTTATTATCATAGAATATCTTAAGTTGAGTCACTTATAAAGTAAGTGACTCACACCCTCAGATGAAGCCAATCTGAGACACCTTGATCCTGAAATTATGGTCCTCCGAACTGTGGGACAGTAAACTTCTGTTGTTTGGACCACCCAGCCGGAGCTATTTGGGTACAGCAGCCCCAGCAAATGAATACCGCCATTTTAAAGAGAGCAGATCTCTTTGTCTATAGTACATGGTAATGTGCAACCAACATCTGTCTAGTTCTGCAACCTTCTCCTTACTCTTCGCCACCCAGTGAGCCTCCCCCAGACTCTAGGAGTCTCTCCCTACCCCACTCCAGCCCAGCCCCTGGCAACCACTAATCTGCTTTCTGTCTTTGTGGACTTGTCTGTTCTGGATATTTCTTAAAAAGAGAATCCCACAGGATGATGGCTTCTTTACATATCATAATGGTGACGACTTTTCATTGGGTGCCTACTGATGGCCAGCAATGCTCCATGCACTTCACAACCTTCATAGCAGCCTCACTTTTCAGACAATGATTCTGAGCTGCAGGGAGCTTTTTCTTAGATCCACAAATCCCTCTAACGTCTTTCTGGTCAGCCTATTGAGTCTGCTGGAGCTTCTGTGGCCTGCCTCTCTCTTGCTTGCTGGTTGGTGGTTGGCTCTGCACTTAGAGAAGAAGCAGGCTGGTCTAGACTGCCCTCCCACTCATCCTGGGTCTCATCATATTACTGGAGGCTGGCCTCTACCATTGAGATCATCGCCTTCCTGCCTCTGACTTAGGTTGAATTTGGCTAATAGGAGGTTAGGTGGGGAGGAAGAGCAGGAGGGGAGGGTGAGCAGGAGGGGAGGGTGAGCTATGTCTTCCATACCCCTTTCTCCAGTGCTCCGTCTGGGTTCCTGCCAGGCCACCAATCCTCCATAGCTACTGTCACACTGCTTCCTTGCCTGGTCCCTTCAGCCCTGGAGCAGTGTGGGTTTCTGTGTGTCCCACCTCATTTGGTTCCTTAGCCCTACCCACATCTCCCCAGTGCTTGCTCATGGAACCATGAGGGGCAGGGTGCATTCCCCTCTCCCCCAGGACTGGATGAGGCATTGGCTGATCTCCAGCCCTACACCCATTGGCATGAGTTCTGTCATCCTTGCAGTGACAACTTGGGCAATTGCTTACTTTTTTTTCTTTTTGTCAATCACCTTCCTTTCGTTTGTTTACTTACTAATGATCTGAGCTTTGCCCTAAGCAATCATATTCAAGAAATCACGAGTTTGAAAAGCAATGGTCTTGGGTCCCATCATAGATCATCTTGCACTGACTTTCTCAGGTCTCTTTCATCTCAGACAGGCTGCCATTTGAGATAATGACTGAGACTTTGGTGCTTGTTTTAAGTCAAAAACATCTTAGTTGTTTATAGATTTAAATTGTTTTCTTTCAACTGTATTGCTGCAGTAAACAGAAATGAGGAAAATAGTTCTCCTCTTTATTCTTGTGCTGATGAAAAGCTTCTAAGTGCTACCAAATGTGGAAAAATCATTTGGGCTTTCATCATATTGTTGTGCAAAGAACGAAGATAAATCTGGTTTTGTGCAAGATGAAATTTTCTTTCCTCAGGTGGCCCTTGCTTTGGGGGATTTGGGAGGAAGGGAAAAAAATGGAAACTTGACTAATTGTATTCTTTGCTGGAAAGGGACTCAGATTCCATGCCTGCTGCCGCAGAGTTACCATGCAAGCATTCAGCTCTGTGAATCCTGGCAGGTGGTGGTTTGAGGGCACAAAGCTCCTTTGAGAATCAGGACATGGAGACACCATTAAAGGTCTTTCCGTAGCTGGGATGTTACTTCGCCTGCTCTTTAGTACCTAGTATCTGAATCTCTCTCACATTAGCTTTTCCCTTTGACTTTGGCCTTAGGACTCTTGAGATTCCTGATCCATCTGCATAATCTCCATTCAACACATATTGAACACAGGGATTTTTATGCACTTCAGAGTGCATTGGAATATTCTGGAAGTTGTGGGAAAACAACTGTGTCTGGAGCATCTCAGTCAGGAGGTCTGGGGTGGCCTGAGAATTGGCCCAGGTGTGTTTGTGTTGCTGGCCCGAGGACCACACTTGGAGAAGCCCTGGGATGACATGCTAAAGGTCTGCCATGCACCAGATCCTGGGGATGAAGAAGGGATGGCACAGGACAGTCCTCCCTTCAGGTTGCCTAGTTGGCAGGTAATTCAGACTCTGCCGGGGCCAGTTGCCTCATCTATAAAATGAACATGATTGCACTTACCTCACAGGACTGTTGTGAAAATTAAGTGATATTGAGTTACAGACCTTTGCTATTTTAGAAGGACACATCTTGAGACCTTTACGAGTCCTTAATTCTTTGAATACTATTAAAACATGTAATTTTCTCCATAAAATTTAGTTAAGCATAGGTAAAAATTTTAACTGACCCTTTCAGGCCCCTAATGATTCCCTAAATATGAGATTGAAGCCATTTATAAAGCAATTAAAATACATTCTTGCTGGAACATTCACTGAACAGTTTCAGAATTATTTTCTTTTGAATTCTTGTTGAGTATTTGTGACTCTGAGGCACTACCAAATTTGATATCTTACCCTTGAATTTACCTTACACTTCTTTTCACTTGCTCTTGATTTCCATTATTCTTATTTGCAATTGACTTGCAAATGGGATATTTTTTTCCCCATAAAGACTCAAAATATTTTATGTATCACAGTGCCATGACATATTTAGTATTGAATAGGGAAAACAACAGGACCACCTGGCAATAGAGAGCTAGGCAATGGGCTAGGCTCATTCATTAGCTCAGACATCTGCTGATAAGCTAGCCACCCCAGGGGACTATCACACACCTCCCAAGGCCCCCATCCATATCGAAATTAGGTAAATGATGTTGTTTGGAGTTGTACAAAGTGGTGATGGTGCCTATGAATGGAGGTCCCACTTGCAACCTTGTAGATCTTCCAGATTATCCACAAAATTTGGAAACTGAGATTTGGAAACCAAGGTTAACTTTGTTGATACCCAGGCTCTGATGGGTGTGTGAGGGTCCCTCTCCCAGCTTGTGCCTTCAATTTGTACTTGTAGCATTGGCTCCACTTGATCTAATTTTGGTTCTTAACATAGCACCTTCCCCCAGGTTATCCCACTGCCTTGGGTTGGCCCACCTTTGGCTGGTATTTTGGATGCTTCTTACATAATTTGAGACTTCCTGATATTAAATGCAAATCTAAAACTTCTTGAGCTCTGACATGATGCCACAGTGTAATGGTTTAATTCATTCAAACCTGTTTCACGCACAAGCTTATTAAATATATGGCTTAAAGTAACTTCAGGTTATAGGTGTGAGGTGTTGTTTTAGTCAACTTTTTGGCTGTTGTCACTATAATTGATCTAACCAGCACAACTGTAGAGGAGGAAGAGTTTATTTGGGGACTCACAGTTTCAGAGGTCTCAATCTATAGATAGCCAGCTCCATTCCTCAGGGCTCCAGGTGAGGCAGGCAGGAACAACATGGCGGAAGAGTGTGGCAAAGAGAAGTGGCTCCGTGTTGATCAGGAAGCAGAGAGACTCTACTTCCCAGATACAAATATATACCCAGAGCCATGTCCCAGTTCCCACATCCCCCAGCCACACCTCTCACTTCAGTTACCACCCAGTTAATCCCTATCAGGGGATTAATTCACTGATTGGGTCAGGGCTCTCAAAGCCCAATCATGTCTCCTCTGAACCTTCTTGCACTGTCTCACTGTGAGATCTTTGGGGATACCTCACATCTTCACCGTAACAGGTGAATATGAAACATGTGGCATTTGTGCTCAGATTCGGGTCCCGTCCCCACATATCTCTTTATGACCATGCAAACATTACAAAAGCTGAAAAAATTTGAAATCTGAAACATTTCTAGTCCCAAGCATTTTGGATAAGATACTCAGCCTGTCACACAGCAGGAGGAGGAGGTTCAAGTTTGGGTGTCGAATTTGCCACTTGTATTGCAAGGTCCAGACCAAGGAGTACAAACCCTTTGTGTCCCACTGACTTTCTCTACAAACTGGTTTGTGTTGGAAAAATAAATGGAATGATAGAGTCACAGTGTCATAAAATTCATGTGTAAATTCATTTGCATTTCTTCCAATAGATTGGCCAAATTCTTTACTTTTTGGCATGAATTAAATAAATTAATTAGATTTTGATTTTCTTAGAAAGGGTGTATTTTAATGCACTGGCACTACTATCAAACAAAATGAAAGTTGCATTATTTTTTACAGAGTAGAGATTTCCATGTTCTTAATCCACTGGATCTTACTTTGAACAGGTTGAGAATCCCTGATCTGAGATGCTTGGGACCAGAACTCTTTTGTAATTTGGACTTTTTGGACTTTGGAATATTTGCAAATACATAATGCAATATCTTGGTGATGGGTCCCAAGTCTAAATACAAAATTTATGTATATTTCACATAAACCTTGTGCACATAGCCTAAAGGTAATTTATGCAATATTTTTAATGCACCTGTGTTTTGACTACAGCTTATTGCTGGAGATCAGGTGTGGAACTTTCCACTTATAGCATCATGTTGATACTCTCATTGTGTATTTTGGAGCATTTTGGATTTCATATTTTTGGATTAAGGAGGCTTAACCTGTATTATGATAATCAAGTTTTGTAAACAGTTGTTTTCCTATTCTTTTCTGAATTTAAGGATTTGATTGTCTGCTTTTCTGATTAAGAAGGCCTTGCTTTGTTGTGGTCTGGTTTTCAGCTCTGGAGTGCAGAGGTATGTTGAACTGTCAGGCCTGTCTGCTTGTGGACCTCGCCGTGTTATCAGTGGTGATCAGGGTCCTGGGTGAGAGCTCTGATCAGACCAGGGAGGGCCTGGCACCTGCCGGTGGCAGAACTCCTTAAATAGTTGATAAAGGCATCTGCCTCTGCCTCCACATACCTGGGTCTCGGGACTGTTCTCCTCATGTGGATGACAGTGGGTCCAGTCTAACTTGCAGGCTACTCGTTCCCAGCAAGAGACCTAGCTCCTTTGGAATATGCAGAAGGGGCAGCACTGCAAGACCATAGTTTAAAAATTAACACATATTTCTTGCTAGGCTGAATTAAAGCAGAATGCACAGTTCAAGGAAGACCCAAGCTCCAAGACACCTTAGCCTCTTAGCTGGAGATGTCTGGGCTCTCTGATGCCATGTTCTCACTGCCCTCGGGCAAGCTCAGTGTCTTACATCTCTTTGCACCAGCTATTCAACATCCGAGGACAACTGTCATGCTTTCTGCCTGATTTCTCTTTTTCTAGTGAGAAATCTAGTTTCTAAAACAATTTCTGATAGGATATTGCCTTGGATTCCAGAACCTCCTTAGTCATTTTCCCCCAAACACATTGGCTTCTTTGTGTCCTTACTAACATGAATAAATAATTGCAATATTCCAGAGAAAACCATCTGGGGAATATGACCTCTCTAATCTAAACAAAATAGCATATGTTTAACCCTTCCCTGGGAAAATGATACCTGGAATTAGATTCACAATTTTAGTAAGAGGATGGCAGATTAGACCACATCTAATACAAAAGATTTAGAGTGTTCAGAGGTCTGGAATTGTAATCTATAATATTGATGATCATAATAGCTACCATTTATTTAGTGCATATATTACACAAGGGTTATAATGGAATTGAAATAAAATCTCATAATTTCGTGAAGTAGGAATGTACCATATTAAGTCCTGTTTTGGAGATCAGTGGGATTCAGCATTGTGCCTAAAGCCTGTCAGCCAGGAAATGCAGAATGAAACATTTGTATATCCACTGCCCCCATTACCTTTCTCTTGTGTGTGTTTGGATGGTGAGGGGAAAGGAGGTGTTTAACCTGTAACCAAGACTCCCTGCCTTCATGAAATCAAGGCTCATTATTTATTCAAAGAGAAGACTTTGGACCTTAACAGAAGTGAACGGCTGTGGAGAATGCGGATGGGACCCTTGCCCCTCACAAGCTCTCAGACTCACAGTTCTCTCACCCCCAAGCATGGTGCTCTTTGCAAGCAAAGCCTGTATCTCTGTGAGATCCTTGCATTGTGGCAAAATAAATAAATAAATAAATAAATAAACAAACAACAAGTGAAAGTGGTTCTATAAAGTGTCATTCAGCTAAAATAAAGGATTGAATTATCTTTGCCTCTGTTGGCCCCTGTGCCGGTGGGAACACATACATGTCCTCTGCTTGGCTGTGCAGAAGCACCCGAAGTGCATCTAATGTGTGTCCTCCAGGTCTGGGTGTGGGATGCTGGGCTTTCCACTTTATGAAACTTGCTTCTGACCTACAAGTGGGGTTTGGTCAGTCTGTGCTGTGACCTGTAGCTTGGGACTATCAGGTAACTGAAATCTTGTAAGCAACCAGCTCCTTAGGGGAACGCTGCCCAGGCTAACCCTCATTTGCTGCACTGAACGGTCAGTTGGAGTTCACCACATGATTTCAACAACTTAGCACATACACGATTCCAAGGGTCTTAGGAACAGCAGCCACATGACCACACGCAATAGCCTGAAGAAGACATGCCAAAGGATCAGGAGAGTCATGAAATCCTCTTCAAGCTATGCCGCCAATTCCATAATTATCAGCATTCCTTTCATGTACTGTAAGAGTCTGCATAATTTCCCTGTGGTAGAATGCAGAGAAATCAAAACAATAAACTAAGAGATCTACCAATTCATTGGAGCACAAAATTTAAATCTGTGTTTGCTAACAATATTTCAATTTCTGGGCAAATCTAACATGGAGAGACTGAATAATTATATTTCTGTCTTGACTTTGGGAGGAGTTTATTTATTTATTGCTTTGGTTAAGAATGCTGAAAACCTGGAACTCTCTACTGTGATGTTTACCTTTGTTAGATAAATTTATTGCTTAACATTGTATTGATTTTGTCTTACAAACGTGCTCATCAGCTGATCGCCCTAGTCTTAGAGTAAAAGAAATTTAGCATCCAGTTTAGGCTTGTAGGATGGAAAGTCCTTGAATGAAGAAAAGAAGCATAAAAACATACTATTAATCAGCTGTAAGATTGCCTCACAGTTTACAAAACATTTTCAAGTCCTTGATTTGCTTTGATTCTATCCTAGACCTTTGAAGTCAGGAGACCAAATTTGCCATGGGATGGCTTTAGATGGAGAGTTTCATCCTGCTGCATGTATTGCTTTTTTTGTTTTTTCTTCAAAAATTTGAATTCAGTCATGTTGAGAATGTGTAACCCTGAGAACCGTACCCTTGAACAGAAAAAACAAAAAACAAAAACCAAAACCCTCTGTCAATTCAAGTGTAATTGGGAGATGCTATGTTTCCACACTGCATGTTGAGAAAGGCAAATGAAAATGAAATGAAATCATGCATTTCACCTTTCAGTAGTTCCCGTATTCCTTCATCCATTCATTTCTTAAATACCTACCGAGCATCTGTTACACAGCGGATGTTCTCCTGCATCTGTAACTCAAATCTTGAGACCAAATTGGTAGCTATTATGAACACAGGCTCTGGTGCTACCAAATTTGGCGCAACTCTATCCTCTGTCACTGCCCATGTGACCTCGAACATATAGTGTTTCCTCTTTCAGTGTTTCTTCTAAATTATGAGTAATTATAGTACTTCTGATGCCAGTGGCTTTAGGTGAAGTGAACATGGGGTTTAACATGGTGCCCGGCACAGAAAAGAGGCCTGATGAATGACAGAGTGAGACACCCTACCATAGTGGAAACCGCTGTGCAGGACGTTGACCGAAGCCCTCAGGACACACTGGCTCTGGTGGACTGAGCGACGATCAACACAGTACAGTTGGCACTCTGACATACGATGGCTCAATTCAGGAGTTTTTGACTTTGGAATTTTGGACTGTGTTATGGTGCAGAAAATATGCATTGTGTAGAAACCACACTTCAAACTGTGATCTCTCCCCCCTGGTGATATTCCCTTGGATCCTCCAGTGATGCTGGGCAGTGGCCATGAGCTGAAGCTCCCGATACCCACAAGGTCACAGGTGGCACCAACTGGCACTCTCCAGTGCCCAGAGCTGCCGAGCTCAGACGCTCGGCAGGGGACGCTGGCAGTCTGTGGGGTGTTCTGCTTCCCAGAGTCTGACAGGAATGGAGCCCCACCACAAGTCGGGAAGCTTCTATCCTCAGACACTTAGAGACCCTGCAACAAGGCACTCGCGGGCTGGTCCCGCGTAAATGGCCATGGTACCATCTTGCGTTATTTTGTTCATAAGTTGCGGGAAGCAACCCGATTTGGCTTGCAGAATAAAGAGACTTCACTGTCTCTTGTAGGTCACCAAGTGGCAGGGCCAACTTTAAGCACACCTGCTCTCCTAGCTTGAAAAACCAGGACAGACTCACGTCTCTTGATCTTATGTAAAGGTCGCTTCCTTCTAAACTGTCCCAAGTTTCTCCTTAAGGTAGGAAAGAATGGCTGTGACATCTGTGAGCCCTGTGTCCCCGCCCCCTGCTGGGGTCTGGGATGCAGTTGGGGGGACTGAGATACTTGTTTCACATACAAAATTTAGGGAGAGGGAGCCTACAAACACAGGCATCAAGATAGACAAAGTTATTGTCATATGTTAAAAAAAAAAGAATGAAAAAAATCTGTAATGAACAAAATATCAAAGATTTAAATAAATAAGGGTCAAAACCAGCTAAACAGAGTTGGTTTTTCCCAATGGTTGCAGCAAACATCCCTTTGCTCTTGTGGCCCTGAGTAATGTCCTCATGCCAGAATCAATTGCTGTGGCCAGAGGAATGGGACGTGGCCAGTGGCTTCAACTAATGGGTCCCATGTCAGCCAGCCTCCCATTCCTGTGACAAAATGCCTGCAATAAACAACGTAACAGGAGAAAAGGTTTATTTTGGTTCATGGTTTCAGAGGTTTTAGTCTATGGCCACTTGGCTCCTTGTGTCTATCCTGTGACGGACAGGGCAGTACATCACAGAGGAAGTGTGAGGGAGGAAGCTGCTCGCCTTGTGCTGGCTGGGGAGTGAACCAGGAAGAGGGGGCTGGGTCCTCCTATCCCCTCCTCACCCCCAGGTCCCCTTCTTAAAGGTCCCCCACCTCCCACCAGTACCACAGGGCTGGTGACCAAGCCTTTAACACAGCCTTCAGGGGACATTTAAAGTCCAAACCATAACAAATGTCCCCCTGCAGCTTGGGGTGGAGTTAATCTCATTTCAAACAAATGACTATGAAGAGAGGGAGAAGAGGCCACCGAAAAAGCCCCACTGCCCCAGGAAGGGATCAGAAATCCCAGGTGTTAATAAGGTCAGGTTCACATTGATGTTAATTTGACCAGATTTCATCTCTTCTCTGGCCCCCAAACCATCTGTTTTCTAATTGTTTCCAGTTGATAGTTATTTTAACTATCAAAAGTTCAGATTCTGCCTGGGTGGTTTGATTTTAATGAGGTCTAGAGGGAAGAGCCGTGGGTGCAGGCAGGAGAACCCCAGGGTGTAGGGTATCCAGGTATCTGCATGGTTTCTGGAGGGGACCATCATTGGACTTGCAGGCCACAGGGTCTCCTTCCTGCCTGTGGGCAGCCATGGCAAGGGAGTTGAGGGTGTGTGCATGTGCCTAGTGTACATGTCCCTGGGAGGGTGAGTGGTGCTTGGGGAGGGACGGGAAGTGAACAACCTGAGCACATTTTCCATGGGTGGATTGAGGACCCCGTGGAGGGGGGAGCAGAAGCTGTTCTCGCGGGAGCACTAGCTTGTGTGCAGCATGCTCGAGGTGTCTTTTTTTACAGCAGCTTGTCCTGTCCTTTGGAGCTGCTATCTGTACCTCCTCTTTTAACAGATGAAAAGATGGAAGCTCAGAGATCTCAAGAACACATATATAACTCTAACGAATAACAAGACAATGGCTGAGATCAGATTTAGACTCAGAGCATTCTGGCCCCAAGGATGATGCTCTTTTCCATGTACCTGGCCTGACCAAGGGGGTTCATGATTAGGCCTGGAACCAAGAGCCTGGGTGTGCTCCCCATTCTGTGACTGGCCGGTCCACCTTGGGCACATCTCCTCTTTCTGGGCCTTGGTTTTCTTATTTATACCATGAGAGTCAGATTTGAATTTTGGTTTCTTCTTAAAAAGGCTCAAAGTGAACCCTTCCAATGAGACTTGGAGATGGGGAGTGGGTGAGGTTGGAGATCACCAAGTCATGCCAACTCAGCCTCCTAGTCCCACTGGAAGCGCCTGGGTACCAGTGAACTCAGTTTTGAAACCCCTAAACCAGATAAAAGTTCCTTCCAGTCCTACCATTTTGTGCCTATGGCTCTGATAATTCTCTGGAGGAAGCAGAGAAACAGAAATTGGAAAGCTGGGGCATGAAGTACGTGAGAATTCAGGAGTTCTGACCCAGGTGAGCAGAATGTACTAAGAGGTTCCAGGCCGGTCAGCTGGGGACGAGCTGAGAGGGATGCCCCTGAAGGTGAATTAATAGCTTGGCTGGGGGGGGTTCTGCTTCATTCTGAGTCTTCTTTTTCCCCTTTCGGATGCATCTTCCATATTCTTTTAGGACAATGTTATTGTCTCTTTGGGTGTTTGGAATCTGTTACAGAGAGGTGTGGGCATAACAAAGGATAAAGTGGATTAGGTCAGGGTTGGAGATAATGAGAATATTAAACTTGTCTATACAGGTTGGCTTTAAGAGCTGTAAACAGTTGATAAATAAAAAAGAAGAGGAAAATAAAGAAAGAAAAGGAAACCCTTTCTTTTTCATTCTTAAAAGAAATCCATAATGGGTTTTCCTCATAAACTGCAATTATTTTTAAATAGCACTAATGAATAATTTAAAGACCCACTGGGTTAAGCAATTAGTTTTAAGTGTGGATTAATTGCTTTCTTTATAATATTCCATATTCATTTTTTTGCATAATATGGACAGATATTTCATCTTCTTTAAAAATATTTTATGTTTTCTAAAATGTTCTGATAGGTGAGAACAGAAGCTGCGGCAGTCATTGTAAAGTGTGAAGCACGTGATGCGGAGCCAAGTGCCCTGCGCTCAAGGAGCTAACACTACCCTGGCGTCCTCTCCCAGCCCGGCTCCCTCGGCTGTCCTCTAGCAGTGGGCAGCGTATGTCCTTTAGTGTGGTGGCTATCAAATGTTTTATATATTTCCAGTTAGACACATACCTTTATTTTGTATACTTATTTTTAATGTGGTGCTGAGGATTGAACCCAGGGCCTCACATGTGCTAGGCCAGTGCTCTACTGCTGAGCCACAACCCCAGCCCCTAGTTACAGTTCTTGACCTTGTTGCTGGTTACCAGGCACACACCAGAAAGAATCACTAAGTGCTATCATGGTTTTATGTGGTTATCTGTTCCTGTGTTTTAGTTTTCTGTATAAAGTTTAAGAAATATAGGCTCCAGCAGGTTGATGAGCCTCATCCTGACAGCGTGGACATCTGTATGGTGGCTTCCTTCCCACTTTGTTTTTTGTGGTACTGGGGATGAGACCCTGGGGCTCTCCACCACTGGGCTACACCCCAGCCTGACTATGTGCTGAGGCTACCCTTGAGGTTGTGATCCTCCTGCCTCAGCTCCCACAGTCACTGGGATTACAGGCATGCACCACCATGCACGGCCATGCCCACATTTTAAAGCAGAGAGCAGGTTGAACTGAAAAATGAAAAGGAGATTTTAGGGGGTCACAGGAAACAGAAGCATCCAGCTGGTCATGCTGTACAGTACAGGTGTCGAGGGCTTGAGAACCAAAATCAGGAGTCTTACTTTAATATTAAAGTCTCCCTCCCGGACTCGCAGCCTTCCTGCACCACTGGACAGGGCGGGGACTTTGCTAGTTGACACCCTCAGGTCAGGGCCCACAGTGCCTCTGGAAGGAGATATTTTCATAAAGGGGGCAGGTGGCAGGGAGAAAGGAGAACATAGCCATGTTGGGTTGTCAGCCTCAAGTTAAGAAGGCCTTTCACCTCGGGCTGGCTCATTAGGGTGTCAGCTTGATGGACCCCAGGAATATCTAGAAAACTAGCAAGGCATGACTCTGGGTGTATCTGTGAGGATGCTGCCAGAGGAGGTGGCAGGGAAACTGGGTGACCCTGTTGGGAAGACCCCCTCAGCATGGAGAGGCCCCGTCCAGGTGAGGGCCCAAATAGAAGAAAAGCAGTTGGGGCTCCTGCTTCCGGAGCCAGGCAGGATTTCCCTGCCCTTGCACATGTGGACTCTCCCGCCTTTGGACCGCAGGACTTAACACAATTGCCCCCCAAGTTCTCAGGCTGGAGGACCTGGTCCGAGCCACATCATTGTCATCCTAGGGTCTCTGGCTGGCAGATGAACTCTGATGGGATGTCTCGGCTCCAGAGCCAGGTTAGCCAGATCCCAAGTCCTCTCTCATATCCTAGGATTCTGTTTCTTTGGCGATTGCTGAGCAAGACACACAGCCTCACAGAGAGGCGCACGCCCCTGGCCTTCCCAGCCTGAGTCTGCTCTCTCTACCAGGCACCTGAAGGTTAACTGTGACCCTCATTTAGTTGATTCTGACTGTCTCCATACTTAAGGAACTTCAGAAGTATTTCAAACAAAGCCTGTGGAATGGTGGAAGTCAAAGTCCTGGCCTTGGTCCTGACCAGAGCAGCTTTGTAACCTTGGACAAAAGGAAGTAGGTGCCTTTTAATCAATCAAGAGTAGTCAATTTTACCCTCCAAGGACACAAAGGCATGAAGCTTTTATCTCCTAGTTGGTGGACTTTTTCTTTTGTATGCAGAAAAATTATCCTAACTTGGAAATAAGTCAAATGGGTAAGGGCCATGGGCTTTCAGCGTCATAGGCAAGCCCAGACCTACCCAACGTGGGGGATATGTTTTGTTCAGCTCTCTGGTTATTTATTATTCATTAAACGATTAGATTATATGAAGTTATACTTAAGTTGGAGATTTTTATCTAGTAGAGATGCAAGTAATTCCTGTTTGAAACTGATGGCCCCAAAGGTTAGGTTTGTTACCCTGTTGGACTTAAAACATTCTGTATTTGAGAAATCACATCCTAACATTTCTTTTGTAAATTTATCTTTCAATACCTCCCTCTTAAAATGTTCTTTGAACCTGTCTTAACATACTACTGTTTCTCTCATTGATGAATGAATTGAATAAAATCTTTGACAGGTGTTCATTTTATGGTTTGGTGAGAGTCAGGATCTTCTCTTTTCAAAAATAATGATTTCTGTAGGTTGCTCTACAGTGATGCCCAGTGGACTCATCTGACGAAGCCAATTAAACGATATTGGTTGAGAAGTGTATCTTGAGGACCCCTGAAGCCCAGGCGTGTCTTTTTTTTTGCTTCCAGATTAAGTCCCATGTGGCAAGAGAACTACTGGCTCCATATTTCTCTAGATTTCTGTCTCTCTCTTTCTTTAGTTCTCTCTCTCTTTCTTCGTGTCTAGATATAATGACTTTTTGATTCGTTTCTGTGTTTTTATTCTGATTGGGATCCCCAGTAACTGGAGATTTGGTTTTATGGTGTGGCCATTTGGTGATCTCTTGTCTATGGGCAATAGAGATCTATTCTCTGCCCAGTAAGATGAAGATTCTGCTTTGCTAGCCTTTTTCTATTTTTTGCATATTGCTCTATTTGTGAGTGCAAATCAATTAAGAATTTCATGCTCACTGGAAGAATAGTCCTTTGAGATCTGAACCAGTTTTTTTTTTTTTTTTTTTTTGAATGTTTCTGGGATCGTTTTTAACTTGATTCTGGAGCTGTGAGCTGTGTCTGGACATGTGTGTCTATTTTTCAGAAACAGTCTTGACATTTCATTGTACAATTGTGAATTTTTTTTTCTTTTTTTGCCTCCCAAGTAGATTATTGCATGTCTTAAAAGAAAGAAGTTCTGATCTGATTTCTTTTCAGAAATTGATATTTATGTAGGTTTTACATTCTCCAAATTTATAAAAATAATAAGGAAAGTACCTCCTTTAAAGTACTAGATTAAAAAAATTCTTGCTCAATGAGATAGTTCAGGAGATGAATTGATATAGGAATCCATGTTAACTTAGTTAAAATAAATCTTTAATTCAGTAACTTTGGTTTAAAAAACAAATTGTAGCTATATTTCCCATTTAAGCTTGGTATAGAGATTTTGGTTGCTTTTCTCATGGACTTCCCTCTGGGTTTACTGATCAAATGCACTAATATTCCTATACAGCATTTTGGATTATGAAAATGTAAATTTTGTTTAAATTGAATGGTCATTCTGAAAACTGTTGTACTTGTGCTTTGTAGTATATCAGCTTTGGAGTGTGTAATTTCCAACATCCTGAGGTAATTTGAAACCTTGAATTAATATTCAGTTGAGTTAATTTGATATTATTGAGGAGGTAATATCAGGGAGAATGAATAGGGAAACGCTGATTAACCTTGATTCCTAAGCACTGTGCCTGCTATTTTTATATGCCATGGAGAGCTGAACTTTCAGGTCACAAGGAGGAACTTGGTTCATTTTCCTGCATTAGGAGAGTGAGAAGAATTGTGATGTGCAGACAGCTCTGAGTGTATTGATGAACACCGAAGCTTCTCTATGAATGACTGCACTTTCACAGTCCACCAAACTGCTCGTGTGTGATGGTGAGTTTTCACTCACCCTCTGCGAAACAGAAATCAGTCATTTTAGTTATGATCACTTGTGGGGGTTTTATGTTCTGACCGTCTCTTTTCAGTATCACTCTGGAGGTTCTAGTCAGCACCACAAGGCAGGGAAAAAGCAACAAGAAGAAACAAAGTCACCCAGATTAGAAAGGAAGACATAAGTGGCTCACTGCTGGATGGCCTGGTTGTCTACCTGGAAAATCCCAAAGGATCCACAGAGAAGATCCTGGAACCCACAGTCAAGCTTAGCCAAGGGTACAGGCTACAAGGTCAATATACAAAAGTCATTTGTATTTCATACGTACTAGCAATGAATATTTGGACATTTGAAAACCTATTACCATTTACAGTGGTATCCAAACCATGATGCATTTGGGCATAAATCTAACAAATTCTGTACACCATGTCTCTGCTAAAAGCTACAGAAAAATGATTCATAAAATAGAAGACGGCCTCAGTAAACAAGGACATGCCCACGGGCTAGAAGATGTCATTCTTCCCAAGTGGATCTACCGGTGCAGCGCACCCCCAGCTTCCTTGTAGAAAGCATCAAGCTGATTCTAAAATTTATGTGGAAAGGCCATGAATCTATTGTAGAGCCATAAACTTTTAAAAGAACAAGACTGGAGCATTCTTACTAACCAAATGCCACACTGCCTACCAAGCTCCATGATCAGGAGTGTGGGTGGCCAAAGGGTGACACACCAACCAGGAGCAGACTGAGTCTAAATACAGTCTCCAGCAATGTATGGCCAACTGGTTTTGATAAAGGCACACGGGGAACAATTAACAAATTGTAGTCTTTCCAACAAGTGCCTCAGCAGTTGGATATCCACCTGCAAAAGAATGATTCTTTAATTCATAGCTGGAGCCATACCCGAAAATGGATTCTAGAACTAAATGTAAAGACCAAACTATAAAAATTCTAAAAGGGAAACATAGGAGAAAAATCTTTGTCCTCGAGTGAGGCCATGTTTTGTTGGCTATAACACTAAAATCACAGCCCCTCAGAGAAAAATAACAGATAAATTGTACTGTATCAGAACGTAAAGCTTGGCTTTCAGAAGATGCTATTCAAAGAATGTAAAGACAAGTCACCAATGAGGAGGAAATGCTACTAAACATCTGTCAGGTAAGGCCCCTGCCTCCAGAATGTGTCAAGAACCATCAACTTTGCACAAAAGGAAAGTGAACAGCCCAAGTTTAATGGAAAATCATTTCATTAAAGAAGAGGTATGGAGGGCAAACCCGCTTATGACAAGATGCTCATCATTAGGGAATACAACTTAAACCCATACTGAGATACCTCTGCACACTTACTGGAATAGATAAAGACCACTACCCTATTGCTGGGTGTAGTGGGCACACCTGTAACAGGCCTGGCTGAGGCAGGAGGATCACTGAGGCCAGCCTCAGCTGCTTAGTGAGACCCTGTATCAAAATTAAAAACAAAAAGCAGGGCTGGGGTATAGCTCAATGGTAGCACATCCCTGGTACAAAGACAAACAAGCAAAACCACTGCCACTACTAGTGACAACAACAAATCCCTGAACAGCAGCAACCCCAACGGCCACAGGGCTTGATGCGTGCCAGGTGCTTGTCGAGAGAGAAAGTCCTGGAACCCTCCTCGTATGTTGCTGGTGACCATGCAGATTAATTGGGCACATGGGAAATAGTTTGGTAGCACAATATTCACTTGCCCCAAGAGCCTGCAACCTCATTCCTAGACATGCCCGTGTGAAATGGAAGCCTGAGAAGCCAGGTACCCACATTTTTGTAAAGATTTTACTCATAATTGCTCAAAAATGGAAGCAATTACACTGTACTCTAATTTGTGAATGGATAAACAAATTGTTGTGCATCCAAACAGTGAAATCCTACTCAGCAATAGGAAGGAGCTCACTGTGGAGACTCAGCTATACAAATACTCATGCTAAGTGGCAGAAGCTGGTCTTGAAAAGCCATGTCCTGTGGGATGCCATTTGCATGACATTCTAGAGAAGGAGACTACAGGGTCAGAAAACTGACCAGTGGTTTCTGGACTGGAGGTGGAGTGAAGGACTGATTGATAATGAGAACCAGGTGATTCGGAGGTGATCATTTGTAGAATTACGTCTTGATTGTGGGGGTGATGGGCTGACTGCATGTTACAGAATTGCAGGACTGAAAAAAATACCAGGATGCACAGTAGGAGTGGATTTGATTGTATATCAGCCAGACCTCAGAGCTAGGGAGGTAGCTCAGCAGTATATGCCTTCTTAGCTTGTCTGAGGAGCTGGGTTCAATCCCCAGTGCCCAAAGGCAAAATAATAATAGTAGAACAGTCAAGGCTGAAAGGTATACTGGAGAGCAACAGAGGTAAATAAGCAATGTGTGCAAACTCATGGGATCAAACCTGGTGTTTCAAGAAAAATAGGGACTGGATTTGTCCCGAAACACAGCTCGTCCAGAACACGAGTGCGCAGTGAGAAGGTCCAGCAAGGTGGAGAGGTTTAAAGCAAGTGCATTTTATTTGTTTGGGTTTATAACGCCACAGCTTGAAATGAACATACACAAAGGGGCTAACATTTTGGCAAAGTTTTGTCAGTTTTGCTGAATTTATTTACAAGATGAGGTAAAAAATGGAAAACACATGAAACCTTTCCTGCTAACTGCTATATTAATTCAGAATTGGAATGTGGCATTCTCTCTTTAACAATGATACATAGATTTTATAGTCTTTATCTGTCTAGATAGTGGATAGTCTACCTAGATTTTAGAAAATTATTTTTCTGGCCTTGTGTTGACTTTGCCATTTTTTATTATTTAAAAAATAACAAAGGACAAAGAATCTTCACTGTAAACAAGCTCAGTTTCCCTGAAGTCTTGCTTGTAAAATATTTTATAGTATTTTGTTTGATTAACCAGGCAGCCATGAGTCCATCTTACTCAAGGGGCCAAATTTCCTTTGAAGTCTTTTTTGATACTGCCCAAATTTGGACATTATGCTGAGAAAAATAATATAACAATATTTTAGACTTTTCAGAAGTTTCTCTGACTATCATAAAGATTTTTCATTTTACCTTATAAAAACATAGATGCTAGAAGTAATTAGTTTTTTTTTAAGTAACTCTATATCTCCAAATTAATTCACCATTATTATAAGAACTGCATGGGGAAAATTGTCAAATCAAAAGAATGTTCAGCCTGGCCTAGGTTAAGTTTCCAAAGCTAAAATGGTATTAATTTAAATATTTCAGAAATTGTACACTTCCAGGGATGCCCTGGAGATTTGTCGTTACCCTCCCTATCCACAGCAGGTTCTTAGCCTCAGGGGTACAGCCATCAAGCTCTGATGGAATAGTACCGATTCTTCTCCAAGAGAGCCTTTCCTTCCCTGTTCTGGTATTATTGATTACTGTAATGAACCACCACCATTCAGTTTCATAATAAAATAGGTTTCTGCCTTCTTCTAATGCTTGCCTGAAGCTTCTAAATGCTAGAATCTGTCTTTGGTGGGAAGGTCAGCCTCAGAGCCTTGTGGAAAAGACTGTACCCCAGCAAGGAAGAGCAGCACCTTTTCCTCACCCTTTGCAAAACTAACGGCCAAGGTTCCCATAACGAAAGACAGATTGGTACAAGGAAAGCCTAGTGGGTTTAGTTAGTAGGAGTTTTACATGACATAGAGGCCTTTTGAAATGAAAACCCAGACCCCAGTGGAACTTCTTTTCTGCTAGGGCTGATGAGGGAGTAGACAGCTGTGGAGAAACCTGACTGGATGGGTCTTATGTCCTACTTTCTTATGTTCTACCCTTGAATATGGGTCTTATGCTCTACTTTTGGGGGAAAGTAGGGCAGAGAAATCTTTAATGTGGCCTGGGGGGAGAAGGTGGAAGAAGGCAGGAAGAGGAGAAGGTCAGAAAGACCTTGATGTTTCTCCAGTTGGAAAAAGAGACCCAATTCACCCCATCCAAACTCATTCTGTTCTTAAGATGGGAAATGAAGTGACAGCTTGATTTGGCTGAGTCAAGAGCTCTTGAGCTCACAGTCCTTAGGAAAAATTGGAGTTAAAGTTCTGTGGTCAGGAGGGTGCTGTTAGTGCCATCCAGGCAGCAGGCAGTGCTGTGGGGACCAGCCTAGAACAGCTTGAGCATCCTGAAAGAAGCCAGAGATGACAGACATGGTGGGAGCACAGCAGAAAGAACTTACAGACAGATTTGAAAGGCAGCGTGAAAGAAGGAAAGGAGCTAGATGACACCCAGGTGTGTGGCTTGAGCAGCTGGGCAGAGGTTGCTGACATTGGCTACTGTGGGGTGGAAGAAAGAGCCATCTCAGTAGAGCAGAAGCCAGTAGTTCTATTTGAGACATGTTACATTTGAGAAGCCGTGAGACATCCAAGTTTCCACTGTGGAGGCCAAAAGAGTAAGACAACTTCCTACCCAGTGAGAGACCTTCCTCCAAATAATTGGGTGTGGCCAACACTCCTGTGGCAAAAGACACGTTAACCAGGGGGAGGCATAGCACGGTTTTTAAATCAGAGTCTTACATGATATGGGAGCCTCTAGAGTTGCAGACCCAAATACCCAGGATGAACTATTTTTATGCTTAGGTTCCATGAAGAATGGACAGACTTATAGACGTGATTGGACCATGGGTCTGATATCATGGTATTAGGCTGAGGGGGATCCAACAAAGCCTGTCTGTCCAAATTCTTCTCAGCCTCTCCAGGGATTGACTGGGGCAGGCTCCCTCTGGGACGTGGGTCTTATGATCCACTCTCAGGCAGGTAGTCGGTGAATTTCATGGCCAGCTCCACAGAAAGGCAGGGAAAGCTTGAGCAGCATTTCAAGGTTTTGTGACTGACTTTGAGGGAGAGGAGGTCTAGTTCCTATGACTCAGGCTGGGGGAGGAAAAATTCTGGTGTCTATGACTTGCTTCAGTGGGGAGAGAATGACGAGGGATAGGAAGGCAGGGGAAGGTCAGAGAGAACCTGCTTCCAAGGCTGCTCTGGGGTCTTCCTGTTCCATCTTCTCCACTTCAGTCTCAGTGTGCCCAAGTGCCACACTTCAGGGCTACTGCATTGGGACATTCCAGCTCACAGACCAGGTGGGGAGAGAAATGCGAGAGTGGTCAGCTCATAGGAAACTGGATAGCCCCTGGTGGGGAAGAGAAGAGCTTGAAAAGGACCTTGGGCTCTGCATTCTGGAACTCAAGGGGAGGAGAAGGGCCAGACAAGGAAGAGGTAGGTGACATCCAGGAAAATGTGGTGTCCCAAAACCTAGAGAAGAAACTATGTGAAGGAGGGCTACTCAGCACTGTCCAGGGCTGCAGAGAGTTAGGGGACAGGATGAAGGCAAAGGACCCACCCTGGGCTCTGGCCATGGGCGACATCCATGAGAATCCCCTCAGAGAAGAGGTGGCAGGAAAGCTGGAGTTTCACAGAGTGACTGAATGCAGGGTTGGGATTTTGCTGATGACAATAATAGTGACGGTTAATTATGACTCATAATCCAGTAGGTGTTTATGAAAATTGTTTCATCTAACTATCCAAGCAGCTCTACCAGGTAGGTGGAAACAGGTCCTCCAACCCATTCTGTATTTAAAGAAATGGAAATTAAATTATTTAAATTAATTAAGGTCATACCTATCAGTGGCAAAATCAGGAATCCAATAGAAGCTATTTGACTTATAGCCATGTCTTAAATACTTGCATAAATTAAAGCCTTGCTGTGACCAGATATGTGATTCTGGGTGTTAAAGTTTCTAAGATTTGGTTTTCTACATTTTTCGTAAAATGGGAATTCTACCTATAGAGTGTTGGACCGTCAGTGGGGCTATTTTCTTGCAACGTCCGTGACACAGAGCCTCATACACATGGAGGACTCTAGTTATCTGGTATGACCTACTCAGCTTGCAGATAGGAAACCAGGCCCCAGAGCGGCTGGGGAGTGTGTCCCAGGTGCACGGGGAGTGTTTAGAGGAAGCCTGCCAGCGCCCTGACTTCTGGCCAGTGTACTGAATGCAAAGCACCTCGGACAGCCATCTTTCTGAGATGCTCCCTATCTAGGGACAAATCTATTCTTTGATGCAGCCCCAACGCACTCATGAGCTGCTCAAAATATTCCTCACTCTGGCAACAAATAACTTGCAATGTCATTACCTGCATGATGCCTTTTGAAGCAGCACTGCTCCCAAGAGTGCTCTGTCACCGGAGTGACAGTCCCTCATGTTGTACATCTCCCAGAGGCTGACACTCTGCCTTTGTGCTTTAAAAGGCCCAAGATAGATCACAGGAAGTGCCAGCACATCCCAGAAAGCCGAAGGTGCACTCCAGGCCGTCCTGCGGATGAGTGGGGAAAGTGTCTCATGATGTTTATTTATTTACCTTTTCCATTTCCATCTGTCTCAGCTATGGCCTGATTAGGAAAAAAATTTCCAGAAGATGGAGTTTGATTTTGGATGATTCTAAGTCTGAATTTTACAGGGTACCTTCAACACAGCATCATAGATCAAGATTGTGGAAGGGACTCTAAAAGAGAGTTAGATCAGAGGCCATTATGCTCAGGGCTGGGGATCCATGGGAGCCCTCAAGGCCCCTGGTGACAGGGCAAGCATGGGAGATGATGGGCAGCACATGGGCCTTCCACTGCAGCCCTGGTCCAGGTTACTCTGGCCTTATCTGCTGTATGCCTAGAGCTCAGTGCACACAGGAGCCCCCCATTATTTATGGGAGATATATTCTCAGACCCCCAAGGTATGCCTGACCATGTAGAGGACCAAACCCTATATGCTATGCTTTTTCTGTAAATACTTATGATAAAGTTTAACTTACAAATGCAGTACAGTAGGATATAGACAATAGGAAGTAATGATAATATAGGACAATTATAACAGTGTAATTTAGATAAAAGTTAAATATTTAAGTTTGGCTTCTCAAAATATCTCATTGTACTGTACTCTTCTGTGACCATGTGAGATGATACAGTGCTTCCATGATAAGATGAAGTGAGATGAGTGCCAGAGGATTGTGACTTAGCATTTGGTCACTCTGTAAGGGTTATCTGAACACAAGAACTGGGACACCATGACAGTCATTCTGATAACTTGGAGGGCTACTGAGCAACTAACAGGCAGGTAGTATATACAGCATGGATACATGGCCACAGGGATGTTCATAGCCCATGTACGATGGAGTGGGATGGTGTGAGAGTTCATCATATTGCTCAGTACAGCATGCATTTTAAAACTTCTAAATTATTTCTTTCCATTTAATGTTTTTCAGACCATATTGACCAACTGAAACCATGAAAGTGAAATGGAAAAAAGTAAATCTGTGTGTAAGGGTGAATTACTAGAGTCTTCTTTCTTTTTAAGAAAATATTTAAAAACTATAGGTCTATTTTCTGATCGTACAGATGGGAAAATGGAGGTTCAGATGAGGGGACTGATTTGTTCAATGTAGAAGAGAAACTGTGTCCCAGAATTTAGACTATAACTCAGGCCCCAACACTCTAGGATCTTTTGGAGTTTTCCCCCACCCGACTCAACAGGATTCCGAGTCGACTTTAATTCTTGACTTCACTTCCAGCACAGGGATAGTAAACCTTTCTATAAAGATCCAGATCATAAATATTTTCGGTTTTGTGGGCTGTGCAGTCTGTTGCAACTGCTTCGTTCTGTCTCCATAGTGCGAAGCAGCCACAGACAGTCTGTAAACAGATGAGCATGGCCGAGTTCCAGTACAACTTGGTTCATCAAAACAGGCGCTGGTCCAGAATTGTCAGGCGGGGCTGTGGGATGTAGGTGGCTGACCTCTGTTGTGCATCATTATTAATCTCCCTCCCTCCCTTCCTCCTCGTCCGCCCCTCCATCCTCCATCCCTCTCTCCCTCCTCCTTTCCACCCTTCCTTCCTCCCTTCCTCCCTTCCATGCTGGGGATGCAACCCAGGGCCTTGTGTGTACCATAAAAGTGCTCTACTGCTGAGCCGCATACCCAGACAATTTCTTTAGCAGGAAGCTCAGAGCAAAGCCAAGATATGGGGAACAGATCTAGTTAGGAAATATTGGGGCTGTGCTGTCTTGGCAGGAGGGAGATGGCAAATTCTGCATGAGATTGTGAGTGGGACCTGAGTGAAGGTTTTAGAGAGAGAGCTGTGAGTTGGCCTTGGGTTATGCCACAGGGCAGGAGAGGAAGACCATCTCTGGGAGAGGAGGATGTGTAATGGGGAGGCTGGCCAAGCCATAAGGCTCCTGATGGGGAAGCTGTGTCTTTTGTCCCTGTGGATGACGGAAGCCATGCCAGAGGTTTCAATCAGGGGTGTGACAGATCTTCAGGCACTGGTGGAGACTGACACAACCCCTCAGGGAATAGGGCAGAGCCAGGTGTTAGCTGCCATGGCTTTGATGAGAGATGACGGGAGGAAGGCAGGCTATGGTCAGCGTGGCTCCCACGTCCCCACAGAGGCTCCCATTGAGAAGGGTCTCTGCCTATGATAAGGGGCACATGGGTTGGTTTAACTTATTGATTATCGATTGTCTCAGAGCCAGGAGACTTCAATTGAATGCCCGTCTATTTTTCATTAGCTGTGCAAACTTGGAAATGTCACTTAGCCGCTCCGAGCTTCGGGAGCCTAATCTTTGAGTGGAACTAATATCTGCTGCCAAAGATTGCTCCACAGATTATACAGGATAATGTATGAAAGCTTGACTTTAAATCCCACTTTTAATGTATAAATACATCGCAAAGTGTTTTTCTTTTAATATAAACTGAATTCTCAAAGAGATTAGATGTGAAGAGGGATTTATCCTGCCAGTGATGGGCACTGTTCTCGAAGTTGTAATCCACTGTGGAAATGGGGATCATTTAGACATTTCTCATGGATCTTTGGGATGGTCTCAAAGGTCTGAGAATGGATTTTAAGATGTCTCTGAGGCTGGAATTTTAATAAAATGTACATTCCTTGTAAATTACTTTGCTCACACAAAAATGTGCTTTCTGCTACAAATAGAGATTGCTGCTACCATCAGTGCTAAATGAGGATTGCATTATTTTAAATTTGATTGATGTTGGCCTCTAGTGCATTCCTGAAAGAAATACAGCAAAGTCAGGTGGTTGCATCCTCCCACCCCATCTTGAATGAGTCTTAGCAAGGTGGTTATTGAGTAAACTGCCCTCCTTGAACGTGTGGGAGGTGCCCTTACAAATGTGTTCAGTGTCATGCAGAAGGCTGTAAATATTTATTTCCCCAATTGTTACCGAGAGTCCAATTTTAATTTGTTTGTTCTTTCTCTTAATGCCGAGGCCTACTTAGTCTACCCGTTGAAAGTCCTTAAGAATATTAACAGGGAATCCTCCTAGAATTGCTACTGAGTTTTTAAATGTTTGTGAATTACCCTGACAGGCTTTTACTTTTAACTCACATTAAGTAGATTTCATTATTAACAAGAATATGCACAAATTGAAATGAGGCCATTAACATCTCAAATATACTGCATTTTAAAAAAGAAAGCAAGTTGGTAAAAAAACGGAAAACATTTTGTAAAAAAAAAAAAAAAATTGGTTGCCAAAATAGAGAAAAGAAACCAAATTCAATCATTCTAAGAAAACATACTGTTTATAAGCAAACATCAAGAACAGTGAATTGGACTGAAAACCTGGGGTCTGAGTTCATGTTTAAATCAGTTTTTGACAAACGATTTTGTTGTAAGGTAGTTTACTATGTGGTCAATTTGCCAACATAATGCATTCAAAGAATTTACTAATGTACCTAAAATGTGCTTATTTTAAACCATTAGATGAAACATTTTCAAAAACATTTAGAAGATCCTGGCCAAGTTTCGGGTGTCAGCTTTCCTTTTGCCTTTGGAACAAGATTTTTAAATGGCTCATCTTGCCTCTGTCACAGTTCTGCATGGCCCGAGCTGAGAGAGGGGTCAGCTGAGTATGGGGCCTGGGCTGCTGGCCTAGTAATGGAGTTACCAGAGACCAGAGGCAGAGCGGGGGCCAGGCTGACAATGAAACATTTTCCTACCCACAGTGCTGTGGCACCCCAAGCCAGCAGTCTCTAGCTCTCTGGCACCCTAGGAGGGAACTTGATTCCCTCCTCACTCTGGCTCCATGGAACTGGGCAGACCCTGCAGGCCGAGCGCTTAGCCCAGGAGCCTGCCTCTGCAGCAGGTGCCAGGAGGAAGTCCTGGGTCCCCAGGTTACTCTGGTCTGACCTGGTTATAAATTTCTGATTCCTGCAAACCTCTGCTGAGGTTTGACAACCTGTCAGAATGGCCCACCGCAGTCAGAAAAGCGGGTCGCTTCCATTTGTCGTTTAGATGTGACGTGTCCCCCAGCAGCTCATGTGGAAGGCTGGGTGCCCAGTGTTCAGAGTTGGGGCCTTTGGGAGGTCACTGGAGCACGAAGGCATCAGTGGTTTGATCCATCTGCGAATTAGTGACTTGATGTGCTGAAGGGAGGAGGTGGAGGCGTCAGGAGGTGGGGCCCACTGGGGGAAGCAGGTCAGTGGGGTGTGCCCTGGGGGGCATGTTGGGGCCCTGGCCCCTTCTTTTATCTCTTGTCCCTGCTCCCCGGCTGCCATGTGCTGAATAGCTCTGCTCCACCACTTGCTGCCTGCCATGAGGCTCTGCCTTGCCACAGACCCAGCAGCAGTGGCACTTAGTGACCATGGAAGGACACCCATGAAACAGTCACCTGGGCCAAGGTGGATCGCTCCTACTGTAAGTCGATTCCTTGAACACATGAGCATTTGCTGGCTTATTATGAAGACCATCATGGAGGACACAGACAGAAGAGGTGCATGGTGAGGCATGGCAAGCAGGCTCAGAGCCCCGTGCCCTCCACGTGCCCCACCTCCATCAACCCAGAGGGTCCAGACCCTGCCACTGAGGGTTTTGTTGGAGGTTCCATTATGTAGGTGTGATTGGCTAACTCCTTGGCCATTGGTGCCACGCTCCATCAGCCCTTCTCCTGGTGGAAAATCCTACCCTGTAATCATGTGGCTGTTTCTTCTGGCCACCAGGCCCCACCTTCCAAGAGTCATCTCATCATCATGAACTCAGGTGTGGTTGAAGGGGCTTATGACAGTGACAAAAACATGTTCCTCTCACCCCTATGGCTCAGCTGGCCCCAAGGGCTTCAGAAGCTCTGTACCAGGAACCAGGATGAAGAATATCTGTGTCTCTATCTATCTATCTCCCTATCTATCTATTTACCTATCCATCAACTGGGAAGTAGAAGCTGGAGGATAAGAAGAAGAATTAAGAGGAAAGGGAACAGACTGACAGAGAGACTGTGGGAACTGGGGGTCAGTGTCAGGGACACCTGAGGGCTTTGCCAAGGACATGGAGTCTTGGGGCCCAGGAAACTGTTCCCCACCGCGTTCTGCTTCTGCCTGCTGAGTTCTGTGGACTGAAGGAGAGCCCAGGTCTCTCTCTGACCTTCTCTTGGCTGGCCTCTCCCCCCTCTTTCTCCTGCAGAGCATAGGGAGGGCTTCCTCTGAGTGCCTGTTACCTAAGAGCATTTCCTGTGGTGGAGTGTAGTCCTCCTGTCAGGAATCTCCCAAACCAGGGATTGACTCCTACTTGGCAAAGCATGCAAGGCCACCCAGCAGGGGGCTTGACGCAGCCTGTCACTGGTTCTTCTGGAGGCACTGCCTGAGAGACTTTGTCTGTATAACAGGTCATTCCTATTCACCTCCCATTTCTTCCCTCACCTCCTCCTGACCTGCCCCCCTCCAGAAACCCCAGCCCCTTTCCCTCCTCTAGCGAAGGCTGCTGTGTTCAGGAACCACCTGGAATTTCTTGGAGTCCCACGTTTTGTGTGGCTCCTGTGCACATGTGCACAGAAAAAAAAAACTGTAGACCTTTCTCCTGTACACCTCCCTGTGGACTCCAATGATCAGCCCTTTGGGGGAAGAAGAGGGACTTTTCCTTTCTCCCCTTCAGAAGCTGCCTGGCTAAGGAGTCCAGGCTTCCTGTATCCCTACCCACAAGCCTGATCATAATTGAAGCAAACTTAAATAGTAAAAACAGTAAGTTTTTTGTATGATGATTTGGGAAACCCAAATATTAGGATATAAAGTGTTAGGCTGCAAAGTACAGTTGGTGGCTTGGCTTTCAGTAGACTGTTGCATGGTGTGTGGACAATATCAAATGGACTCAGTGAACTGGCCATTTGGTGAATTTGTGGTTCAGCCACCAGACTGGGTTCCAGGTAGAGAGGACATAGGCATGGCCTGGGCCCCAGGGTGGCATGCCCCAGTGGAGCATGGGCCAGACCATGGATGGTCCTCCTTCGGGAAGACACGGGGGATGGGGGCAGGGAAGGAGAAGGCCTAGCATAAAGGTTTCTGGGTCCTGAACCCCCAAATGAACAAGGCCTAACTCTTTTACCATCTGAGGTTTATTTGGGGAAAAAGTTTCATTGTTAAAATCAACAGAAACACATTTTGAAAGCTGCTGGAGAGGGGCCCACATGCACTTTGGAACAATGTCAGTTAAGAACTTTCTAGCCCCCAGACATTGTGCTGAGCACCTGGTCCTCACTCCAGCCGTCAGGGGACAGTGACTCTCACCCTCTTTTACAAGAGAGGATACAGGCTGGGATTGTCCTGAAGCCCTGATTTGAATCCAGAGCTTCTGACATTCTAGAATATCTCTGTGCAAGCTGAAAATGGCAGCTGCTGTCTTTTGGTCCACTCATTTGGGGACTCTATAGGGAATGTTCAGGTAGCCTGTGGGACCACTTTGTGACCTGATTCCAGCGTCTTGCTCAGAGGAGCTCCAGAATGGACTTTGTTGGCAAGTTGGGCTTTTCCTGCTCCGGAATGTCTCATGCCTTGATTTGTGGCCCTCTTTCCTCCCTTCCCAACCCTTTAAGGCCCAACTTCCTCCTCGCTTCTCCCATAAGGCCGCAAGTGAACACACAGAGCATAAGAGCCCGTGCTGACGGAGACCTCTGCCATTGCTGCCGGCCATAGGCGGGAAGCTGAGGCCCAGGAACTCCAGCCACAGCCCCTGAGCCACGCAGTGGCAACTGGCTGAGCCCATTCCTGACACTTTATTGCTTTGTCACCTTTCTCTGTTGACCCCTCACTTCCGTCTCCCCAGGTCACAGGGACTTTTGCCTCTTCCAAACTCCTTTGGCTCTTTGGAAATCAGCTCACAATTATTTGGCCTAAAACATGGTTTGTCTGTGACTGTAAGTCACTTCCCCAGAGTGTACTCCTCTCCTCTGCACCTAAGGCGTGAGGTCCTGAGGGCCCTATTCTTTATCACATTCTTCTCTGGTGTCACCACAGAGCTGGGCCCAGGACTCAGGGTCTCTAGTACATTCTTTAGGAGTCCAACTGGCATTTGAAGCCTCTTCTCCCTGGGGAGTGATGGCTTTTGGATTGTTTACTGCAGGGATTTGGTTTCTGAACGTGTATATAAATTTCTTCATGGGGTAATTGCCAAAGTATGTTATGAAGGCTGGCCCTTCACAGAGTTAGTCCCCTTGGTTTAGCATCTTTCACGCTTGTCTCTGGCAAATGGCAGTGGCTCAGGTCCCTCCAGGTCTACCCCAGTTCCTCCTGCTCTGGTGGATAAACTCGACTCACTCCTCAGAAGCAGCACAATTTTCTAGATCAGCATCCTTGACAGCAGACCTCCACCTCCTGAAACAGCTCCTTGTGTGACCTGGACTTGTCCTGTGGACGCTGCTCAGCATAAACCATAGTTGTTTTGGAAAAGGTTGGGGAAAAGGTGTAGGGCCACATTTAGTTTGTCTTGCCTTCCATAAGGATGTACTTTAAACACAGCCAGAACATATAAGAGAAGGGGCCAAAGAGATCCCCAGCAGCTGGGGGCAAGAAGATGTGCCTCTGGACACAAGAAGGAGACGTTCTCTCCCTTCCGCCTTAGGAACATCAGTCTATGCTGCAATATCTACTGTGGTAGGGGGAGTTGATAGCCCCAAAGGTGTCTACACACAGGTCTCTGGAATCTGTGACTGTGTTAGGTTACGCAACAAAGGGGGGGTCAGGGTACAGAGGAAATCAAGGCTGCCAATCAGATGACCTTAAAGTAGGGAGATGATTCTGGATTATCCCACAGCCCATAGTAACCCCAAGATCCTTAAAAATAAAAGAGGATATTGAAAGACATGTCAGAGCCATGGGGGCCTAAGGAATCAGCTCAACTTCGCTGCTTTTAAGAAGGAGAAAGGAGCCATAAGGCCAGGGAAATTGTGCCTTATAGAAGCTCATAAAGAGAAGGCAAGGGATTCTTCCCCTGGAACTTCTGGAAAGCAAGGCACATGGCCAGTACCTTGACCTTCATCTAGTGAGTCCCATGGCAGGCTTGATCTACAGAACTGTAGGATGACAGATATGCATGGTTTTTATGCCACTCAATTGGTGGTAATTCATCATAGCTGCAATAGAAAACTAGTACCATCTGTAGATCTTAAATGTGAGATTGATAAATTATGTGTGTGTATGAATTATGGCATAATGAATCTTACTATTATGTATATTCATAATGCACTGATAAAAATTTTAAAAAGAGTGCAAAAGAAAATACTTTGAATTTGTGAATCTTTTGTCAGTCAGAGGAAGCATTCGCATTTTCGAATCGATAAATCGTTGTTGGTTTTGATTTGAGACAGTGTCCCCAGGAGTGAAGGTGAGCCTTTCCTGTTTTCCTCCTCTGGCAGGTTAGCAGAACCATTTCCCAGTGGTTTCCACATCCTTCCACAATTCTGTTAGTATGTATACAAAGTTTAGTTCAGGTCAACTGGTCATTTTGGTTTTGCCTCTGCAAACTCTTTCAAAAAGCAATTTTATCTTTGAACCAACTTTGTTAACACTATGAAAGATAGCCATGGTTGCTAAGAGAAGCCACCAAGGTGTTGCCATGGGAACGATTGTTTTTAAATCAGGAATAACAAGCTCTAACTGTAAGGAGCTCAGGTAGGGAAGGCAGGGGGAAGAGCTGCCCCTCACTTCCTTCTCATTAGAGGGAAATACTCTGAGCTTTCCTGCCAGCTCCATGAATTCAGTGGATGTTGCTCTGCTGCTTGGGGAAGGACAGTAGTAAATACATGAGTTTGGATCTAAACAGGTTTGGATCCGATTCCTGATTCACGGCATGGCCCTCTGCAAGACCTTGAAGAAGCTGCTGTGGGACTCCACCATGTTAATCATGAAATGAGGATCATGATTGCATTTACCTGCAGGAGACGGTGCCATTACTTAAGTGGACAAAATCTATTTGTCCAGTACACTGCCTGGAAAGTCGTAGGAATGCAGTACTTGGTAGCGCCATTCTGCTGAGACAAGAGACTGTGGTTGTAGGGGCCTGGATGGTGCTTCCAGAGCCAACCTGGAGAGATTTTTCAATCCATTGGACTCTGAAAAGGGACCTCCTGTTGCAGATGGTGGGCAGCTCAGCCCACGGTGACTCGTGGGTCACACAGTTGGTTTAGAGCCTGCAGCTTGGGCCAGGGGGTACCTTTGCGTTGCTGTGCAGCCCCATCCAGGTGCAGAGTCTTGCTGAGGGTTTCTACCCTCCTCTCTCTGTGCGCCAGGAGCGAGTCTCTGTGGATGGGCAGCATTGGTGTTGTGAGGAGCCACTGTGAGGAGCACCTGTGTGAGTGGTGGTCCAGTCATGCTGTGAAGTTGCTGTCAGCTCTCTCTGGTTTTGCCCATGGGCTACTGGCCAGAGGGACAGCTGGGGAGAGGGAGGCATGACTGGGTGAGCTGCTGTGGAGGCTGAGAGCAGGCACAGGGGTTGTGGACTGTATGCCACAATCTAAATATGGTTTGTTCCTCAGAACTCATGCAGGAGTTTAATCCCAAAGTCACATGTTAAAGGTATTAAGGAGGGCTGGGGATGTGGCTCAAGCGGTAGCGCGCTCGCCTGGCATGCGTGCGGCCCGGGTTCGATCCTCAGCACCACATACCAACAAAGATGTTGTGTCTGCCGAAAAAACAAAACTAAAAAAAAAAAAAAAGGTATTAAGGAGCGAGAGCTTGATCCAACAACAATGTCTGGAAGGCCTTGGGGAAGTGAGTAGGTTTAGGTAAGGCTGTGAGGGGGGAAGCCCCATGATGGAACCTTGGTGTCTTTATAAGAAGACGGACAGAGGCTGGATACTCAGACATTGACGCCTGAGCTCTCTGTCTCTTGACCTGAGATGCTCTGTGCCACCCTGAGACTCTGCCAGCAAGAAGCCATCACCAGAATTGTCAGTGCCATGCCCTTAAGCCTCCAAAACTGTGGGTCACATAAATCTCTGTTCTTTATAAAGGTGTCCTGCCTCATGTACTTCTTAGATTGTATTAATCTGCTCCTTGTCACTATATCTGCAGAGGTACAGCCATGAAAGAAAAGGCTCCACTGAGTCTGCCCTCATGCAGAACTGGGGAGGTAGCTAAATAGTGCATGAAACTGGGAGGACTAGGTAGAGGACGACCAGAGGGGGATCAGGGGTCATCAAGAAGACAGGGTGGGGGTACAAAGACTGGAGAAGGTGGCCCCAGAGCAGCTCTAGGTCGGGTGGGCACGTGCCTCTGGCTCAGCAAACCCAAGATGCCTGATGAACTGATTGAGCAACAGGGCCCTTGGCTCAGCCCATCAGGAAAGCCCAGCCTCCCACTAGCACATCCACCTTGCATGAGCCTGGGTTGGTCTGTCTCGGCCCAGAGGAAGGAGATCCGGTGCTTCTGAGCAGCATATCTCTACTGTAGGAAAGCACACTGCGTCTATAGCGTACTCTCTGATCAGAACAGTACAGTCTTTGTGAAAGGGGAAGGTGAACACAGGGAAGAGCTGAGCTCGAATCCCACTTCTAGTAACACTGAAACACACGTCCCACGTCAGAGCCATGTGGAATGGGAGACAGTCCTGGACCTTCTCACCCAGTGTTCCACGGACTTTGTGGTCCAGATGTTCAGGCTGCAAAGACTTCTAGAGGAGGATTTCCCCTTGGAAGGGGAATTGCATTTGGGAATAATTATGTCAGCCTTGCATATGAACAGAATGCCTCTCAGACGACAGAGAAACCCAGAGACACCTGAGCTGAATCTGGTTCAAGACTGCTCACAGCCATCAGTTGGCGATTGCTGTCAGCCCATTTCAATGAAGGCTGGAGTTTTCAATCAAATTTATGTGGATCAATAGCCCAAGACTTGACTGATAGCAAAGGTAAGAGAAAGAACATCAAGGAGGAATTTGGTGTGTTAAGTATTGCTGAACTGCACCTCTTTAGGCTCTGAAGAGGTAGGGCACGAAGAAAACCAGAGTCTTTAATATAGCATTATTTCATTAAACTTTCATTATACTAATTATATACTACAATTGTGTAGTGCTTTGGAGCCCACAGGATGTCAGAAGAATGTTTTTTCTACATCTAAAATAACGAACATCATTGCAGATTCTATCATTAGTTTCTGAATTCATTCAGCAACCATTTACTGAGCACCTACTTTGTGCAAAGCAGCACACATCAAGGATCAAAGATGACTTCTATTCACAGTCCTTGAGCTAAAGTGTAGCTCAGGGGAAGAGCATTTGCCTAGCATGTGTGAGGTCCTGGGATCAATCTGCTGCACAACAAATAAATAAATATAAATTTAAAAAATAAATAAAATATTCACGATTCTTTCCTTCTAGCAGCTCCCATTCTGGTGGGGAGACGTCATGCTGGACTGGAACCTAGTTTGACCTCTCTGAGAGCTGCAATAGCACTAAGTCAGGGTCAGAGAGCGGAAGATGGGGTCCCCAATGACCAAGGTTTTCCCAGGAGAAGGGAAGAGAGGCTTGCCAGTGTGGTGATGGTGGCCAGCCTGGGACCTCTGTGTATCTGGGGGTGAATGGAAGGGACAGCAGCTTCCTGCTGCTGCTGGTCTTTGGGATGGCTTCGCTCCTTGTCCCCACACATTAGCATGTAGCCCCCTGTTCAGTTTCCTTATTGTGCTTTCTGGCATGGGCTCATCTCTGGACAGGACATAGCTGAGAGAGCAAGGAAGGAATTCAGCCGTGGGTAAGTGGTCAATAAATTTCAGCTCTTTTATTATCCATATAACTGGCCGCTGTATTTCTATAAAGTCAGTCACTTGGACTTGGGTTTCTTAGAGAGCCATCCAGAAGCTTCTCAGCTAAGGGGAAGTGGTTCCACATGGGCTTAAGCAGTTTAATTGTAATCCCCATGAAAATCTCTTTGTGGGGCACTGGACGAGAGCATCTTTTCCTGGTGACAACTTGCCTTGAGACAACCGTGGCTTCTATCCTACTGGGCCCGGAGGCCTCTGCCCAGCTGCCATGATTCCCCAGGGACCAGGCAGGGGTCTTGCTGCTGTGACTTCCTGAGCCAGGAACAATGTGGCCTCTCCTCCCTGGCCCTTCAGAAGACTCAAAGGCAGCCTGTGAATGTGGGATCACTTGGCCAGAAAGGCGTCCCTCAGTGGGGCCTTTGTGGGGCATTGCTAAGGGGTGTAGAGTGACCACAGTCCCAACCCACTAGGCGGTGACACACAAACCCATAACATTTATGCTTTGAAATGTCAGACCCTTGAGTTTAAAAACAGACTCTAAAGAGCTTGAGAACCTGGCAATTAATCAGAACTTTCTGCTCAGAATGAAAACACGGAATGGCTTGTGGCGTCCACACACAGACCCTGCTGATGGAATTGCTTTCCTCCTGGTGCCCAAATGCCCCTCGGTCTCATTCCCTACCCACCCCACCCCCACTTGGTCATTTATTGTTTGGCATTTTAGTAAGCATGGGGGTCTTCACATCATTTCAAAAAAAATTGCTACTGCTGCTATTTTCCAAATAACAGCCACCGCGCTTTGGACCACAGAAAGATCAGCTTTTTATTGTCTGTAGTCACCAATGGGCTGACAGATCCATGGTCTGGATTCTGTCTGTTCTCTTGGTTTTGTTTGTGCAAAAGGCAGGAGTCTCTGCCCTGGGTCCTTTAATTAGCATCTGGGCTTTACTCTGTATGTCTGTCCTCTTCCATGGAAAAGCCATCCAACTTGGCTTCTCAGAATCATTGATTCCATAGTCACAGTTCATTGTTGAGCTCTTCCCGGTGCTGTATACGGAGACTATAGTAGTTCATTTTCTCTTGCTGCAATGAAATGCCTGAGGCTGGAAACCTTATAAAGAAAGTTGATTTAGCTCATAGCTAAGAAGGCTGGAAGTCCAAGATCAGGCAGCCCCATGGCGAGGCCCCTGGTGAAGCCCCCTTTACTCTGCCACGACATGGCCCCAGTGGCAGCCCAGGAGAGGGAAGAGGCCAGTCTCACTCTTATAACAGCCCCCTTGTGAGAACTAACTGGGGGTCCATAGAATGAGATCGATTCCTTGGGGGACAGTGCTCCCAGCGAGCCAGTCGCTTCCACCTCTTAAATGTTCTGCTGCCTCTCATGTGGCCACATTGGGGACCTAGCTGCCAGAACATGAACCCTGGGGACACAGCCAAACCATATCCAGATCAGAGCCAGGGTGTGCAGAGAAAGAGGCACCACTGCTGACTTGGAGCTGACTGGGGGCAGTGGGGGTGGAGGGCAGCCAGGACAGGGTGGGCACTGGCTGGGCAGTGGGAGAGGTTGACAGTGGGAGACCTTGGGAGGCTTCCCTTTGTGGAATTTGACCATTTTCTGATTAAGATTCAGATAATACCATTTAAGAGAACTGAGGCTCCATTTTCTTGTGCAGGTGAGAGTAGAAAGAATGAAAACACCTTGTTTGGTGCCATTCTGGAGAACAGAAAGAACTCTGGACTTTGGAGCTCAGAATCCCTGGGTTGTGGTTCGTTTTTCACCGGGAGACTCATTAGTGCTCTGAGCCTCCGTCGTTGTCGTCCTGTGGAATGGGGGTCATCAACATCATCTCCAGGGTTAGGGAGGACACTGTGTGTGAACATGTATTCAGTAAAGCCTGTCTCAGATGTCATAGGCTCATCCCTAGCTGTGAATTTTCTGGGGTTTGTAAGTACTGAGATTATAAGCTTACCTTAAAGATTGGCCTCATTCATTATAATTCTTTCATAGTAGTTGTTCACTTCCCCAGATGATAGGTAAACCATCCGAGGGTGGCAGTGTGGGGAGAGGGCCCTCTGGGTTCTGCCCTGAGACATTGCTACCCCTGGACACACAGTGATGGTGCCGCTCTTAAGAACCAGCCTCCCCGTCCTGGGCCTGGGGCTGGGGCTCAGAGGTAGAGCACTCGCTTAGCATGCGTGAGGCACTGGGTTCCATTCTCAGCACCACATAAAAAAAAAAAACAATAAAGATATTGTGCCCACCTATAACTAAAAATAAGTTTTTTTTTTTTTTTTTAAAAAAAGAACCCATCTCCCTTTCCCAGTCTGCTTGGTACAGGAGTCTCCCCATGATACACAGCTCTGAAAATCCTGTCAGCTTGGAAAATGACCATGAGATGTCTGCTCAGCGATAGTGACCCACATTGTTTGTGAACCCTGCTGCTCCACTGGAAGGAACTGAGGCATGCAGGGAAATTGGCTTCTTACAGGTCCCATCTGTCAGCGGTGCCACGGCAGCATTGCAGGGAAGGAACTGGCTCAGGCAGGATGCTTCTCAAAAGCAGCCCCACCCCTGCCATGGCAAAGACTCTAGCCCAGGTCCCCATCAGGAGCATGAATGTGGCTAGTCCCATTTTCTAATTTTCCCGTCTCCTTGTGATTTGGAGACAGCATTAAGGATTGGGATTTCCACAACATTCCTTTCTTTCTTGGTGAGTCCCGAGGATCTAATAACTGTGTGAACTCTCTCATCTTGGGTGACAGACGGGGCCTTCTGCTTGCCGGTTGATTCCTGGCACTGTCGAGTGTTTCTGGTTCTCATGTCTGCACAGCCCAAACCACACCAGGTCCGGCATCCGTTGCCCTTATCTGGAATCTTAACCCACGCTGGGCTGTGCTGCTCACCTCTGGGGACATGACTTCTGTTACTCTGTGCTTCCTCACATGTCAACTGAAGGCATGACGTTCAGCCTCTCTGGCTCTTAGCGTCTTAATCTGGAGGGTGATACAGCAGGGAGCATCTGTTAGAAAGCAAGGGAGGGATTTGCCCAAGAAGGAACGATTGCAGGAGCCGATAGAGTTTCTGACCCTCGTGGTGTGGACGGGGGACGCCTTCCGACCTTCAGCTGGCCTGTGGAAAGGAGAAGGGGAAGGGAGGAGATGGTGGCCAGGACGAGAGCCACTGGGGCTGCTCTGAGCATCTCGGCCAGCTGAGTGGGTGCTCCAGGGCAGAGACTGTCCACACAGAAGTCTTGGAAGGGAGGAGCTGGCAAGGTCCCGTGCCCTCTTCACGCTCAGTTACCGAGCAGGGACTCAGCTGTCGAAGGCCGCGGCCTCTGTTTGAATGAAGCAATTGGGGCTGTTCTTCCAACCACACTTCTTGTACCTGAACCACAACTCCTTTCTTGCAAGATGAGTGGTCTTTCTTCCTAGCTGACATACGTCCCCTCCCTCCCTCCCTCCCTCCTTCACTCTCCCTTTGTTTCCACGAAGTGCAGGGTAAACCACTCTGACGTTTTAATTCGAGCGTGTGCCTCTTTTCATCAGTCTGTTAACTGTGTGAACGCTCAGGCGTGAGCACAGGGGACACTTGCATGTTTCCCTGAGCATCTGAATGCGCTTCACCGGGGTTGACATCCCAGGTCTACGCGCCACTGTGAGCTGGCAAAGCCTGAGCCCCAGGGACGAGGCCTGAGAGAGCCTTGGACACACACAGATGGAAAGCTGGTGCAGGAGCTGCCTGCCGCCTGCGGAGGAGCTGGAGCTGCTGGGAGAGGCTGGCGAGGGGGCTGCTTCTCGCTTCCCTTCCCGGGGAGGGCCTCTTGCTGCCTGCCCTTCCCCGGGCTGCTTTCCAGGCCCCAGTCGCCGGCGCCTGAACATGCTCACTGATTCCTGACTTGCCATTTTGGTTTCAGGAAATTTGATTTTAGCAAACACAGCTTGCTTTTACTGTTTTTGGCTGGTGGATGGGGTTTAGAGAGAGGCTGCATGGGCCCCAGGCCAGAAGGCGCTTTCCTGGAGCAGAAATGAGCCAACTTGTCCACTACTGCGGGCTTTGTGACCCAGGCCACCAACTTGCCTGCTGCCATCAGGTTGACCCAGCGACACCCTGCCCTGCTCTCTTCCTCTTCCACCAGTTCTCGTCCTCATCCATGAACCTCCCGTCTTGGTCTCTGGCCCTCCTCCCCTGTCCCTGCCCTCTGGATGGTGCCTACTCCTCCCTCTCTGATCTAGCCCCGTGTCCCCTGGTTTCCACACATCTTCCCTGGATCCCCATCCCGAGACTCTGGCCCTTTTTAGCCGCTCTTCCAAGGGGAAAAGTGGTCTTGTTCTTTGTCTTGATACAGAGCTTTCAGTTACAAAAGGGATGAGGCCGTGAAGTCAGAGCCTGGATTGGGGCATTGGAAAGGGAGAGGCCCAGGAAGGGAGGGTGGCAAACAGTGGTTTTGGATGGATGGGGACAGAGCTGGGACTCTCCTCCAGGCTGGTTTGGCTGAGTTGGCTGTTTGGGTTAATTTTGTCCCCAATTCTGTGGTGGACACTGGTGCCTATGTCCCTTCTTGAGATGAAAAGTGATGGATTAATTCTTCTGCTGCTAGAAGTACTGCCATAAGATAGCCTTTTCTGCTTTCTGTAGAAGGTGCTTTAGCTAAAGAATGATACTGTGCCCAAGGTCACACTCCCTTTTGGGGGGCAGCCTATATCCTATAACTGATGGATGCAAGGGTATAAAGGCCTGTCTTAGTCAGTTTCATGTTGCTGTAACAAAATATCCAAGGCTGGATACCTTTTAAAGTAAAGAGGTTTATTTAGTTTATAGCCCTAAAGGTTCAAGAGCATGGTGCTGGCATCCACTCAGCCCTGGTGAGGGCCTTATGCAAATGGCATTATAATGGTGGAAGAGATATTTGAGGAAGCACCTCACTTTTACTCACCCACTCTCAAAGGCTAGTTCCTACATCAATTCCAGCATTCATGCATCACAGGAGTGGAGCCTCCATGATGTGCTTCCCTTCCACTAAGCCTCATTTCCTGAAGGGAGTGTCACTCAACACCACCACTGGGGACCAAGCTGCCAGTGCCCAAGCCTTTAGGAGATAAACATATCTAGGCCATGGTGAGTCCAATCACTTTCCCCTCTCTGACTGCCCAGGAGAGTGCAAGTTCAGCTGCTCCCTCTGCCCCCTGCTGCTCACCTCCTTTCCTGCTCACAGGGTCCCCTCTAAGAGCACTTCCTAGTAGGCTGGTTCTCTGTTTCACAATCTGCTCCCCGGGGAACTCAACCCCCAGAACCTCCCCACATTGTTCCTCTGTACTGCAGACTAGGGATTTTGAGTGGTGATGATCCCCAGTTCGTGGTTACCATTTCACCCCTGAGAATTAAAACCATTTGTAACCAAATATTCATTGGAAACCTATTCTGTGGCAATCCCCAGCTGAGCTGTGCCACTAGCATTTGTAAATTGCCTCAGTGGTCCCTCTGAGAGAGAGAATTTAATTAAAATGAAACATTTTAAGTCATAGGGCAGGGAAGAGTGTCAGGAAGGGACGGGCCCCAGAGTAGGTGAGTGGATCCAGGTGTAGGACCTGCTCCCAAGAAGGATAAGGGGAAGCTGAGATCTTGGTATTCAAAAGGTGATGGAGACCTAGGATTGGGTCAGCATTGAGTCCAGGGCAACTAAGTCAGGGGGCATCACAGTGCTTCAAAGGAAGGAAAGCTGGAACATTGGGGGTCCAGGCCCTCATAAAGGGGCTAGTGCCAGCGAGGCAGGTGTCAAGTCCCCACCGACAGACTGATGGACTGCACTGGGGCATCTGAGCCTGGGGTACCCCCCATCTCAGGAGGATGCCAGCTGCCACCTGCTGGAGGTGGGCACAAGGTTTGCTGTCCACCTCGTCGGGTGCCTCTAAGTGAAGCCCAGCTAAGTCTAAAGTTGATAGCTGAGAAGAGTCTAAAGAAGTCAAACTTGGGCAGCGAATAACAGGTGTCCCAAGTCCACTCCTGCAGATGCTGCCGCTCGGGAAGCAGGGCCAGCTCTTCCTGTGGTGGCTGGAGAAGAGTTTCCCTGTGGTGAGCTCCAGCTCTGGGTACTCTGTGGTTGGTTCCGTGTGTTGCTGGTGTGGCCTCCAGTAGGGACATGTGGCTGGAACTCCTGCTCTGCCGCCTCAATCCATCCCGTGGAGCTGCTGGGGTGGTGGAGGGGGGAGGGTGCAGCGTGGGTTCGCGCTGGTTGCTGCTCAAATCAGGCTTATTTCTGCACGTGGTGTTTGAGAGCCGCAGGGCAAGTGCAGGTTGGCCTGGAACACCTTTCCTCCCCCAGCATGCCTTCATCTGGCTGAGGGTGTGAGGGTGGCACACGCCAGGTTGCGTGGTTAAGAAATCTCAGTACGTTGAGGACATGCTGATGATTGACAGAGGATGGAGCACAGGGCTGGGAGAGAGGCCGGGCGGGCAGAGCTGGAAGGACTCCATGCAGTCATGGGTGAGCCTGGGCTCAATCTCCGGAGCCACAGAAACCTCAGGAGGGCTTTGAGCAGGGAATGGGCACCACCACATTTGGTTCTAGAAAGATCACTATGAGGTAGGGATTATAAACCATCAAGGACCTGGAAGGAGGTTCTAGCAATAATCCAGGTGACAGGATGATGGTGACCTCACTTGATGTGGTGTCAGTGAACAGGAGGCCAGTGCACGGCTTTGAGGGGAGCAAAGAGCGAAGTACAGGAGGTGGGCAGCAAGGCCCGTGAGGGCAAAGGCTCAGCTTCTCAGGAAGAATTCATGAGGACTTGCGATGGGAACTTGTCAAAGCACTTTTCAAGACTAGTGTGGTGTTGCTCATGGATGATCCCAACAATTGGGGAGGCTGAGGCAGGAGGATCGCAAGTTCAACACTGTCTATGAAATAAAATAAAAAGGGTGGGCATGTTGCTCAGTGGTAGAAAGCCCCTAAGCTCAATCCCTAGTTCCACATTTTTCTTTTCAAATAAAAATTGAAAAAATTTTATTGATAAAGATTGAATATATTCAAGGTGTACAATGTGAAGATTTGGCATATGTGTGCATGGTATAATATCAACCACAGTCAAGTGTGTAACACATCCATGACTATCCATGTGTATGGTTGATCCTGGAACTCATTTATCTTATCACTGAAAGTTGGTACCTTTTGACCCAAATCTCCCCATTACCCCCACCCCCTGGCCCCTACCAACCACTGTCTCCTCTCTGCCTGTATGAATTTAACTTTTAAAAATTCCACTTGCAAGTGAGAGCTATTCTGTATCTGGTTTATTTCCTTCAGGTTCATCCATGTTGCTGCAAATGGCAGAATTTCTTTTTCTTTTATGACTAATATTCCATTTTTTTGTATGTGCCACAATTTTTCTACCTCACTGATGGGTACTTAGATTGTTTTCCTGTATCGTAGTCAGTTTTTTCACTACTGTGACTAAAAGACCTAACCAGAATAATTCTAGAGGAGGAAAAGTTTATTTGAGGGCTTACAGTTTCAGAGGTCTCAGTCTATAGACAGCAGGCTCTAGGTGAGGCTGAACTTCATGGTGGAAGAGCATGGTGGAGGGAAGCAGCTCACATGATGATCAGTAAGGAGAGAGAGAGAGAGAGAGAGAGAGAGAGAGAGAGAGAGAAATACCTCCACTTGCCAAATACAAATATATACCCCAAGGGCACACCCCCAGGGACCCACCTTCTCCAGCCACACCCCACCTGCTTCCAGTTACCACTATTAATCCCATCAGGGGATTAATTCGCTGATTGGGTTAAGGTTCTCAAACCTAATCATTCATCCTCTAAACCTTTTTGCATTGTCTCACAAAGGAGCTTTTGGGGGATACCTCACATCCAAACTATATACCTATCTTGGTTATTGTACATTTTGCTGTGATGAACATAAGGGTATAGGTATCTCTTTGGGATACTAATCTCATTTCCCTTGTATATAAGCCCGGAAGTGGGATTGCCGGGTCATATGGTTGATGTACTGGTAACGTTCGGAGGAGGATTTGGGACCTCCTTTAAAGGGCTGGGGCCTCTTTCAGCATGCCTGGCAGGTGAACAGCATAATAAAATCCATGATCTCTGTTTAGCCAGTGAAGACCAGGCGAGACCAGGCCTTGAATCTGTGTGATTAAGTTGATTCCATCAAGCAGTTAGTACACACGTCCAATGACATTCTGGTGTTGTATGGGCCCTTTCTTCTCCCTGTCACGCTGGTGAGATACCTCGTCATTAGGCAATGCAGTAGCGCCTGCCGCTCAGGATCTGGCACCTGAAAGACCAGGATAAATTACTTCATTTTCCCCAGTCTCAGCTTTCACATCTGCAAACTGAGGATAATAACAGCACCTGCTTTTATATGGCTGTTGTGAAGTTCAAAGTAATGAGTAACATTCTCAGCACAGCGCCTGACTTGCAATAAACCTCCATAAATGTTAGCCAACATGGGCATTATTACCTGTCCCTTCGTGTGAGTGTGTTCTGGCCCCGTCACCCCTCAGCTCGTGGGGAGGTCTGCACTTGGAGAGGTGCTCGGTGCTCAGGTCCACAGCGATCGACTGGCCACTCCTCAGCTGCTTTCACTGACCCGTCTACCCTTTCTCCCCAGACCCTTCCAGAGTGTCAGAACAATGGTGGAAAACCTGTTTGATTATAGTCAAAAGTCTCTCCGGGAAGCTCCAACCCTTCCAGGGTAATTTGGCATGATTTTACGGAAGTGAGCCTTGGGGAAAATTCAAATGTCAAGCATAATTTGGCACTTGAAACATGAAAGAAAAAGCCTCCTGATTTCTTTTCATCTACATTCCCCCTCTGCACTCTGTCCAGTCTTTTGCTTTCTTTCTCAGGGGTCATTACCCCACAACAGGGCCCAGAGGTGAGTAGCAGTGGCTGGTGGCCATCTCTCCACCCTCCTTCCGTCAGCTCTGCATCCAGCCTGGGCACCTCTGAGACACCCTGTGGCTTCTGGTTTCTGGAAGGTGGGAGGCGTTCCCAAGTGCTAGACACTCCTATTTGTAGACAGTTGGTGATGGGTTAAGGTCATCTTAAATATTATCTGGGTGAACACAAAACAAAGGGAAACTTTTCTTTGTGTTTAAAATGATACACTTCTAAAAGGCTCTTTGCCACCTCCTCCTGCTCTGATTTGAAGCTGTGCTGTCTGTTTAATCAGACCTGGAGAAGGTTGGGGTGCCAGCTCCCTCATTGGCCAGCCATGTGACTGGCAGGCTACCTCACCATGCCATCCAGGCAGATGCCCCAGAGATGAGCAACCGACTGTGCACCTGCTGCAGGATACCTGCAGCCAGCACCAGCCTCCTGAGCGATTAAGGACTCTGGCTGCTGTTGAGCTCCGCATTCCAAATCCTCTATAACTGTGCTGACCAGAATGATGCAGGTAGGGGTTCTGGGAAACCACCCCAAGAGTAGGTGCTCTGGTATGTGAACTTGGTTTGTACTTTCAGAAATTCATGCTGGCATTTGATTGCCACTGTGCTAGTGTTGAGAGATGCAGCATTTAAGAGGTGACAGGGTTGATAAGAGGCACTAATGCCATGCTTGTGGAAGTGGGTTGACCCTTGTGGGAACATGCTGTCACAAGAGAGTTATGCTTCCTCTTTTGCACACGTTCACTGGGCTTCACCTTCCGCCATGTTGTGATGAAACATGAAGGCCCTTGCCAGATGTTGCTGCTGTGCCCTTGGATTTCCCAGCTTCCAGAACCAGAGGCTAAATAAACTTCTTTACAAATTACCCAGTCTCAGGTGTTCTGCTATAGCAATGGAAAACCAAGTTGGTGGCTAAATTGACACTGAGCAAATCTACTACAGAGCTATAAAAGTTATGTAAGCTGAGTGCTTGGCCCATGAGGACATTTGGTCCTCAGGACTTGCCCTTGTCCTCCCGTTTCTCCCTTTTATTGTTCCTTGCTTACCTGAATCCTTTATTGCAAGGGGACTGGGGGAGATCTAGAGTGAGCACAGGCATCCTGTGTGTGTGTAGGACAGAAAATGAGTGCACACCATTCTGAGACCAAAATGCATAGATTTGGATATTCTGGGCTTTTGCTTTTTATTATTTTAGTGTGGTTGTGAAGTTTTTCCTAATGTACTGCTCAGGTAGAAGTGTCTGCCTAGGCCTGGAAAGCTAGCTTTTTTGGCTACTACCATGGCCACCACCCACCTCACTCCTCTCATTTTCTATTTTATTTAATTCACACACAGAACCACCTTTTGTCTATGCCAACCACACATCTTCTGTTTTTTATTAAGCAACTGATTTTAACTGAAGATAGTCTTGTCATCCATAAATAACACGATGGAACAATCTCTTTGGAGCAATAGCCTGCCTTAAACCTTGGGGCGCTCAGTAACAGAATTTGAAGCCTTGGAGACCCATCTCATTAACTTTACCTGTTAGGATTTTCTGAGGCCACGCCACAGATACATGGAATTTTCTTTCCAATAATAACTCCCTCCCAGGCTGGGATGTGTGGGCAGATTCTTCTGTGCAAGCAGTGAGACAGAAACCAAGTAGTGCGACTATTTCGGGGTCTACAGGGACAATATAATATTTGCACTGAAGGGTACGACACCCCTTATCTGGTTATCTTCAGGCTCCTTGGGTACTCCTCTTCTGGATTCACTGAGGTGATGTGGGTTCATATCTGTCTGTCTTTGTATCTATCACCAGATACAGTCATACTCGTCCTGATTACAGACCATACAACCAAGGCATACAATTTGACTAGCCCTCCAAAGACTTTGCATGGCTTGGTTTTATAGTTTCTTTAGAGATTTTTCCACTGGCATATTTTAAGGTCACTTTCTCTTGACTCTATATTGGTTTGGTCAGTTAATATGACCATTATTCCTCTAACCAAGAAGGGCATTTGGATGGTGAGAGACCCACTGGTTTGGTTTATACCATCAAAGGTGGGCAAAAAAAAAAGAAAAAAGAAAGAAAAAAAAACAGACAAAGTTTTATTTATGGCACTGAAAATGAAGTGTCAAGAGTCCTTCCTTTTTATGAATTTTCTTATCTCTAGAGCAAGGGGTTCTCAAGGCCTCATCTCTGGACCATTAGCATTAGCATCACCTAAGAACTTGTTAGAAATGCAAAATCCTGCCCCTGCCCTGGATTTACTGAATCAAAATCTCTGGGGATGGAGTGCAGCAAACTGCTTTACCAAGCCAAACCTCCAGGTGATTCTGAGGGCAGCTAAGTTCTGGAAACCCTGCTCCAGAGCCAGGAACACAGGGATTTCCTTGACAACTGCAGTAGCTATATATTTGTTCATACAGCTCACATGAGAGGCCCATGTGTGGCGTTGGAAACAGCCAGATCATTCAGACAAGAGACAAGAGCTTTTCTCACCAGTACATTTGTCCAAGTCCTTAATGTTTGCAGGTAAAAACTTGGAGCTAAAGAAAGGAAAGGGGAACTGCCCAAGGTTAACCTGTTGGTGCAGAAATCAAAAAGGATTTTTAGCTCTTTGAATTCCCATTTCATTGTTCTTCCTGTTGAAACTCAAGGAGAGTTTGGGAGGGTGGGCAGGTGACAAGGAGGCTTGTTGGAGGTGACCGTGTACCCGGTTGAGTTAGCATTTCATCTAGCCTCTGCCTTTTTCTATGAGTTGAATCTGGAATGCCCCTGCCCCCATAGCTTGTGTATTGAGAGCATGATTCCCAGCAGAAGGTTCAGGAGTAGGACTTTCAGGCAGTGGATGGGGCTCTGACCTCATCCATTTTCTGAATTAATCCAGTGATAGCTGGATGCACTATTGGGTGGTGATGGTAAGCAGATGGGAGAAAGCAGGTCAGTGGAGGCGTGGCCTTGGGGACTGTATGTCTCTCTCCCTCTGCTTCCTGCTGCCTGAGCTGAGCAGTATTCCTCAACCTCGACCTTCCGCCATGGTGTTCTTCCTTACCCCAGGCCAAGGGCAGTCTAGTCAGCTGACCAGGTACTGAACTTAGGAAACCATGAGTCAACATAAACTTTTCCTCCCCTAATTTGTTCTTGTCAGGGATTTTGGTCACAGCCATGAAGAGTTAACTGACACAGGGGGCCAAGAGGAATCATCACACCCATGACCCCATGTCTCAGTCTCTTTATCTGAAAAACAGAGCCATAATCCATGTTGCATCTACCTCCAAAGAGGCACAAAAACAACCTGCAACATTGTCAGGTGAAGTCTGTCTACAGTGCAGCAGCTGCTGCCACCACGGCCGTTTTAGCCAGTGTCAGCTGTCCTGCCCGCCTTGCTCTGGCAGATAGGAGGGAGACAGAACACCTTGTTAGGAGGCCTCAGCTCTGGCCTCCAGGAAGAACTGTCCTTTCCTTTCATTGACAAGTTCAGATGACAGCCTTTCTTATTCTTGGTCCCTGCCCCATCCAAACCAGCAAAACAGCCACTTATGTGATAATCATTTTATCACACAGCTGCTATTGTAAATAAGGGATGGAGGCCCTGTGCGGGGGCCATCTTTACAACAGCTCCATCTAAATGCAAATGCAGATCCCCTGCCAAACAGTGAGGTGAAAGCTTTCCTATTAGCAGGCAGGAGATAGGAGAGTTAATTTAATGCTAAAACATTCCCATGCAAGGAGAGCAATTTCCCCTGTTGAGCAGTGGCCTCATTTTCTCTCCATGACCACCGTGCCCATAATATGATAATTTTTACCTTTTTAAACTTTGCTGAAGGAAAAAGGACAGTCATCTATCTTTGGAAATGGCTCCTTCTGCATTCATTTTATCTACAAAAATGCAGATATTTGTCTATTTGGTGAATGAATGGCCTGGAAAAAGCTGAGAGATGAAGATGGCTTCAATGCTGTGACGTGTATGAATTCAAGGTCTGCACTTGACTCTGTGAACTCCCCACCGGCGCGCTCGCTGTGTGATGGTATTTGCCCCGTCTCAACTAATCGGCTCTTTTTCTTCCCTCTGTGTAGTCAATCTCCTTGGGCTGAGAAAAGAGGAATTGAGAGGGAGAACAGAAGGAGAAGAATAAGGACGACTAAGTCATTCTGCAGAGCAGTTATGCGGCAGTGGGCTGGGAGGCATTAAAATGGGCCCTGCTTTCTGCATGTCGCAGATCAGAAGCTTTTAGAGCACCCACTTAGCCTTGCTGAGGCTTCTTAGCCATTAAACGTTGGAGATAATGCATTTGCCTGGATAGAGAGAAGGGGCTGCATGTCTTCCGAGCCCACCTCCCAAGGCTGTCCTTGCCTTGGTTTCCTGTGCTGTCAGTGACAGGCTGGTGTTGGCCTTATTTTTCAAGCAAGGGAGTGCACTTAGGTGTTTGTCCTGCCAAGATTGTACAGCCAGCAAAAAAGCTATAGTCAGTCCTCATTATTAGCAAATTCTGTACTTGTGAATGTCCCTGTTTCCCAAAATTTATTTGTAACCTTAAAATCATGGTCATGTGTGGATAATGCACAGAACTGCAAAAAATTGGAATTGCTCGAAGGGCAGGTTCCCAGCTGAGTTCAAGCAAGTTGACTCTGCCTTCTTGTGTCAGCTCAGACTATGAGCTAGAGTATTTCCTATGGTTTATTTAGGGGCAGTTTCCCTGTTTTCATGCTTGTTGTTGGTGATTGGACCCCAGGCATAGGGCTGGAGGGAGGCCTACTGCTAGGAGCACCACAGGAAGAACACATGTATGTTAGGTACTTTCATGCAGGTATGAGGCACAGTGCTGCTGGCCATGAGTTCCATGCTATGAGTCAGCCACAGGTATTAAAAAAGATATCTTAACAGAAGCACGCATAAAACAAGGTTGTATATTGATCAGTGGATGAAAATGTGACCAAAGCCTCCAGGAATTTAACTTGTGTTCCCAGAGAACCAGTGCATAGTACATGGTACTGTCCAATCTGGTCTGTGGAGGAGCCTTTGCCTAGCAAAGCTGGGGAGGCAGTAGAATCCTTCATCCCTTAGATGGGCACCAGTGTACCCATTTCCTCCTGGCAACATCCTACTGGCTCCTACTAGCTACCTACAAGCACTGTCCTTATTTTACAGGTAAGCCAACAGTGCTTGGGAGCTAAGGGGTATGTCCAAAGTCAGATGACAGGAAGAAGAGTGACAACCCACATGAGATCAAAGTCATGCTGTCCACCACTGAGCCCTATGAGAGGGGAGGAAAGAGGGGCCAGGAGCATGCATGGCATGTCCTCAACAGGATGCCTGTCTGCTGGGAATTTACATTCTAGTACACTAATTTTTGTTGTTTTAGACTATGGTAAATGCCAGTGGTGTTGCCCAGCATGGCTGTTTGGGAACTGGCCACCCACTCTCAGGGTCAGGCCTCCAGAACCCCCATGGTGCTTTCACTGTGTGATGCTTCCTGCCACCAGGCCACACTGAAGCAAGGGAGAATGACTTTGAGAGGGTAGTGGAGTGTCTGCTCTCTCTCCCTTGGGGATGTTGGGAGTGGAGTCAAGTAAGATCAAGGTTCTAGAACACGGATCTACTAGGTTTTCTGGATGAAAACCCATGAGCAGCCTTGGCTTCCTATTCTTTCTGTTGGCTTGGTTGCTCAGCTTGTCACTGGATTCTCTGAAATTCCTGTGTCCTTGTCATTGTCACCATCGTCAATCATCTCCTGAGCTTGCTCAGGTCATCTTCTAGCATGACAATCAGAGTGAGCCTATGAAACACACAGATCCAAGACTTAACCCAATCTAGCCCTTGATGCGGGGCTGTGGCTCCACTCAGAGTCAGTCAGATTCAGAAAGAAGACCGGGGAATCCTCACAAAGCAGCCAGAACCCTGATCCCACGCTTTCTGGGGTCAGCTCTTTGACTGTTGCTAAGCTTCTAAGCTGTCAAAATGTGTCAGAACAGCCAGAGGGGTTGACCGCCTGAAGCCAAGTCATCTCTAACTGACAGCCGTACTGCGTGGAGTCTCTCATGTAGATACATGCAGAACATTGAGAGTCAGAGGTGAGGCAGGCTCACGAGTTAGGACAGAATGACAGGAGTTGAGAAGGACAGAAGCAAGAATTATTCAAGACAGGTACACTGGGCACGGCATTGTCCTAAAAGGGCAATGGACTTCTTATTAAATAAAGTTGACTGGTCACCATCTATACATTCTGGGTAAAATGAGCATTCTGAAGCCTGTGATCTTCATACATATCTTTTGTTTATGTAATTAAACCAAGAAATATTAAATATGTCCTTTTTCCTCATCAGAGTGATTCTCCTTGTTAATTGTTGGTGGTAGCATCTGGATTCAAATTCTGTTCTTTCTGGCTCCAAAGCCATGCATTTATTCACTGTGCCAATGATCCTCAATGTTGGCATGCTCAGGAACCTCCCAGGGGCTTCAGACATTTCCACTTCTAACTCTGTTCTTCAGAGATTACAGTCAGTAGACCTGGAAGTGACATAGGAATCTGCACTGATAGCAAGTTCCTGAGCCAACTGATACAGAATTTCTATTTGAGAAAGATTTTAGCACCCCAGATTGCCCTCAGAAAGGTAGTAATTATGAAAAAAAAAGATAGAGAGAGAGTTATATTCAGAAACCTTTTAAAAACTCAGAGAAGAAATTACACCAAGACCAAGGTTTCCATAATAGGCGCTGATTTTGTATTTTGTTGCCCTTTTGTATATTAAATTCCCTGCCATTTTCTATGGGATTATGATATTTTTGTCAAAGATTATTAATTCAAGTTAAAAATAAAAAGTGTTTTCATCCAACTACAAACACATTTGAGTGCAGGAGATTCCTGAGGCCTGGCCACTCAAGAGCAATGGGATCCAATTAGCACATCCCATTCCTGTTTATCAGAAGGTGTGTTAGCCAGCATTCCACTGATGAAGCAAAATACCTGAGCTAATCAGATTATAAAAGGAAATGATTTATTTTGGCTCACAGTTTTGGAGGTTTTGATCCATGAACAACCGGCCCCATTTGTTTGGGCAGTGGGGAGTCAGCACACCAGGTGGAAGTGCCTGCCGTGCTCCCCTCATGGCTGGAAACCAAAGGGAAGAGGAAGTGATGGGTCCCACAGTGCTGTTCAGGGCCACGCCCCCCAATGACCTAAAATTCTCCCATTAGACCCTGCCTCTTAAAGGTTCTACCACCTCCCAGTAGCACTAAGCTGGGAACCAAGCCCTTACCACACAGGTCTTTGGGGAACATTCCAGATCTGAACTATAGCAGAGGGGTTGTCAGCCATTCTAATTTATATTAAAGCATTTTTCCACTATCCACAGAGAAGTAGTATGCTATTTCTGGTAAGAATTGAGCGCTGAGAAGCAGGCCACACATAAGCTCCCTCTAGAGATACTTGGAGTGAGTTTTTCTAGTTGCCTGGAGCCTGCCTACTCTGTTTTTTATCCCACTTTTCTTGAAAGGGATCAACTACTGATCAAGGCAGGAAATGGGATTTAAAGTGCCATTGATTCTCTTGGCCTCACTTTCTTTTTTTTTTCTTTGTGCCCAGAAAAAAAAAAAATACACCAGGGAGTTAGGAGTTGGATGGATTTATCTGCAAGAGATGCTGAGGTGAGGCAATGTAGCAAATTAAAGAGATAAAAGGCAGACTTCAACAATGCTGATGACTTACAGTAGTTGTTCCCATTTGGATGTCTTTGCTCCAATTAATACTTTCTACAGCCTTAAGGTAAGATTATAAAGTAGGTAATAGGATCCTTTAAATCCTACTGTTTTGAAAGAATCCTTATTGTCTAATTCCCTTGGCTTTTCTCTAATGCTTTCAAGAGGTTTCAAAGCCAAAGTTCCAGAAATGTAGGGCTCCCTCCCCTTCAGCCTGGGAGATAAGTCAAAATAATTGATTCTTCAGGGTCCTTAATTTGTCAGGATTGCAAACTGAATCCTCAAAAGATTGGGATCCATTTGTTATATAAATGTTTCTAAAATGAAAAAAGCTGAAGGCAGAGTTAGATTTGAGTCAGGTAGAAAAAGTATCTTTGGATTATCTCTGTCTATAGTTAAAATTTCAAACATTCCTTAGTCACACCTAGTAAGTCATTTTTGAAAGTTCCAGTGTTGCTCCCTGGACACGAGGTGGATAGGCTCATGTCTAAAGAATCCGACTTTCCACCTGCAGCTAGTTTTTGGCATGCGATGGTGAAGAAGTCTGTTCCTCTCTCTGTAGGGGAGGTGGCTTGGTGTAGAAGGGAAGAAAGAACACCTGCATTAAAGGGTTGTCCTTGTCCTTGCTGTCACTCATATAGTCATTCATGCCTTCACTCCTTCCCCAACCCCAAGAACAGAGTGGATTCTAAGATATGTCAGGGAGTAAATCATCATGCCTAGCTTGAGGAAGTGCGTGTATAGGCAAATAGTCATTCCAATATAGAAGCTCTAGATTTTTGATTTTAAAAAAAGTAGGGGACAGTGGCTGTACACGTCACATGAGGCAGCATGGGCGGAGGCTGCAGAAGACAGCTCTGGATGCCAGCCCAAACCAGCCTGATTCCTAGTGGACCCATTGTGTCCCTGTGACCCATGCTTTGCTAATCCAACCACAGCAAGCCCCCTCTTGCTAGTGATTGATTCAGATGTGGGTTGTTCCATAGAGCTGGCCACTGGGAATTGGGAGAGAGACTGATGGAGGGTCCTGGGAAATGTTTCCTGGCTCTTTGAGAGAGACACGCAGGGGAGATTGTGACCATGTTTTCCTGGACACATATTAGCCATCTATGACCACAAAGGAGCAGAGAGGATAGGCAGAGGATGGCAAGGGAGAAAGATAGGAAAGCCAGCTTTGGTGGCATTTTTGAGCAGCTGAATTCACTCTGCAGAACCCCTTTTCTTGAGACTCCCTGTTTTGGGAGATAATCTATCTTTGTTGTTCTTTGATTAGAGCCAGGGTTTCTGTGGCTTCCGCTACAAGTACCCTAGGCATGGCGATCCTGGTTGATTCTTGAAGGAGAAGCAGGAGAAACTCAGGAGACTGTGAGAAGCAAGACACTGATGGCAAAGGAGAGTTCACCCTTCAAGGCCCCCAGGAAGTGCGAGAGTGCAAAAGATGAGCCTGGAGAGGGAAATAGGACTGGGTCGGGTCACGGTTTCCAGGACTCCAAGAGGACCTGTTCCTGCTGTGTTCCCCACAAGTGCCACTTGCATGGGCACAAAATGTTCTTGTTGGCCAGACAAGAAAGGAGATGGTGCTGCAGCCTTCCCCACAGAGGCCTGGGTCTGCTTGGGAGATTGTGAGATGGGGAGGGGTCCTGACCCTTGGTAGCTGCTGTAAGGAGGCTTCACAGTGGCCCCTCCTTACTAGTCTTGTCCTGTGTTCCAATCTGTCTTCAGCCAGGCCCAGAGCTCATTGAGGGCAGATTGTCATCAAGTGTCCTTTTAACTCCAGAGGCCTTCCTTCTCCCAATCCATCATGGACTAATAATGAATGTGCACAAACCATGACGTTAAAACCCATGGGACAGTGGACACCGCTGGCTCCACCTCCTCGTGGGATGCTGGAAATGAAGGGCCAAGGTCCGGCCTTGTTTTAAGAAGATCTCATTTCTGCCAACATTCTTTGAACTTAAGGGGAAAATAAAATTGCTTTTCATCTTCATATCTTTATGTTTCTGCCTATTTTCAGAAATGTGAAATCTACAATTTTTCCTTTTATCCATTGACAGGCCAATGGTGACAACTGTGGCCTTATTTCAGAACTGTGTGTGATCAAGAGGCCACTGGCTTGGGGCTGCTGTCACACGGATGGACCAGTTTTCACGAGGCCACAATCTTGGCCAAAGGCCATTGTGGAACAAAAGTTGCTACTGAGAGCATAAATAATCCTCTTACTTCTGAGTGGCTTGCCTCCAGATGATTACTGGACGCGGCGCCAGGAAGTAGAGGGATCTGCCGTTAATGGGTTCTGAGACAAAGCACTCACATTTCTGAGCCCCAGTTTCCTTCTCAGGGATGAGCACAAAAGCTCACACTTGCTCTGACATTCCACCCACCACCGGAGTTCTGAAGAGGGACAGGGCAGTAGCAAATGGCCAGTCATCCGTAGATCATCTATAATGACACCTTGCATGGAAGGTTTAAGTTGTGACAAGACAGCAAAGTTGCAAAGTCACTTAACCCCTGTGGCTTGGGCCACCAAGCCAGCTGCTGCCAAGCTGTGACTAGAGACAGAGACACGGCCAGCAAGAGTACAAACTCCACTCTGCCCTGTTTTGTAAAGGGGGGTCCTGGAATAGAAGTATGGCGGTCCCTTGGACCATATTTGGAAGGTTTTGGTTTCAGGACTCCCCCTCTCCACTGAGTAGATATCAAAATCCATGAATGCTCAAGTTCCTTATATAAAATGGGGTAGCATTTACACGTATCTTGTGCATGTCTTCTTTTATACTTTAAATCATCTCTAGATCACTTATACTACTCAATGCAATGCAAATGCTATGTAAATAGTTGTTAATTATATTGTTTAAGGAATAGTGAGAAAAAAGGTCTGTACATTTTTATTTTCAAATATTTGTGGTCCACATTCAGTTCACCCATTATTGCTGCATTCCTTCTGCTAATACAGTTGACCTCATTCCTGGAGGAGCCTATATCTGAGAATTCACCTATTCACTAAAATTCATCCACAACTGGATGGTAACTGTAGGCAGGTAGGGTGTGGCCGGAGGAGGTGGGCCACTGGGGGCTGTGCCTTTGGGGTTTATACTTTGTCCCTGGTGAGTGGAGTGCGCTCTACTTCCTGGTGTCCACGTCCTGAGCTGCTTCCTTCTGCCAGTCCTTTGGCCATGATGTTCTGCCTCACCTTGGGCCCAGAGTTGGCTGGCCATGGCTGAACCTCTGAAATTGTAAACTAATTCTAAGTTGTTCTTGTTAGGTCTTTGGTCACAGTGATGCAAATGTTCTAAAGTGATTTCTGAACACTAGAACATTCTGTCTTTTTGATTCCTGAACACTGGCTTCTAATCACTGTCCCTTCCTCTAAGCAAATTGTTTCCCTATACTTTTTTAAGGGTTCCTAGTAGGAAATGGATGTGTTTGTGCCCACTCTTGGGAGGTACAAAGCAAAATCATCTTTCTATCTTCATTAAAATATATACCTTACATTCTAAATTCAATATCATCCTATTTTTAGTTCTTTCCCTCTTTTTTCCTGCCTAAATGTGTCCTTGGATTTCATTTGCTAATTCATTTTAAACTGGTCCCATTTAAACCAAACTCTTTTAAATACACCTGTTTCAGAAATGGGCCACCCATACCCTCGGGGTGGAGGAATGGTTGTGATAACAGTTGAAATTATCTGTGCTCATAAGGGATCAGATACACATTTTTACACTCTTCTCACATGCATAAAATTATTGAGGCTGAGTCCCAATTAGTGAGGTACTATTTATAGCATTTCTTGAAAGCAACTGTTCATTTTAAAAACAGCTTTTAAAAAAAGATTTTATTACAGAATGAAGTATGTTGAAGAAAATTGCCTTCTGGCACAGAAGAAATGAGGGATTATTTGGTATGAGTGTGTGTGCGTGCGTATGTGTGCCTGTGTGTGTGTGTGTGTGTGTGTGTGTGTGTGCATGTGTACGCGCGTGCTACTAGAGGGATTACTGACCCAGGGCCAGGCAGAGGGATTAGGTAGGCTTGACACAGGACAGCAGATTAAAAGAGCACTAAGGGCGTGTTCTAGGGGCTCCTACTGCACGTGACATTGCCATGCAGTTTCCTCTGAATAATTCAGGCCTAGAATTCAAGCAATCTCTTAACAAGGAAGTTTGTGAATGGGATGAAAGAGAATTAGAAGTTTTGATCCCATCAGGGACTGTGTATTCTCATTCATAATGATCAGAATTGTTCTTCCTGTTTAGAACAAGAGAGGAAAGAAAAGGAGGGCTAAGAGGACAAAGCAGAAAACCTCTTTATCAAACATAAAGGAGAAATAACACAATATAAAAATAATTAGAGGATGCATCAAAACCAGTCCTCTATTAGATTTTGCCTTGTGATTTTGTCTATTTTGTCTTTCTAGGCTCTAGGACTTATATGTAAATAAATCCCCAAATAATATGTGGCAGTGAATACTCCTTTTTTGTTTGATACTGGGGACTGAACCCAGGAGTGCTTAACCACTGAGCCACATCCCAGCCTTTTTTATTTTTTGTCTTGAGACAGGGTCTCACTAAGTTGCTGAGACTGACTTTGAACTTGTGATCCTCCTGCCCCAGCCTCCCAAGTTGTGGGATCATGGTTGTGCACCACTGTGCCCAGTGAGTATTTCTTATCCAGGAAACTAAACAGTGCATCTAGCATGCACTTTTTGACCCCCTAGCTCTCTTGTGGGGTGCTGTCTTCATGCTAAGTACGAAAGGCCACCCTCCTACCCCATGCTCCCTGGGACATAGGGTTTGCATCTTTTCAATCTACGATAGCAGAAATGCAGTGAGACCTAAGGGCAACGGTTCTGGTGCATCAAAAACTAACAAGACGTTGTCTTCTCCGCTGGAGAGTCGGAGTGTGCCCCCTTTGGCTCCCCTCTCTCCTTGCTAGCAGTCTAGGCCCTGCCTGGTGCGTTTCTGAACTCCTTGGTAGACGGACACTTTGTCCTTTTTATTTTCCAAAGCATTTAATGACAATGCGTTACTCCACGTTCCTGTGGCAGTTTGTGTTGATGTGATTCCAGAGTTGAGTGAGATGTCATGCTGGTTAGCGGGAAGAGGTGAGGGCATTTCCGAATTAATTGCCACCTGATGGCAGGAGACAGAATTGAGAATAATTCGGCTAATATCAGACTTGCTTGGTGATTGATTCACTTGATGGCTTGAAGGTATTTTTTGTTGTTGTTTTAGGATGGGGGTGGGGGTGGGAGCTGGCGGTTTGTACAGTGGAAGGCAGAAAACTTTTCCTTTTTAAAATCATACCTGTATAGTGTATATATACTATATATATACCTGTATAGTGGTTATGAATCAGAGAAGAAATGTTTTTGTTGTTCTAGGTCTTATATTGTAAGGACTATGTTGACTCCTTTAAGATCAAAGCTGGTTCTCACGCTGGGCCAGCTGTATGACAGGGAATAACATCATTGCACCCAGGACAAAAACTGATGTGCAGCTCTGTGATGGTGTGGGTATGGTGTCCCCGCATCGTAATGGGATCCATGACTCATATTTCTCTATTATGTACACAGTGGCTAATATTTATGGACCACATTAATGAGCAGGCTTATCAATCAAAAGGGTCTGCGCTCTTTGGAACGAATCTATAATTGGTTCACGAATATTTGCTTCTTGGCTCCTGCCCACCTCATGATTGTCAGCTTGATGACAGAAATGGGCCCTTTATCTCATATTCCTTTTTTAAAAAATTTTATTGGTGCATTATACTTGTACATAATAGTTGGGTTCATCTTGACATAATCACATGTGCATGGGGTTTAATTGACTCCATCTCAGTCCCTGGTGGCCCCCTCTTTCCCTCCCCTCCTGCCTGGCCCTACCCCTTCCTCTGCTGATCTTTCTTTCAGTTGTACCCTTTGTGGTGACTGCATGTGGCTCAGCAGTGCAGTGGGCAGTTTGCCTGCCCTAGTTTGGGTCCCTCCTCACCTATCACCTTCTCTCTCTCTCCTTGTCTCCTCATCGTCTTCATTCCTCCGTTCTTCCCTCGCTCTCTGCCTTTCTCTGTCCCTTTTTCCATGTATAAATGCTGCCTATATCAGCATGGCTGATAAAGAATGAGCTTTGTTCCCCTAGAAATGCACCAAAGCAAGCACCGCCCCCTCTGCACTCTCCTCTGACATTGACGAGCTTTGCCTGCATCAGTTCCCAGTGGACAGATGGTGCAGAGCCCCCTCTGAACTCTTCCTGGGGAACCAGGGCTATGCTCGGCTGTGGCCCGAGTGTGGATTCCTGTAATGAGTCACCTTCAAGCCTTCAAGTAGATGTGAAGATATCTTTTTTTTTCTTCCTTTAAGCTTATTGATTGTGAAGAAAAATTAGACAATCACCAGTTGTGCAGATGGGCGAGCCAGGCAGGCTTTAATGTCAGGAGCGAGGCATTGGCCATAATTCTTCACAGAGATGGGAACAAGATGTGTGCATTCTAACTTTCAGATTCAAAAGACCTGAATGAACGGTGGGAGCTTCTCAGGACTGAAAGTGTTCTCAACTGGGATGTTGGCAACCCCTGTTTTGTGGAAATTCTGGAGTAAAGCCCAGGGAACTGAGGCCAGCATGGAATGTATCCTTGGTCACCCAAGCTTTGAAAGGGCACCCAGGTCCCTGACATGGGGTGGCCAAGAAGCTGCAATCCCCTGGCAGGATGGGGCAGGCACCTGGCAATTTGTTCGCAAAGAAGAAAGCAGTGGTCAGATGAAGGCAGCATGGGTTAGCCAAGAAAATAAAAAATAAAAATGCTTGGCAATATCTGTGGTCCAGGGGGTGGGACGAGGAAGGAGGACACAAGTACATGACTGTGGTTGTCATTATTGTTATTATTATACCAGGGACTGAACTAGGGGGGCTTACCCTCTGAGTCACATCCCTAGACTTTTTTGGTTTTTATTTTGAAGTGGTCTTGTGAGTTGCTTAGGGCCTTGTTAGGCTGCTGGCCTTGAACCTGTGATCCTACTGCCCTAGCTTCTCTAGCTGCTGGGATTACAGGTGTCTGTTACTCTGTCTGGCTGTAAATATTATTTTAAAGAATCTCATTTTGACGGATGTGATTCTGCAATCTGTATACGGGGTACAAATAAGAGTTCATAACCCACTTGAATCAAATGTATGAAATATAATATGCCAAGAGCTTTGTAATGTTTTGAACAACTAATAAAAAAAGAATCTCATTTTGAGGTTCAGTCATAGGCTAAAAAGTCTTCACTATATTTTACAAAAATGAATAGACAAATAAATACTAATGGGATAAATCAGAAGAAGACTGAACATTGACAAGTGTATCATTAGGGAAGGATTATAACTAATCCTATTTTGTGCCCAATGGCTCTACAATAAGTTGTTAAAAATCATATGTAGGTACACCAAATTGAATGTTCAGATACAGGACGAGGGATCTGGGGTCTTGAAGACTGTTCAGGAGAAAGACAGCTGGGCATGTTGGGGACCATAGGGTCATGCTGAGCCCAGGTATGGGAAGGTCCCCTGAGTTGGGATGTCCTCAGTGGGAAAATCAAGTGCATATGGTTGACCCCAAGAGAGACCCAAGTCCAGGTTGATGTGGGCTGGGGTATTTCATCTGCTGGAAGAGAATATACTGTGAAGGAACAGAGAATTTTGGTTGGAAGGGAGCCTGCGATCATAGCAGAGGAACTTGAGGGGACACTGTAAGCCAGGAGTAGAGGGGATCTGGGAAAATTTGGAAGCAGACAGAAGTAATGAAGGAGGGAGTGGTATGTCTGTGAGCAGGTGTGGCGGGAGCTGGGGCTGGGCGTGTGGTGGCGTGAGGGCGGGTGGCATTACTGAAGGCTGTCCCTGGTCCTCCCACACACTGCCCTTCTGGGATAGCATCTGCACAGTGCTGAACAGGACTTGGGCTCCTGAAGACACTGGACTGGTAACTACCTCCTGGTGACTAAGTCGTGGCTTTGGAACTGGCCAGCCCTTGGCACCAAGTAGTTAGAGAAAGCAGAAAAGCAGGCAGCCAGACTTAGGGCTGTGCCAGCTTCCAGACTGCCTGGAATTGGCTGGCAGATACAGAAGAATGGGCACCGGGGCTGAGAAGACGGACTCTCTCCAGGGAGCTAAAACAATTGGCATTATGACAGAGACCAAACACAGGGACTGGGCATTTAGGGCAGGGGCCCAGATATGGGTCACTAGAATAAGGAAAGCCCTGGGTCTTAGAGTAGGTCATGAGGTCATAGGGAATCCAGAAACCCCTCTGAACCCAGGGCACAGACCCACTTCCAGCTCCCTGGATGAGCCAAGTCTCCAGGCAGAGTTGCAAAGACATTCAGCAACTTCAACAATGGATGAGGCCCAACTGTGGATTGGACTCTTGCTGCAAAGTCTTAATTAGTCTTTGTACTCCTCAATTCAGTCTCGAATGTTTACTCTCCCAAATCTACATGTGCCTGCATTTCTGGACTCTTGGCTTTTCTATTCATCCCTGCTTGCAAACTTGGCTACTTACTTTCTGAGCCCTCCCCTGCCCCCCGCCCCTTCATATTATCTGGCTGAATGAAGCCAATAGTGACCAACACACAAATTTTGTCCTCCAGCTTCTGTCTCTAGACCTACAAACATTACCTGACTCCAAGGGCACAGCAGGAAACTGTTTTAGCACATTTTTTCCCCTCCACAAAGAGGTTGCCATCCACGCAGTCTACCTGAGTGACTAATTGAGTTCTTCTGTCCCTCTAGTAAGCACAACAGTGACTAGGCTGTTCTGAGAGATGAGCAACTGAGGCCCAGGAGGTAGGAAACTTGCCCGGTTGGTTCTGCTGAAAGGTAGAGTTAGGTTTTAACTCAGGTTCTCTCTACGGCTGACTGCATCTTAACGTGCTATTGTTGATTTGTGAGCGTGTTTTTCGGTCACTTGCCAGAGTGACAAAATGCTAGCTCCATCTGCCAGCCATAAAGGGCAAAAGCCCTCTGTCTGGGGCAGTAAGAGGACAGTGCCTTGAGGGCACAGCGCCCTCGGAATGAACAGCAGAGAGCAGGTGCTGCCGGCCCCTCTGCTCCATAGGGAGCCCGTGCTGTTGCTCACACCTGAACCTGTGAGCCTGGAAGCAGAGGCCAGCTCTGCACATGGAGGTGAGGAAATCATTAATTCCAAGGCTCACCAAGGTGGTTGCAGGTGGGCATGTGAGGCTGGTAGGTGCATGCTCCAGCATCTGTGTGGGAAGTTCCCTCCATCCGGCAGGAACCTCCCTCGTCCTGCTTGGCCTCTGGGAATTAAGCTGGTTGACCTCTGTGGGCGCCTCCCTTCTCCTCCTCCAAGAAAGGGAATTGATTTGTCAAACATATATCCACATTTTTCCACCCGGGCAGATTCATTCTCTCTGTGAGCTACATATCATGCTTTCAAAGTCGAGCACTGAATCCTGCCACAGGCAATACCGAGGATTGTAGAACTCTCTATTTCTTCTCTTTCTGACATATCCCAAATGTCAAGATATGAGGGAGCTGTTTATTGATTTCACTGAAGTTTGGCTGTACTGAGCACATATATCAGATGGGTCTAGAACCTCTGCTGGCAACTCAGGGACTCCAGGATAAATAACTGTAGAAGCTAAGTTCCCATCAGGGGTCTCTGGAGTGCTGGGTAGATGTGCAGAGGGTCCTCCTGCCTTCATTACTACCTTGCATCCTGCATACTCGAAGAGTAACCCCTTCAGGTCCCATCTCACTGAAACAGGTGCCAGACACCATAAATACACCTAGTTGTTTTTTGTTGTTGTTGTTGTTTTTTGGGTTTTTTTTTAACTTTCTAAAAAGGGGAAAGAAGATGTAAAGAAAACTGCAAAGATCATAAGTGAACATCTCGATGAATTGTCCCCAACTGAGCACATCTGTTCAGTCAGCACCTGGGTCTGATGAGGCAGAACATTAGTAGAGCTTTAGTTGTTACTAGAAATTCCTCCTTCTGTCCACCCCACAGAATACTCTCAATGAAACGTAGCCATCACCCGACTGCTGCTTGATTTGCCCCGCTGTTTTAAGCCTTCACAGCCTTGCCTGGGCCATCCTATCAATTTTCCTAAGCTGCATCACCCAGGTGACTGTTCTTAGACAATGGGGTTGGTTTCCCTTCTAAGCCTATGAGACTGTCCCAAGAAACATGCCTGCTACTGAATGCTCGTCATAGGCAGGTAGCAGCCGCTCTCAGGCTTGGGTGTTCTGTCCCTTTGGGTCCTAGAAGAAGCAAACATGGCAATAGAAGTAGACATCTAAGAATTTTGAGGGAAAAATTTGCAAGGGATAAATGTGGGTTAAGCAGGGATGGGCCAGGAGAGGCTCAGACCATAGTGCCCATCTGGCTCCTTTGCAAGGAGACGGGGAAGGAAGGAGGAGGGAAGAGAGAAGCCTCCACAGAAGGCAGCTGCCTGTTAGAGGTTGGAAGGGCCTGATTTGAGTGGCCTGGACATTCTTGGTGCTGTTTTGGACCTGGGATGTCCCCCTAAAAGCTTATGTGTTGAAAGGTTGGTCCCAAGTGCCATCAGGTTCAGAGGTAGGGCTTTAGGCAACAATGCAGCTCTGACTCAGCCGTGGATGAATCCAGCTGCTGGATGAATCCCGGTAGCTGAGTGGACCCTGGGTGGGAGCTGGAGGCAGATGGACACGGTTGGAGGAGCAGGTTACTGGGGGCTTTGGACCATGTCTGTCCCTGCCCTGCTCTTCCTCTCTCTTGCTCCCAGGCTGCCATGAGCTGCACAGTTTTCCTCCTCCCCGCCTTTCTGCCTTGATGTTTCTGTCCTGGAGTCAGCCGACCAGAGACTGAGGCTCTGACACCGTGAGCCCAGATGGGCTTTTCCTCCTCTAAGTCTCTCTTGTCCAGTGTTTGGTTACAGCGATGAAAAGTTGATGGACACACGTGGATACTGGCTGTACACGGCCAGGCACAGGCTGTGCTAGAGCAAGTGCTGCCAGGAGCTAACAATGAGGGCTGGCACTTCCCAACAGGTTCTTCTGGGGGAGATCAGGGTGGCACACCCTCAGGAACACCCGAGGTGACTTCTCGGTGGCTTCCTTGGCCTCTTCCACTGTCCAGCAGTTCTGTCAAGGAAGTGTCTCACAGTCACCGCCTTGGTCAGAGCGGCTTGAGTTGGACCTCGCGCCTTCACTCTAGCAGTGTGATTATGCTGCTCTGAACCACAGTTTCTTCGTCTGTAAAGTGGGGAATTGTTCTCACCGCATGAGTTTTCTGTTAGGACCATTCAAGATGATTTAAGTAGGCTAAGTATGTGATACCAAAGGCTGAACTTTAATCCCCATGGTAAGGCATTCAGTGGTGGGGTAGGAGAGGTGACTGGGGCGTGGGGTCTTTGGCCTCACGAATGAATCAGTCCATTCATGGTTCCTTGGGTTATTGAGGCAGTGGCTTTGTCATAAAAGTGAGTTTTCTCTGCATGGTGTTCTGTCTTGCCATTTGGTATTATGGCCATGCTGGGACTCTGCACCAACAAGAAGGACCTCGTCAGATGCAACCACCTGATCTTGAACTTCTCCACTCCTAGTACCATGAACCAAAACAAACCTTTTGTCTTTATAAGTCACCCAGTTTTTGGTATTCAGTTATAGCAGCAGAAAATGGTCTAAGATGCCTCCACTCTTCCCCATGGAGCATCCCTCTCTTCTCAGCAGGACAGAGTCTACACCTCCTCTTTAGGATCAAGAGCATGAGCTGCAGTGCTAGCTCCAGTGCTTTGGCCCTTTGAACAGCAGGTCCCTTACGCTCCCCTGAAGTCACAGACTCCTTGGAAGTCTGTTGAACCCTTAGGCCCTTCTCAGAATAGTATTCTAAAGAACAAAATAACGTAATGCAGGTGAAAGATAAAATCAGTTATATTTAACTACTCATCACACTGTTGTAAAAACAATTTGTGATTTAGTCATAGGTCTGCTTCTTTATTAACATATTGGGTAACAGATTCTACCTAATAATGAGCCTCATTGAAATCACGATGAGCATGATTGATATTTCGTGATAACCTGCCCAAGTGTGATGCGATATGAAAATACTTGTGATTTTTTCTTAGGGATGAAATCTGAAGTATTCTAAATTCTGCAGTTTGCTGTTCCATCTCCACAACTGAAGGAAATGGTGGGTTTCGGTAGAGATGAGGGAAAATTAAAGATGCAATTCTGTATCCAAATTGATGGTTCCAGGCCCAGGTAAAGAGCTCCGTCCCTGAGGGAATGGCCCCACTCACTCTCTTGGGAGCACTTGATTCCCAGCACTTAGGGATGCCCTGGTGTCCTCTGGTAAACCTGTCTCAGGTTTTCCCAGCAGCTCATAGAGAGATGGATCTGCAGGGGGTTGACCAGTGTGGTGCCTTCTCTTCATGACATAGGCACGTCATGTTGTCCCCGTGAGTGGCAGGAATGAAGGAGCCCTGTGTGTCTGCAGCCTGTGCTTGCCCCAGAATCTCTTTGCCACTGGTCCTTGGAGGCTGCTCTCCCATTCATGCATCTTCTTCCAAAGTCGACTTCATTGACAAGGTGACGTGCCCAACTAAATGTTCCAAAGAGGTTTGCTATTGGAAACCTCGCAGTGGGCAGAGGCTTATCCAACCCCCAAATACCTGCCTCCTTTAAGATTTCTGAGATGTCTATGGGGCAGTGTTTTCACTCCACGTGAGACCAGTCCTGGAGGTCAGTCACACTTGGCAGGCACCCGCTGCCCTGTCCACGGTGGTGTGCCGGGGGCATTTTGCAAGATTTATCATTTGGAGAACTCCATAAGGAATGGCCACTTACCATGTTCCACAGACCAAACTGGAGGGTGGAGTCTTTTCTCCAAGACACAGAATTAGGCCTGAATTGAGAGATACCTCTAATGTGTTCCAAATCCTTGATAAGAATTTACCAGCCTCCTTCACAAGGCCCCCCTAATTTGACTCAGTATGAAAGGTTGAAGTGACAGAAGTGATCTGTATGATGGGATGCATGACGTTGAGCATGTCGACTTCCGTGCTGGATTGAGTCTCCAGATCCTCTGCTTTCCGCTGGCTGGCCATGCAACCTTGGACAGGTTACTTAATTTCTCTGTGTCTCAGTCTCCCCACCTACACGAGCAGGTTGATAGTGGCCTCCTCAGGGGTTTCAAGCATTAGGTAGCACGTGTAGACGGTAGAAAGACAGATGCTTGGCTCCTTGAAGGAGCTCAACCAACGCTAGCCACTGCTGACTTTGTAAAAGGACCCTGATCACAGCAGGCACAGAAATGACCCCCCCGCCAGCTGCTCAAGTTCTGAACTGCTTATGAAGAGCAAGACACCCTGCCATCTGGTCTCTGTGACTGCTTCAGCCTGAAAGTCTACCATTCCCTTTGGCCTTTCAAATTTATGACCCAGCAATCAAACTACCATGGACGTCCCCATGGCCAAGTCTTCTGACCTCTGCAGGTCTCTGATCAAAACGCTCCTTTATGGCTATGAAGCTGTTCCTGCCTTCCTTCACCTGATGAACTTCCCATGATTCTTTAAGTCTTGGCCCTGGGGTCTTCTGGAGGAATCCTGCATATGTCCCCAGGCTGACGGGTAGCTTCTCTGTGCTGTCACACCATCACACTCATCAATCATTGGGCATCGACAGTGAGTGTAGGCTTACCTTGTCCTCAGCACTTTGTGTAGACTTAGCCTACCACACCAACACTGAGCGTAGACTTGGCCTTTCACACCAACACTGAGTGCAGACTTGGCCTATCACACCAACACTGAGTGTAGACTTGGCCTTTCACACCAACACTGAGCGTAGACTTCACCTATCACACCAACACTGAGCGTAGACTTGGCCTTTCACACCAACACTGAGCGTAGACTTGGCCTTTCACACCAACACTGAGCGCAGACTTGGCCTATCACACCAACACTGAGTGTAGACTTGGCCTTTCACACCAACACTGAGTGCAGACTTGGCCTTTCACACCAACACTGAGTGCAGACTTGGCCTTTCACACCAACACTGAGCGTAGACTTGGCCTTTCACACCAACACTGAGTGTAGACTTCGCCTATCACACCAACACTGAGCGTAGACTTGGCCTTTCACACCAACACTGAGCGTAGACTTGGCCTTTCACACCAACACTGAGCGTAGACTTGGCCTTTCACACCAACACTGAGCGTAGACTTGGCCTTTCACACCAACACTGAGCGTAGACTTGGCCTATCACACCAACACTGAGCGTAGACTTGGCCTTTCACACCAACACTGAGCGTAGACTTGGCCTTTCACACCAACACTGAGCGTAGACTTGGCCTTTCACACCAACACTGAGCGTAGACTTGGCCTTTCACACCAACACTGAGCGTAGACTTGGCCTTTCACACCAACACTGAGCGTAGACTTGGCCTATCACACCAACACTGAGCGTAGACTTGGCCTTTCACACCAACACTGAGCGTAGACTTGGCCTTTCACACCAACACTGAGTGTAGACTTCGCCTATCACACCAACACTGAGCGTAGACTTGGCCTTTCACACCAACACTGAGCGTAGACTTGGCCTTTCACACCAACACTGAGCGTAGACTTGGCCTTTCACACCAACACTGAGCGTAGACTTGGCCTTTCACACCAACACTGAGCGTAGACTTGGCCTATCACACCAACACTGAGCGTAGACTTGGCCTTTCACACCAACACTGAGCGTAGACTTGGCCTTTCACACCAACACTGAGCGTAGACTTGGCCTTTCACACCAACACTGAGCGTAGACTTGGCCTTTCACACCAACACTGAGCGTAGACTTGGCCTTTCACACCAACACTGAGCGTAGACTTGGCCTATCACACCAACACTGAGCGTAGACTTGGCCTTTCACACCAACACTGAGCGTAGACTTGGCCTTTCACACCAACACTGAGCGTAGACTTCACCTATCACACCAACACTGAGCGTAGACTTGGCCTTTCACACCAACACTGAGCGTAGACTTGGCCTTTCACACCAACACTGAGCGTAGACTTGGCCTTTCACACCAACACTGAGCGTAGACTTGGCCTTTCACACCAACACTGAGCGTAGACTTGGCCTATCACACCAACACTGAGCGTAGACTTGGCCTTTCACACCAACACTGAGCGTAGACTTGGCCTTTCACACCAACACTGAGCGTAGACTTGGCCTTTCACACCAACACTGAGCGTAGACTTGGCCTTTCACACCAACACTGAGCGTAGACTTGGCCTTTCACACCAACACTGAGCGTAGACTTGGCCTATCACACCAACACTGAGCGTAGACTTGGCCTTTCACACCAACACTGAGCGCAGACTTGGCCTTTCACACCAACACTGAGCGCAGACTTGGCCTTTCACACCAACACTGAGCGTAGACTTGGCCTTTCACACCAACACTGAGCGTAGACTTGGCCTATCACACCAACACTGAGCGTAGACTTGGCCTTTCACACCAACACTGAGTGCAGACTTGGCCTTTCACACCAACACTGAGTGTAGACTTGGCCTTTCACACCAACACTGAGCATAGACTTAGTCCATCATCTGAACACTGAGCATAGACTTGGCCTTTCACACCAACACTGAGTGTAGACTTAGCCTTTCCTACCAACACTGAGCATAGACTTAGTCCATCATCTGAACACTGAGAATAGACTTGGCCTTTCACACCAACACTCAACATGGACCTTAGCCTTTCCCACCAACACTGAACGCAGACTTGGCATGTAGACTCAGTACTGAGCCTAGATACCCTTTGACCTCAGCACTTTAGGTAGACTAAGCCTATCCCATCAACAGTTAGTGCTTATCACTGACATGATATAGATATATCCAGGTGATGATAGTTGGTGTCCTGAAACTTTTTGTGTCCTGTTGGGAGACCCTTTATCTCAAACTGTCTCAGCTGATCACAGAGAAGGGAGTGACTTCTGCTCTCCTTGCCCTGGGAGAGGGAGTGTTGGCGTGAGTCTCCGCCAGCCACTTACTTCTCCTTCATGAGGGAGGAGGAGTAGCTGACATGGTTGCTGAAGCCCAGGGTTCTTCTCTTCAGAGGGAGTGGTCCCAGGAATAAATCTAGAAAATGGCAGTCCCAGATTCCTACCCACATTGAGTTGCAGCCTGCTGTGGTTTGGGTGTGATCTGAGTGTCTGCCAAAGGTCTATATGCACAGCTGGTCTCCAGGGTGATGATGTGAGGAGGGGCCATGGACCTTTAAAGAGGGTGGTCCTGAGATCATTGAGGGGGTGCCCTTGGAAAGGGCTGCTGGGGTGGGGAGCCCAACTGTTCCCTCTTTGTCTCTTTTCCTGGGTCAGAGTGTAAGAGTTTGCTCTGACATGGTTGATCTGCATTGCCTTATGCACGAGGAGCTGACACAGACAGTGCTGGCCCTCACTAAGCCTGTGCTGAGCTGTTTGGACTTTGAACCACTCAGACTTTGAGCTAAATAACTCTTGTCGCTGTAACATTAATCACCTCTGGTGTTTTGTTGTAGTAATGCAAACCTGACTGATGGAGATCCCATGTACTTGAACTTGGTGTTGAGTAGGGGCAATCGAATGTGAAAATGACTCCGAGCACTGGAAGTTGCAGGTGTATGCAAGGAGTCCAGGCAGCCCTGGGCTGAGTGAGGAGTAGGCAGGTGGTGTGGGACAGGGTGCTCGGTGGAAAGACGAGCATTTGCCAAAGCTAAGGGGGAAGTGTTCACAGTGGTGGGAATGTGGCCTGGGGTGTCTCATGTGGTGACCCAGCGTGGCTTGGCTGAAGAGGGAGAGAATGTTTCCCAAGCAAAGCAAAATAGACCCACAAGGTCCTCCTGTGTATGTTGGAGAGGAAGCAGGTGCTAAGTACATGTGAACCCTAGCACCTGAGTCTTCATTTGCTAGGTCTAGGGTGGAGCTGAGAGTTTGTTTGTCTTTTAGCAAGTTTGCTGGAGATGCTGATGCAGGCTGCCTGGGGACCACCCTTGGAGAAGCTCTGGGTGCTCCCTGAGGTGCAGAGTGACCTCGCTGCCTGGGAGGCGCTCTGGCCCCTCCCTGGGAAAGATCTTACCCAGAACTAGAGGAGACCACTGTGCCCCAGCCTCGGCCAAGGTCCCAAGGCTGCCAGGGTTTGTGGAGCTCCGTCCAGTTTCCCGCCTTCCCAGTGCTTGCTTCCTCATTGAGGGAAGGTCATTACCGCCTCACTCTGCCCTGCTCTGTGCCCATGTAATCTCCCTGTTTTGCTTCTGACATTTCCAGTAATCCCACGCTGACCTTCCTCCAGGAGGCAGCAGGGCAGCCCTGGAGCAGCCGCTGACGTGGAGCACTCAAGATCCTTGCTCACCTCTGAAATGGCACTTGAAAAAAGCTGCCCACAACGGAGCTTCCTAGCCCACCACGTACCGCAGCTGACTCAGTAGCAGGGGGCAGCTGTTCATGTGGCAGAGACACAGGCTCGGTGACAGGGAGGGCCCTTGTTCAGACCTGGCTTGATTGCAAACCATTGCCAAAGTAGACCCTTGTGCAGCCTGGGCTGGGCCTCAGGCCCGTCTGTCCATGTCCATGTCTGAACTTTACAGTAGCAAAGGCCTTGGTTTACTGAGCACAGACCCTGTGCCAGGCAGCTGCCAGGAACTTGAAGGGCATTATTTAAATTAATCCTCCCAGGAATGTGGTCGAGGAGGTGGTGTTACTGTGCCCGTCTGACAGGTGAAGAAACTAAAACTCAGATACCCACAGCCACAGATCGAGGCACCTGGGATTCATATTGTGCTCTGATTCCACAAAGGTTATCTTTTTAAATCCGAATTAGCAAATGGGAGGGACACTGGCTCATGCCTTTGTTTTCTAAGTGAAAATTCCCAATTAAGAGATTCATGTGTAATGTGGTTACACGTTTTGGGTGTGTATGTGTGAGTGTGTGTGTTGTGGGGAGAGAGAGAGAGAGAGAGAGAGAGAGAGGGAGGGAGGGGAGAGAGGAGGAGAGAGGGAGAAGAAGGAAGAAGAGAGAGGAGGGTGATAGAGGCAGGGGGTGGAATTTATTAAGCTTATTACAACTATTCAATGCTGTCTGGAACATATGACAGTTTATTAGATTTTGGCAATTGTAAAACAAATTTATCTAGATTAGGATAAAAGTGACCATGATTTAAATGGTGCTTTTTGAAGTCTTTCCATGAAATTTCAAAGTGAATCTCATAAAAATGGAGAAAGTAAGTACCAAGGGCAGCCTGGAGTGAATGGCCCTACTTCATGTGTGTTAGGGTGGAACTGTCCACTGGGTGCACCCTCTCCTCCAGGAAGCCCTCCTGGTGCCTCCCCTGCCCCATGGAGATGCCTCAGGCAGCTTTGGCATTCAAGTCCTGGGCTGTGTGATACTCTGCGTGCCTTCAGTGGCTTGAAGCCACAGTCCCTTAGTGTTTTCTAGTATTTCAGGTCAGAAGTTGGCAGGGTGGGGCAGGGCTGGATCTCTGCTCAGAGTTCCACACAGGTGACACCAAGCCGTCAGTGAGGCTGGGAGCTCGGATGGGGGTCTGAAGGGGATTCGCTGCCGAACTCCTTCAGGCTGTTGGAAGACATGTTCCCTGCATCTTGAGGACTGCAGTGTCCGTCTCTGGCTGTGGCCGGGGTCACTCTGCACTCCCAGGGCTGGTCTTGAGCTTCGAGTCCCCTGACGTCCCCTTTAGCTGCACATCATTGGTGGCTCCCTGAGTTTACAGGCTCCCCTGATGGGTCAGGCCACCCGATGACCTCCGTGTCTTAGGTTAACCGACTTGGGACTTCAAGGACATCTGTGGCAGCGGCAAGGTTATGCTCGACTGAGGGAGGGACGGGAGCCAGGGTGTCATCTTGAGAATGCTGTCTACCCTAGTTGCCTTCTTCTGAAATGGCTGCATCCTTCCTGTCACACCTGGCCAGATGGGGAGCAGCCCCAGACCCCAGGCCAGGCCACTTATCTGATTTCCGGCTGTATTTGAAGGAGCCCCTCCACTGGGGAAGCTGGGAAAGACCCTTTCCTGGGCGGTGGGGTCTTGGTGAGCTTTTCAGGCAGGGGACAAAGGTGTCACGTTGGTGATGTTGCCCAGCTCCTCTGGCCCTGCCTCTCTCCCGTGGACCCATGATACTTTCTTTCTCCTTTTAATTCTGATAAAATGTACAGAATGTAAATTTACTGTGCCAGCCACATTTATGGGTCCAGTGGGGTGGCGCTGAGCATGTTCACCTCCTGGGTGCCCAGTGTGGCTGCCCATCTCCAGAGCTCCTTCCCTCTGCTGTGTGGACACTCTGCTCACTAGACACCCCTGTCACCCCCCAGGCCCTGCGGCCACCACCCTGCTTTCTGTGTCTGTAAAGCTGTAAGTGGAGTCACCTGGTGTTTGTCCTGCTGTGTCTGGCTTCTGTTATGTCACTTAGTGTCATGTCCTTACCTGCTGTAGCAAGGCCAGAACTCCCTCCCCTTTGTGGCTGACCGCTGTTCCATGTGTGAAGGTTCCTTTTGTTTACCCATTGGCCACCCATGGAGGCGCGGCTGCCTCTGAGTCTCTGCTCTGTTCTTCTGAGTGTTGCCCAAAGGGGAAAAGCTGGGCATCTGGTGTTTTCATTTTGAATTTTGTGAGGGCTCACCACACTGCTCTCCATAGAGGCTCTGCCACTTTACATTCCCACCCAGAGCACCAGGGGCCTGCTTTCCCCACCTTCCTCCCTCGCTCTCTCTCTCTCTTCCTCCCTCTCTCTCTTTCCTCCTTCTCCCTCCTCCCTCCTTTCCTTCTTCTCTTTATTCCCTTCTTCTCTTTCTCTGCCTCCCTCTCTCCTTCTTCCCTTTCTCTTCCTTCTCTTTCTCTCGCGCCCTCCTTCCCTCTCTCTTCCCTTTCTCCTTCTTTCTCTTGCTCCTTCCCTTCCTAGTAGCCATCCTAAGGGATGTAGATTGTTGGGAAATGCTTTCTGACTGAATGCATTTGGTGCTGCTGTCCCATGTGATTAAGCTCTGTGAGTGTCCTGGTCCCTGGTGGTGAGAAGGGCACTGGCGACATCTTGGAAAAACCACACCCAAGGCTGCTCACAACAGCATCTAGTCGCCGTGGCATGCAGCAAGACCCCGCTAGGTGCACTCAGGATCGTCCTAACATGAGATCCAGGTCAACAACTGCTTGATGATCTTGCACATGAATTTACCATGGAAACTTATCTTTTTTATGATTTGACTCTGGAATTTCCTCAGAAGCTCCTGTCTGGCAGGGTTCAGATATGAGATGATGGCTCATGTGGGGTGTGGCCTCATTGTGGATTAATCCACTGGATGGATTCCTAATTGAAGGAACTTCTGGATGGGAACAGCAGGAGGGTGGGGCATGGCTGGAGGAGGTGGGGCCCAGGAGGTGTGCTCTTGGGGACACACCCATCCCTGACACCTTCCTCTCTGCCAGCTGCCAAGAGCCGAGCGTCTTTCCCCACAGTGCCCTTCCACCATGATTGTCGCCTCTCTCAGAGCCAGAGCAATGGAGTTAGGCTGACTGTGGACTGAGCCTCTGAAACTGTGAGCCCAAAATAAACTTTCCTCTTCCTGGTCATCCTTGACAGGCATTTTGGTCACAGCACACGGAAGAAGACTGGGGAGCAGGATGGAGAGGGAGCAAACCCATGGTGGTCAGTCGGCACAAACACCAGCTCTGCCTCTGCGGGCGTCTGGCATGGGTTTCCTGTGCTGGACTCGCTCCCACCAGGACCTACCTGGGAAGCCTGGTCCTCCTGGGGCTCCGGGAGTGCTCAGAGCTTCAGTAAAAGTCTTCATACAACAGGTATTGACCACCCGAGCTCCACCTGTGACCTGTCAGCATTTCCCAAAATACACCTCCTAATTATCCACCTCCACTGTCCGTGAAAGAATACGAGATCCTTGAAAATTCCAAGCTACAGGTGGCCTCACACCCATCCCAGATCCATTTCTAATGGAAGATAACTGCCGGAGAGGAGTGGAGGGTGAGGAGGCTCAGTGGTACTTTCCAATTCTTTAAGGCAGAACTTAAAAAAGAGGGTGTAGATGGGTAGTGGGAGGAAACTCCCCCCTCTTGACCCTGGGGGTTGGGTGACCCTCACCCAGAAATGCAGTGAATTGGCACGGTCAGGCTTTCGTCCCTCCCTGGGAACACCAGAGTGACCAGTGTGGCCTGCTACTCTGCCAGTTTTCCAGCTCTAGGCTGGTTGGTGACAATGCGACCCCAGAGAGGGGTGGAAGCCACACTGTGCTAGGGCTGACTCCTGTCATGCTCCCTCCCGTGTGGAGTGAGGTCCTGCGTCTGCACTCTTGGCCTCTGTCCCCTGGATCTGGACAGGGACGTGGTTTAACACCATGTTTTGGCTTTCTTTGGGGGAACAAAATAAGAACTGGACAGAAGGGGAGCATTGCGGGGCTTTGCTGGCCAAGCAGTGTTCTCCTTGGCTCAGAAGGCCATGCCCTGAGCTTGTCACTCCAGCGGGCTCCTTGTTGGTCACTGAGGCTTCTTCCTGCCTCCTCCCCTCCATTCATTCCCACGCCCCACAGTCTTCTCCTCACAGGGAGATGTGTGCTCCTCGCCTCCTCTCAGGCCTGCGGCTTCTCCAGTGGTCTCCCTTGGTTACGGTGCACTCCAAGCCCTGCTCCACCTCCATGCGCTCCTCTGTGGCCTCCTCCTGGGTTGCTGCAGCCCCATCTCCCCAGGTTCCCTCCCACAGGGCTCCAGGGAGTCCTGCAGTATGACCTGCCCTCCCCAGACGCTCTGCCCTCCAGCATCTATCGCCTCCCACCTGCCCTCTCCTCTGCTTGCCCTCCTGCTTTGCCCAACTCTTATTTTGCTTCAAAGCTTAAGGAAGGTCAACCTCATGGGGGGGTGGCGGGAATGGGGACTTCCCCTCCCCCTCCAGGCGATGGAAAGCTGCTGGCCCATCTGGCCATGTGGCTTTGCAGCAGCTTTGACTGAGGCAGCCCCAACTCTTCTCTGTGCTGCAAAAACTCAGGTGCCACGAAGATCTGTGGTTGTCCCTGTTTGACAGCCAGAGACCCTACTCTCCTGATGGCAGCCACATGGCTTGCTCCCACCCTGACCCACAAGTGTCCGCTGCCCTGCAGGAGGAGGAGCATGATGGTTTCTGTCACACACGCTTGTCTGCAGCACCTCCATTTCTTCCTGGGGTACTTCCTTTTGCAACCCAAAGGTGTGTTTAACCCAGGAGGCTCTGGGACACCTTTCTTCAGTTTTAATGCCCTTGCTTTCTGGAAGAGCCGTCTTAGATACCTGATCTCAGCTGAGTTCACTGAATGTCCACCCTGGAGCTCTGAATCCCTAGTGACATGTGAGGAGGAGGACTGGCCAGAGTTTATTTAATCTGGCTGGTCCTCAAACGGAATTTGGAGAGAGGAGTGGAGCATGCAGGTGCACAAATTATTTGTCTGTTTGTAAGACAAATTTCCCAAGTAACTTAACATGACAGGAAATAAGTGCTCTTCCAGCTCATATAAAATAAGTCCAGGAATAAGCTTCCCTTGTTGGTGAGGCCAGAAAGGTCAGACTCCTGCCCTGTGTTCTAGACTGTGAACCTGTCCTTAGAATCCAAGATGGCTGCTGAGCACCTGTCTTCACATCCAGTGTTCCAGGTAACAAGATGGAGGAAGCAGAAGGAAAGAGGGAATGACTCCTTTTAGAGATACTTCCTGAAAGTTTCTCCATTTTTGTTTATATATAACTGGCCAGAACTTTGTTATACCTACATCTAGCTGCAAGGAAAGTGGTGGAATGTCATCTTTCAAGTCAGTGACAGTATTTCAAGACAGTATATGTTAGAAATTAGTAGCCTCTCTGTACCATTTTGTTATGGTTTTGAGAGGGGTCAGGAGATGAAGGACTACTTCCGGATAAGCTTGAGCCATTTTGCTTATTACTTTCCCAGTGATTAACTGGGGTAAGAGTGTGAGCTGTAGCAGGAGCAGTGCAGACCTTCAGGGGACCACCAACGAAGAGGCTCCCTCTTGGGGCTCCCTGGGTGAGCCTCAGTTAGCACAGCCCTCCTGCAGGTGGTGAAAGAGCCCAGGATCCCACGGTGCTCCAGCTGGTGGGTGGGTCTGCATCTGACTTGGAGTTCACTCTCCCCCTGCCTGGTCTTGCTGCCCACCTCCTGCACCCGCAGGGTGGATTCACTTGGCTAGAAACCTAAGGGCTCTGGTTTGGGAGCCTCAGTCTTAGTTCTGAGTGGGCCATGGTTTTGTGCTTCAGCATCACTAAGAACTTACTTTGGCTTTTAGCAGCATAGGAGTGAAGTTATCCTGGGGAAAGGTTATGCATGAAAAGTCATGTGAGCATAAACCCGTGTGTGGTTCTGCACATGTCCCCTGAGGAAAAGAAGTAGTTCAAATTGGTCTTAGATGAGTGTGTGTGTGTGAGAGAGCGCGAGAGAGGGAGAGAGAGCGCGCTTGCGTGGTTTATGGACAAGGGTGCAGGGTAGCACAGTATGAAAACCTCACAGTGGAACTTGCTTATCTCCTGGTTTAGAAGTGCAGGGACTCGAGCTGGGTGGGATTGATAGTCATAATTAAAGGGACCCAGCAGCTAAAAGCAAGGTCGTGCCTTAGATTTGCCAAGCCAGGCAGAAATTCATTGAAAATCCATATGACATGAAAGGCCGGAGATGGGCTGAAGTGATTCTGATATTGGCAGGTTTCCATTTCTCAGCCTAAGTCACCCAGCTGAGACGTGTGGACGCCACACAGTGACAGCTGACAAAATAAATGTATTGATGGAATGATCGGCTGGTTCCCCACTGAGCGGCAGGGGGATGACGGCGAGAGGAGAGGCCCGTGGCCAATTATCTGAATTGGTCATCATCCAAGCCAGCCATCACGTTTGCCATCGGACTGGGCTTCCTCCCGCTGCAGCTTTGTGAGAGAAGTCCTTTGAGAAGTGAGCACACATCTCCCATCCATTAATTTTTCCAATGTTAAGGTCAGGCCAGAGAACGCACTGGGGGAACGTTCTGTCTGCGCTGAGAGTAGCACATTGTGGTGCAGGGGGGGTCCTGAAGTCGTGGGGTGCTCCGAGCTCTGGGCAGGAAGGAATGTCTTTGCAGGACTCAAAGGGGAACAAGGAAGGCGCCCTGAGCAGCGTAGAGAGCAGAATTCCAGGCGCCCAACCAGACGGCGGCTGCTTCCTTGGCAGCTGAGATGAACAGCCAGTATCTTGCTGTGGCTGGGCCTGTGGGCAACATCTGCCCTGCGGTTAGGACTTGCCACAGAGTGAGAGGAGAAGGGGCTGCAGCCAGGGGCAGAAGGGCTGGGGTTGTCTTGACTGGAGTGAGGAACTGGTGGCTGGACTGTGGCAGTCTGGCAGGGTCATCTTCAGCCCTCAGAGCTCAGGTACAGAATGGAGACAAGCCAGGGCCACAGCGAGGCCACGCCGGGAGCCTGCGCACCACCAGCCCTAGTGGATTCTGTGTTTGTCTGTATTTCACTGACTCGCTGCTCAATTAACAGAAACACCATATAACATGTGTCACACTTCTTAATAAAACTTTGTAGGAAGAGTGATTTTTCAATAATTCAGAAACCCTTAATAGTACCAATAAAGATTTATGCTGCCTGGTGATAGTCCACAGAGCTAATTATACAGGGGAATTTAAAAACATCTCATGGGAGTGAGGCGGTAAGAACACAGCCATGTCTTTCTGACGCCAGCTGTCACTCACTCATTCATTCATTTGACAAGTCGCTATTGACTGATGTTAACCTCAGTGCAGACTCACAGCCAGTTCATTGAGCAGGTTTAAATTAGACATGTTCTAAATTTAGGAAAGTATATGGAACAGAATCTTTTTTGCTTTACAAAAGGATTTTTTCCATGATCTCCCCATGTTTGAAAATTCCTGGATGAATCTAGCTATCCTGTACACCTGGACGGTATGTTACATGGACAAATGGCTTTCCAGAATGTTCTGGCTCCACACTAACCCTGCTGGTGGGACAGCGAAGAACCATGACTAGCACTTTCTGGAATTTGAGGTAGGAACTTAACGCTGGGGGGGCCCTGTTGGCTGTTTCCCCAGGTGGTCAGCTGGATAAATACAGCTTGACACTGTGTGGCTCACTTTGCATTTTCATATTTATCACTTGGTCACCTTCACGGCAATCTTGTTATCACTGTCGACATGATCGATCGTCAGCACCATCATCATCATCATCAACAGCAGGCTGTCTATTTCTTAGGAAACATCATCAATGCTCTCAGAGGGAAGGGTCCTTCAGCAGGAGGTGCCTGTCTGAATTAGCCACAGTGGATGGAATCCACCAGCTGCAGAAGGGGTCTGTCCTGAGAGACTTTACCGGCTGCTGAGGGGCCTGGGGACTACCAGAGAGCTCCAAGGGACCTGTCCAACATCAGGGCACCAGAGTGTGTTCAGGATGAACATGTGAAGGAAATCCAGCCTTAGCCCTACAGATCCCTCCTCGCTGTCTAAATGCAGATTCTGGTGATGGGAAGATGGCATTTATAGCCTGTCGAGAAGGGAGAGGCTGGTGGGAAAGAGCGGTCCTGACCTAGGAAAGATGTGCTGTTCAGGGACAAGACTTCACCCGCCATTGACAACTTTCTTCTGAGAGTGAAGATGGAGACTCCCGACCCTTGGAGTGCGTCTGTGTGTGCTTGATGTCCTCGCCCGTCCTTCACAGGGCAGGCACTCCTGGTTGGCAAGGGACCTTGGGCTTGGCTACAGCCTGGGCCTGAAGCCAGCACAAACAGGGCTGGACCCAGTGCTTGGTTCAGCAGACCACTGAGACGTTGGTGGAAGGAATCCCACTGACCTCCCAGGGAAGAAACATCAGGAGCCCATGGTGGTACTCGAGGAAGATCTGGGGTCAGAACACGGGGTTAGGACAAAGCCAGATCAAGACCGAGGGGAAGTTCACACGAGATCAGAGCTCAGGCACAGAGGTCAGAGCCCAGAGGCCACACTGGGCCAGGCCATGAGGGAGGAGGGGCACTCTTCATATTAAGTGAGACGAAAGCCAAGGGAAGGCCCAAGCCACAAGTGGCTTCCCAAGGGGACTTGTGACAGCCAGGGAGGGTTTGCTGGGGGCCCTGCCCACCTGCTCCTGCCTCTTACTCCTCTTTTGCCAGGTTGGATGTTGCTGTCCCCTGAACACCTTAAAGGCCTCGACCACCTTCTGTCAGGAGGGATGTCGAGGGAAGGGCAGCACTGATGTCCAGGAGGTATGTGCCTGTTAGGGTCTGTAAACAAGTCAAGATGGCGCCTGGCATTTTGCCAGAGGGATTGGTTTGTGAAGTAACGCCAGGGAGCCATTAAGTGTGGAGATTCCTTATTGGTTGACTGCTGTATCTAGTTTATGTTAATTAAGATAAGCTGTGTGGAATGTATATATACCCCTCCTGTCCTACAATAAATGGCTCCCACTCCTGCTGTATCAATGTACACAAGTTGCTCGTCACCCCCCAGTTATTTTGCTGCAGCCGGACAGTGGCATGTGCCCATCTCCAATGTCCCCATGTCCCCTGAGAACACTACCTGCAGCTCTGTTGCTTAGAGTCCCTCCCTGACCCTTGTGGCCACAAGGCCTCCAGTTAAAGCCCAGAGCCCAGAACTCTTCTCCCCACTGTGAGGGACCTGAGGGCAAAGCAGACCTGCTGGAGGCTTGGGTGGCTCAGGTGGCCCTCTGGGTGGGGCGGAAGGCAGAGGGCCTGTGCTGCCAGTGGAGATTAACATGGGGAGAAGGTGCCGGGCATAGGACAGGGGTGGAAAGTCAGAGGTGTGGCACTGTGTACAGATGGTAGTGGGCCTGGTCCATCAGCTTGATGTCCACCACCAAGTGGGGGAGGTGGGGGAGGATTAAATCAAGAGGCCGATGATAGCTGTCTGCGGAGGCGCTCAGGAGTGCTTGGGGCTCCTGACCACCTCCTGCCAGCCTTGCCCCTGAGGCCTGTGCAGAAAAGGCCTCCCTGGGGGGTGTGGGGAGGGGCATCCTGGTGAGTGTAGGCCTTACTTGGCCTTCCTCCTGTCCATCAGGCCATTTGAGGACAGAGAGCATTTCAGAAAAAAACAAAAAACACTCGCAAACTGCAGTGTTTTGGCCACTTGAAACAGAGAAACCCCATGGATGAAGCGTGAGCTGAATTCTGGCTCCTCACGGGATGTCTGGGTCTGGGCGCGACAGGAGGCTGCAGGAAGCCACCCTGTGAGGACCCCAGCACTGGGACTGGGGCCTGCTGCAGAGGGGGGAGGCACTGTTGTCTAGGTTAGAAGTCCCAGTTTCTCTTGTTCTCTGGACGGCAGTGACCCTGGACCCTGGGCAGATTGCATCTCTTCCCGGGAAACTTGAAGGGCCCCACAGTGGGCGGATGGGTGCCCTTCAGGTTAGCGTCTGTTTCTGGTGGTTCTTCCAGATCCATCTGTACTTGTCCCTGTCTCTACAGACGGCAGTCTGAGGATGCCTGGCCCAACTCTCCCCTCCAAGGAAGGGACGTGTCACTCAGTCAAGCGGCAGATGCCTTGCCCCCGGAAGTCCCGGAGTCACAGTCTCCCTGAGTCCCCTCTCCAACAGCCCCTCCAAGGGCTTAGCAGGCTCTCATCCAGGGCTGCAGATCCAGGATGAAATAAGACACGGGGCAGGCAGACAGGTGCCCAGGGTGCTTTTTGCCGCAGGACAGCCACACATCCCAGAGCACCACCTCCTCAGGAGAACCCAGAGTAGCCACAGTGAACCTGCTGACCCAGGGAGGAGAGCCCTGTGAGGGTTAAGGACTTGCTGGGAACCCCGGAGAGCATCCACCTGGCGGATCCCGGAGACTCCAGGATTCCGGCTCTCGTCCCCATGTCCCTGCTGCCAGGCCGCATTCTTCTCACCTAACCCTAACCCTAACCCACCACTCCTTAGACCAGTGCAGCCTGCCCTGGGCGTGTCCCTGGCACCCACAGGGGCCTCTTTAGGTAACTGCCTGGCTCCCACTTGACACCTAAGGCTGGGCTTGAATGTCACCTCTCCCCTGGGGCCCTGACTCCCCTGCTCTTGCTCCACTGTCCCTGCTTCGTCTTGTGTGACCTGCATCACCTTCCCACCTAGTTTCCTTGCCTCACGTCTCTGTCTCCTTCCCACCGTCACCTCCATGAGCAGCAGGGATCTCTGTATGTCTGTGACCTGACTCTAGGCATTTACAGCATTGCTTGGCATGCAGTGGGTGCTCAATATATGCTTGTTGAGTGAATGAATGAATGAGCACCAGGAAATAAAGGTGTTCTGTCTTCGCTGAAGCCCTTGTTGGAAGTTTGCTTCCAGACCTGGATCTTAGTTGGTGTCCCTGGAGGGCCACCAACAACCCTTGGAAGGCACTTGGCATGCAGCTGGCTGCCTGCTCCCCAGCAGGGCAGATAGATGTTCAACTGGCAATGCACACTAACCACAGAGGGTGTCCACTGCCAGCATCCAGCCTGCTGGACACCATCCTGATTGTCCAGGGCTTTGATGGGACCTGGTAACTGCCCAGGAATGGCCGCTCCAGTTGGGTAGCTCTTTGTCCTCCTGACTGCCTGGCACCTGCAGCCCCGGCTCAGCCACTGGGTAGAGGTGGTTGGGCTAATTCTCCAGCAGGCAGTTCCTCCTTGACAAGTGTCAGCCATCCGCACGCTCACCTGGGCTCTGTCCAGATGGGCTGTGGGCTCCATCTGGCTGGCTGTGGAACTTTGGGTTGATGTCCTAAGTGAAAATGGATTTTCTTGCTGGGCAGAAGCAGACGGCCACCATCCTTCCTGGGTGATGCCATTAAATACCCCCCTTGATGGCATTAGCTCAGGGCTTCTTAAGGCACAGTCAGTTCTGTGCCAGCTTCCCAGATGGTTCCTGCTTCCCTCCCTGCCTGCCCTCTCCCCAGGGGCTCTGCCCTTAGGGAATGCCTGTTTCCTGCCCACTGCTGCAGAGGTTCTCAATGGCAGATGCAGATGGCAGCTGCTCCCTCCCCTCCCGCTGTGGTGGCCACCTCTACGGGGTTTACCAAGAACACAAACATCCTGCTACAGAGGTTTCCCAAGCGATGTGTTGACTGAGCTAATATGAGGCAGGCAATTAGAACAGCCCCGATGACTTAGAAAATGGCTAAAAAATGTGCATTTGAGGAGTATTTTAAAATTATCTTGTGGTGGCTCACACCTGTAATCCCAGCAACTTTGGAGGCTGAGGCAGAAGGATCACAAGTTCAAGGCCAGCCTCAGCAACTTAGCAAGACCCTAAGCAAATGAGACTCTGCCTCAAAATAAAAAAATAAAATGGGCTATGAATATGGCTCAGTGGCTAAGCACCCCTAGGTTCAACCCCTGGTACTAAGAAAAAATGTCTCTCGGTGATCTGTCTTAGGGAATCTGAGGACAAGTTTTCTGATTCCCACAGACCTGAGTGCGGTGGTCCTTTGGTTTCTGAGGAGATTGGCTCCAGGACCCCCTGGGGCATCACAGCCTATGGATGCTCAGTGTGTTCTACATGACAGGAAGCAGAGCTTGCCTAGAACCTCTGCGTACCCTGCCTGTGTCATCTCCAGACTACTTACAACACCTAATTCAATTTAAATGCTATAGAAATTGTTGTTACACAGTATCATGTAGGGAACAAGACAAGAAAAAAAAAGTCTGTACGTGTTCAGTGTAATTCTTTTTTTCCCCAAAATATTTTTGGTCCATGGTTAGGTAAACCCATGGTGATCTAGTGGGCGAGGGGAGCCAGCTGCACCTCCTGTTGAGGTGTGTTTTTGGCAGGGCCCATGACTGCTGACAATGTACAGGCCTGGTCATTCCCCTTGCATCCTTCCCCTAGGTGTTCCCCTATGGTCAAGAGAGGACTTTCTTGTCTGTGTATGCATGTGTGTGACCTCCGGATCCCTGCATCAGAATCCAGGTTACGCAGTCCCGCGTGTTCTTGGTAAAGGCTACCTTTTTACATGGGAGTGGGGCTGAAGTGGCAGATGGACATGGCCTTGGGAACCAAACCTTAAGTAGTCTGTAACTACTTAAGGTCCCCATGCTGTCTCCTTATTTCTAAAATGGGGTTATAAAGCCTAACCCAGTGGATTGTATAGAAATTAAGTAAAATATCCTCTGCACAGGACTTAGGATGCAAGTCTTCCTCCCCCACAGGCCCAAAACAACCCCCCCCAAACCCTGCTCAGTAGCCTCTGGGTTTAAATAGTCTGAATGATTATAAGATTGCACCCCAGCTGATCTTCCTTGAGCCCCCTTCTCCTGCTCCTGTCGGTCCCTCTGAACGACCCTCCTTAGCTCTCTTCTTCTCACATGGCTGTCCTCCCAGCCTGCTCTGGGTTCTGAATCTAGCTCTGCACTCCCACACCGCTCTTCTTCTGCCCCCTCTTCTCCCCACTCGCCTCCTTATATTTACCCCTGAGGTACACCTAGCGGGCCTGGCGCCCTCCTGCCTGAGCCTTGGACATGGTGGTCCTCTGGTAGCCTCCCTCTGTCCTCCTTGACACCCTCCCAGGAAGACACCAGTGCTCTCACTGAAGCTGGTCTCATGTGGTTCCTGGAGGAGGTGCAGCATCTCAGTGACCTTCCTTGACCTTCCCAACACGGGAAAGGAACCTTTCTCTGCATCCTATATGCAGCCTTGGTTAGCTCTTGTGCTTGTGTAATTAGGTCTAGATGCAGCCACACTAGTAATAGAAAATTGAACGAGGAGTGGTTTAAAATTTAAAATAAAGCTTTCCCCTTAGTTAACAGCACCAAGGCTTTGGGGTGATTTCTGGCTCAGGGTCTCAATGCCATCCTCAGGGAGGCAGGGCTTTTCTGACCTTGTGTTTTGCTACTCCGCATGTCAGCTGTCATGCTCGTGCTTGTCACCTCATGAGTGCAATATGGCTGCACCCATCCCAGCCACAATGATGTCCCTGCCTCATCCCCGCTCAGTGGGACAGGTGGAAGGGGAGGCAGCACTGGCTATCTCTGTCCTCCCACCTTTTTATTTTCCCAAGAGAGCAAGAGCTCTCCCTGAGTCCCTGGTACAGTTCTGCATACCCTTTATTGTCCAGAGGATTGTTCCTGGCCTTGCCCTGCTGCCTTGAAGGAAGCTGGCAGATGGGTTCAGGGTCGGGCACATCACTAGATGCAGTTGTCACTGTTAGCCAGGAAAATGGAGCTGCAGAGTGTGGACTGGATAGATGACAGCAACAGGACCTGCCATGTGTCATTATCTTGTCCTCTGTCCTCCCCTAGCAGACAGCTAGCTCCCTGAAGGCTAGGGTGCCACTCATGGCTCTCCCCTCAAACCTGGCGAAGCAGGGACTCGTGAACAGTTATTGAGCAAATAGATGGCAACTACGTCAGTGTCCCCAGATAACATCAGGTTAGAACCATAGAAATTCCAGGTTTACTCCTGCCCAGGAAATAGCCAGGTGCTTAGCTCAATTCCTGTAATTACTCATCATTCTGGAATCATGTGGTTGCCTCCAAAGCCTCTCTCGGGGATTGGACAGTCTCCCCCCAGGGGAAAGCATGTATATTGAATTCTCCAGTTTGCCAGTTCCCAGAAGCTGGAAGTTGGTTCTGATAATAATAATAATAATTAAAAAAAAAACCCTGCAAGGTCTTTAACTCTCAAGGAGCTGCCAGCTGACACAATAACATTATATTAATTTTCTGTTTAATAAAGCATATTGGAACCCTCACATGGGCTTGCGTGCCTGCCTGGGGATGGGAGAGACACGAGGCAGCTTTTCACTTAATACAGGAGGAAACGCTAGATAAAGGGAATCTAATTGAAGGGTACAATATGCTTACCCATGTAGCTGCTGATAAAACATTACTGCTTTTTTTTTCTTTGCACAGTACAAAAGATAAAAATCAGAGCCACTAAGTCAAAATCATATTTGACAGTATCCTTTCGTCCAGGCCCGTGTCCCTCTGTGTTTTGTAAGGGATCACCATTTGAAAGGGTAGCTTAGCAGAGTTCCTTACTGTGGGTGCTTCAGAGAGGTGTAATTGTGTGCTCCTGGGAGGCAGGGGGTGTTTTGGCAAAAGGATTGCTAATACACATGAAGACTGAGGTTCAAAGCTATTCCCAGTTCATTCATTATAATGCTGAGAAACCTTTTAATTTGGGTTAAAGATTGCATATAATTTCCTCTTCATGCAACCAGTTGAGACAGATAATGGCTATGGTAGATATCCAGATTTTGTCTGTTTTAATATTTGGCTACTAGGCTGAAAAGTTGGCACTTTTTAATTTTTTATGATGGTACCAAATAGGACCTAGCCAAGGAAGGAAGCAGTGGTTGGAGAGTGTCACCCTTCACACCATTATTCCCACCTTTTCCCAAATCTGATGGAACAGAAAGGAAAGGGCAGCCTTGCCCATCCGAAACCAAATGAGGAAGGAGAGCAGCCCAGAGTGCCCAGGCAACTTCACCTGGGGCCAGGGGTGGGCGCAGGAGGGAACATTGCCCGGAGTCCTGAATCGTGTAACTGAGGTTGGATGCAGCATTTCTGGTGACAGCAAGAGCCTTTAGCAGGTGCTGTAACCTTGATTCAGCTGTTGATCAACCGTGTCTGCTGGAGGAAATTAACACCCTATCTAGGACAAGCAGAAAAATGTAACATCAGCCACTATTTCATGTCTTAGAGCGAGAACCGGGAATGGGCCAGCTTCCCCTGCCGTCATCCATGAACCTGGCCCAAGAGGTCAGGGAAGAGAGCTGGCTTTCTATGATTATAGCTGTCTATGCTCAGAGCTGTGTATATATGTGGGTATAAGCAGTGTCGTGATTTTAAATATAATGCAGAATGAACAAATCCAGCTAATTAACATATTCATTGCCTAAAATCTTTTTGACATTTTTTGGTGATCAGAATATTTGACATTTTCTTTATGAGCAAAAGTTAAGTATTAAGTATCAACGATACATTTAAATATATTCAGTTATCAGCTATATCCTTCATGCTGTGCAATTGACCTCAGAAAAAGAAATGAAAGAAAAAAAACCAAATATTTTCCTGCTAACTGAGCTTCATGCTGTTGACCTTCATCTCCCCAGCCCCCAACCCCAGCCTCCATAGGTACCTTTACTCTTGCTTCTGATTCAGTTGTTATAGGTTCTACGTACAAGTTGGAGCACTGGTATTTGTCCTTCTGAATTATTTCACGGAGTGTGATGATCTCCAGTTTCATCCATGTTGCCACAAATGGAAAGAGATTTTTAATTTCTAACAATGTCTTAGCATTCCCGGGAACAAATAGTAACTCCAATTGCCAATCACTTAAATTTTCCTGGCCTTTGAACATTTCTTTTTAAACTAAAAATACTGTAACATTTGTAATAAATTCTTGATGAATTAAGGAAGGAGGCACAGAAGAGGGAAGGAGTGGGGGAGATGTTTACTATGGTATTTATCCCAACACAGAAACCAGACCATGCATCTAGAACTCAAAGTAGACACACAGAATTCAGTGAATGAAAGTTAGAAGACAGACCAGAAGGCCCGACTTTTGACATCTCATTACACTTTTTGGAAGTCCTTGCAAATTTAGGATACTTTGCAGAAGGAAAATATCAATAAGGAAACTATAAAAAATCTTTGAGTTCAACATTTTGCACATGGGTGGAATTTGCTGGGTCAGTATATTTCATAGGAAATGACCACAATTTGCATTTCAGAAAATTAACTCCAATTCAATTAGTCTCCCCACCCCCACACCTTATAGAAAGACTCCCTTCTCCTTGGCTCCCAGGTGTTTCCATGAGTCTCCTTCCTCCTAAACAACACCAGAGATAAAATTATGCAAAGCAGCACTATTTCTAACATATTTTCTCCCTTGCAAGATGCAATCTAAAAACTGCTTGCTATTATGGTTTGGAATAAGATGTTATTAAGTGAATGACAGAAAAATAAGAAGACATCCATCAAAATGTCTATTTTCTTCCTACATCCAGAGCTCTTCCATATCCAGAGGGTGTCGATACACAAATCATGGGTAAGGATGTCTTAAGCAGAAGGAGCAAGAGATACAAAAGGAGAGAGTCTTATGAGTCGCATCCTGTAGCTCTTCCTCACTGGTCCTTCCTTGGCATTGTATTTCAAGCGAGAAAATGGATGGCTGTGAGTTGCCGGGAGAGAATGATGCTTCTGGAGACTGGCGCTCAGCACTGTCAGAGGAACGATTATCCAGGGGCTGGCTCCAGGGCGTCCCAGGCACCGCGCACCTCCAGCAGGAAGTGCCTCGGGGACAGTCTGGGTCTCTGCTGAACACTGAGCCAGCAAAGGGCCTCAGAGAGGCAGAAAGCCCAGCCCACCCAGCAAACACCTACTGAAGAGGGAGGCTGGTGGTCTCATCCTCCTCCTGGAACCAGCAGGCAGGACAGGGTGGGGGAGGAGAGGAAAGAGCTGTGCAAACCAGATTCCCTTCCCTTGCAGTAAAGGTGGTGAAGCAAGGTGGCTGTTGGGGTAGCCCTGGAGTCCGGTGCCCCTCCTGAGCGTGTGCCAAGAGGGAGGACTGCCCGCAGGAGGACAGGTGAGACCTCTCCGTGACGCCAGAGGGGGACGGGGGCTGGAGTTTAAGCAGACCTCCCGCCACTCTGAGGTCAAGGGACAGGACGGTTAGGTGCTCTGATTGCTTAGGAAATCCAGCTCCCACCTACTATTGGCTGCCTTACCCTCTCAGTTAAGAGAACTAATTTCTGCTGACCTTTGATAAGGATTTCCCTGGGAACAGATGTGAGGGATAGGGAGCTGCTCAGGGGAGCTGGGTGGGGTGCCAGCAAGAGCAGGGTCCCCTGGGAGCAACGATGCAATGACACAGGAAGCAGTAGAAGGGAGCCTCGTCTAGGTGGTGCACTTGAACTCTGGCCCCTTCCTACTGCCAGAGGACGCTGAGGCCAGCTGTCGGTGGCAGCCCCTGTGCTCGCTGTGCACCAACTCCAGCTCCACCCTCCAGGAACACAATTCCTTCAAGCCTTTTGACTGTTGCGTGGGGTGGGCATCGCTGTTTTCAGATGAGGAAATGGAGGCCTGGAGAGGGCTGCCTGGCTTGTCGATCGGCAGAGCCAGGACAGGCACCCAGGTGTGCTTCCCACCAAGCCTGCTGCTCTCACCACAGTGGAGGTTGAACAGCTGAGGCTCTGGATGCGTGAAGGTGGCCCTTGGACGCACAGCACATTTCCTTACCCACCCTCTCTTCCTTCCTTCCCGCCTTCCCTTTCTTCTTTCTTTCTATTCTTCCTCCTCTTCCTTTTCCTTCATCCTCCTCCTCCTCCTTCCTGGGCCTGGCTGTTCTGCGTGTTCAGCTCAGCACCATGTCCTGGGCATCGCACGAGAGTCAGGAGGCCACAAAGATGAAGACTGTGGTGCTGTGCGCTGGAGGAGTGTCTGTCTGTAGGAAGGTGGCCTTGTTAGTCATTTACTCTGAGGAGAGGGCTAGAAAATAGAAGCTGAGGTGGGGGTGGGGGAAGGGTCAAGGATGCCACGTCAGGAATGGGTGGGAATTGAACACCAAAAGAAAAGAAGGATCATCAATACTGCACATGTAGAGGAGAAGATGAGTAGAAGGAAAATAGGGACCACTCATTTGGAGCCAAAGTAAACGCATGTTGAGCAGCAGGAGAGGATGGGAGCATGAGCCGCCATCAGTGCCAGGCTAAGCCATGTGAGGCTTTTCCTGTGGACACCAATGATTTCTAAAAGTGGGGAATGAAATGTCCAACTTTTGTTTTAGGAACTTTATGCTCAGTGAAGATGTAGATGTCAAAGACAAGACATAAGCAGAGCGACCATTCAGAGGCCATTGTCACAGACCAGTGACAGAGAGGACCAGGCTAGGCCTGGCAGTGGCAGAGGTATGGACAGACAGCTGGATCCAACAGATGCTGCACAGAAGGCTCAGTGTCACGTGACAGTGGGGACGTGTTAGTCACGGCGCTCATTGATGGTATAACAAGTGGCCTTTGAAATACGTCATGGTTCAGACACAGTAGAAGATTATTCCCTCCCACACTTTACTCCTGGAATGACCCGGGCAGAGGAACAGGTTTGCTGGGGGCTGGGAGCAGCTTCTTTCTCCACAGTGGCTTCAGGGCCTCATGCTAACAGGGCTCTGCCATCTTGAACCTGGAGTTCCAGGTTGACGTGGGGACTGTTCTGATTCCAGGCAGAGCAGGCGGAAGGACTGTCCTGTTATGGGTGGGAGTGTCCAGGCCTAGGAGGGACCCACATCAATTCCATTCACCTTCTCTTGGCAAGAGCTTGTGCACATGACCAATTTTAATTTTGGAGGAGCTTGGGAAATGTGGTCAAGCTGTGTATCTGAGTAGAGGAGGGACTTTGGGTTTCGGTCACCAGCCAGCTTTCTGGGCCACATGGTGTGAAAGAGGGAGCGACGGAGTTGGAGATGCGTTTTCTAGCTTGCGTGATTGAGGTTAGGACAGTGACATTGTAGATGGAGGTGGAATGTTCAGGAGTAAGCAGGTCAGTGGATACACGCCAGGCTCCCCTCTGGCCTGTTAGAACAGGTAGAGGCCAAGAACAGAGTAGCCCCCAGTGGGTCAGTACACACAGGGAGGACCGAGTGGGAGCCAGCGTCCAGGGGAGGTGGGTATGTGCGGCGTTAGGCGCATGTCGTGGTAGGACAGGACAGGAAGCAGAGGTCCTGGGTACAGCTGCTGGGTCCTTCTACGAGGAGACAGGCACGTGTGGGAACCGCAGAGGGACTGAAGGGAGTGTGGAGAAGCTCTCTTAGAGGAGCGGGAAGGCTGCGGAAGAGACACTGCAGGGATGGGTTTGGGTTTGAGAAGGAACGGGTGGTGGACAGACAGGTGGTGAGCAGCAGGCAGGGCTCGAGCGAGGACAGAGTCGGTGCCCACGTTCACACCGTGGCACTAAAATCCTGTGGGGCGCTGGGTAGAAGAGCACGGTGCGCAGGGGTGGTGTCCCTGACCATGGAAGATGGTCAAGAGGATCTAGGGCTATTTGTGACCACAGGAGACGTAGCGAACTCCAGGCCCAGTCTGCATTGGAATGGGAGGGAGCATGGCTCAGCGGAAAGAAACAGGTGCCAAGGAACAGGAGGTGGACTCATGTTCACAGAGTGAACGCTTCATAAGGAAGCAAGAGTGTCCTGAGCGAGGGTGCTTGCTGTCTTGCTGTGTGCTGCTGTGTGCTGCCCACCCTGCCATGGTGCAGCATGGCACCCTTTGCCAGGTGCCCGGGAGATGGAGTACCACACTCCTGGGCTTCTCAGTTTCCCATACCATGAGCAAAATGAACCTCTCTTCTTTATAAATCACTGAGTCTGTCGTCTTCAGTTATAGCCACAGAAATTGACTAAGATGGTGCTGCCACTGGACTGGGTGCTGCTGGGCGGTGGCCTGCTGATGGAGGGTGAGTGGGGAGGGGGAAACTGGAGCTCAGGGAAGCAGCACAGGACCAGCCTGGGCTCTTTCTCAGGCTCTCGGTTTCTGGAAAGCTCCCTAAGAGACCTGGCTGGCTCATGTCCCCAGGGTGGGGAAGGAGTAACCCTGATACTGTCCACTTCACGTGGCTTCTTGTTCTTCTTACGTCCAGTTCCATACACACTGTCTCAGAAGTTTTCTAGGTTTGTGTATTTGTGTAGGGGTGTGTGTGTGTGTGTGTGTGTGTGTGTGTGTGTAGCAATCAAAGGAGAAGCTGATAGAACCCTCCACAGCTACCTCCTCAGGGAGCAGGGAACCAGGCTTTCCTGCAGAACTTGTTTTAAATGCAAGAAAATACCAAGATGAAGAGAGCTTAAGGACTTCCCTTCATAAAGACCCCCACCCGGCTCCTGTAGGCCTCCTAGCCCTAGGGACGGAGCTCTTTCCTGAATTTCCACAGAGCAGTAGACGCCTGCTCACCACTGCCTCAGAGCATTGGCAAGAACCAACCCAGAGCTAATAATGCTTCTGAGATCCAGGGCTTGGCAAATGGTGGTCAGTAAGCCAGTCCGGGGGCCCGAGTGGCTGAGACCAACCACCAGCTGTGCAGGGGCAGTTGCTGCTGTTTTCTACCCACAAGAGGCCAAATCACTCAGCTATCAGAATTCTCCCTTTCCAGCCAGAACTTTTGGCCTCATGTGATATATTAGTTAATACCTAGAATGAGTTTTCATGTCAAATACTTTATAATTTCAGTAGGTACCATCTGATATGTATCCACCACCTTTGTGCCAGGCACAGAAACAGGTCTGTGTATGGTGGAAATTGTTCAGTCTTTACAGCCCCTGATGAAGGGGTCATAACCCCAATGCACAGATTGGGGATTATGCATTTCTGAATGACACTGACTGGCAGGTGAACAGAAGGTACCAGGGGCTGTGAATAGCCTGGTTTCAGGCTCTATCATCACTTCCCTCCCTGGTGACTTGGGACATTGACACCCTGTATCACTTAGGAGTCTGTGTGGTTGGGGACAGCCTGACTGTCACTAAGTGAAGGTAGTATGATGGCCACCGTGGGCACGTGGTACTTTAGAGGGGCAGGGCCTGGATCTGGAGTGGCAGGCACATGCTAGTCAATCCTGTTCCTCTGTTTCCTGTTAGGAGAATTTCTGAATTATTATGGGTTGCTTCCCTTCCTCCCCTTCGATGTTTAGAAAAAAAAAATGTGACTCATATGTTAAAGCTAATTTTATTGCCAAAAATTTCAAGACCGTGTCTGCTCTTCCCTGTTATTATCAGGAAAGGAGTATGTAAAAAGTTAATGCTAGCAGCTTGCATTAATCCACCCCAACTCAGCCAATTCCCTGGCTGGTCGTCTGTGCTTAATGCAGCTCGTCTCCTCAAAGCCAGCCTGCTCCCAGACTCCTAGCCAAGGGCTGCTGCTCACAATCTGCAGAGGCCGAAAATTAATTCTCATCTACTCAGAAATGGAAATGCAGACACTTGAATAAATATTTCATGCTTTCTGGTGGTAGCGAAAACTCTTCAGTGTGTGCTCGACAATGCTTCATTACCTCCAGAGCTGTTCTCGGGGAAGTCGGGAATGCAAGCTAAAGGTGGTCATGTCCTCAACCCAGGTACAGTCGAAGGCATTCAAATAAATCCCGACGTGTCGGAAATCACACACACAAGCTGGTATTATGCAGCGATGCAGCTACTCAGGGCAGAGGCACGTTCAAGGCCCATCAGAGCCTATTTAAAATAGAAAAGGGCTGGGATGTGGCCGGGTGGTAAAGCGCCCTGGGTTCCATCCTGGCGCGCACGCACACACACACACACACACAAAAAAAAAAAAAAAAAAAAAAGAGAAATCAATCACACACACAGGCACACTTGTGTGGTTGGCTCTCCATATCCTTGGATTCCGCATCTATGGATTTAGTCAACAACAAGGACTGGAAACAGCACAAGCTGGAAGTTTGCAAAAAGTGAGGCGAGAATTTGGCAATGCAGAGTCCATGCTGTGTCCACGTTCTGGGATGGATGATGTGTGGTACTGACAGGGCACATCTAGAGGGATGGGCAGATGTGCAGGGGACAGAGGCCAGCACTACACCACTTTATGGAAAGGACTTGGGCACCCCTGGATTTTCAATGTGCTGCAGATACAAAGAGATGTTCCTTATCAGAGGCTGTCCGTGGCTTCTAGCATGTTCAAATACCGGGGTATGTTCAAAAACATGTTCTGTCAGCGGGTTAGGAGTGACTCCCCAGCTAGCGAGCACCCCTGGCCCGCTGGCAGCACACCCTCAGGGGCTTCACTGTCCTCTCCTATCTTGATTTTGGACCAGTAACGCTCATGTGATCTAAAATATTTTGTAATTTTGGAAAAAAGAAAAGGGCCTAAAAAGATGTGTGATTGCTTTTCATGGAACAAGCAAAGTGCATTGATAAATTGAATGATGTTGATAGACGGGAGGTCTCCAGCAGAGGTATTCCCAAATGTCTGAGGATTTGCATTTAGAAATTTGCCAAACACCCCCACCCCCCACCTCCACACATACACTCATCCTAAGCTTCCAACGTGAGAACAGCCCGTCCACTGTTAGCACCTGTTTCCGTCCACTCATCCTACCAGTTGGTTACTTCTACAAATATCTGTCCAGCTTAGCAGGGGAATTGAGACTTGGCACCATTACAACTGTGGTGATTATTATTTATGATTACTGAAAAGGAAAGAGATCCTGTGTGGATGCTTTAAGCGCATCACCTCGGTTTTAATCAGCGACCCGACACATGGCACCAAGTGGTGCTTTGGGACTTGTGAAGAGAGAGAGTCTCTGGCCAGCGTGGCAGGAACAGGTCTAGAAGAGGGTCCACACGTGGCTGAGCGTTGCAGGAGGGCGGCTCTCACCACCACAGGCAGAGAGGAGGAGGGTGTGGCAATGGGGCGCTGGCTGAGAGGTGCGTCTGCAAGTCGTACCTGCCATCCCCCAGAGGGAAGCTGCTGTCCTGCGTGGTAAGGAGGGGGGAGTGCTGGCCATGGAGGGGGCTGTGGAGAGAGCATGTTAGGCTGCTCGGAGGTGGCAGGCAAAGGGACCATCTGCGGAACAGAATGTCTGTCCATTTACTAAGAATAAAGTGGGACAGGTCAGCTCAAACCAGAGAGGACGCCTCTACTTCTGGCCAAGCAGATGAACTGCCCAGGGAAATGGTCCCTGGAGATCCCATGGAAATTTCCTGAGGAGGGAAACGGCAGGATTTGAGGGCTTCTCAGTCCCTGCAGGCACTTGGGGATTCATTCCTCTCCCTACCAACTGACCTTGCTGAGCCCCAGGTTGGGAAGTGACACTCCAGCATGGTCCTGCGTGTCTGTATCCCGTCCCCTGGACATTGCCCTCCTCTGGGCGTGCTCACGGTGGTTCCCGTGAGGTTGGGATGCCCTGTCACAGGATGAGAATGTAACCACGCAGGTCAGTCCTCATATTTGATCCCTGTATCACAGCATTCATCCAAGCAGTGGGCACAGATCCCGGGCAAGCCCATCGAAAGGGAGGGGGGCCTTCTGGTGCTCTGTGAGCCTTGGAGTGACCCACTCCCGGCCAGGGTGACCCCGGCCTGCGTGTGGTTGGGGATCTTCTTATCTGAATATTTCTGTCAGGAACGAGATGGAGAATTTCACTTGGTGGAGATTTCCCATGAGAATTCACACGTGCATGCACACACACAAGGTAGTGAGGGAACCAGAGCCCTGAAGGAGACGGGGCACACCTCTTTGGAGAGGAGCAAGGGGACGTGGAGGTGTGGAGTGCCCTTGGACTCGAGAAGGCTTTGAGATACTACTCTTTTCTGTGGTCTCCTTGGGTTCAGTGCATCAAAATCTGGTGTCTGAATTTTTTTTGTTTGTGTAACAAAACTCCACAGAACGGATGGCCTACGAATATGGACATTTATTTCTCATGGTTCTGGAGACTGGGGGATCTACAGCCTCAGATTCAGGATCTGGGGAAGGCTGCGTCATCCACAGATGGTGTTTGCCAAGTGCTCTCAAGGTGGAAGGACTAGGGTTGCCCTTGGTCCTTTTCATAAGGCTGCGAATCCTGCTCCTGGCACCCTGCCTAAAGACCCCTTCACTTCCCAGAGGTCCCACCTACTGCTGCTGTTGTCTGTTTGGGGACAGGAATTGGGGGGACACAAACATTCAGACATTCAGACCACACAGTTCTTCCCCTGCCCCTTCAGTTCATGCCTGCCTCATGAGAGAAGTGCTCAGGTTCTACCTCAGTGGCCCCCAGAGTCTACACTCATCCAGCTCCAACTCAGAAGCTGAAGTCCACTGTCTCGTCTCCACCGGATGTGGGTGAAACTCAGTACGTGGTTCATTCCAGGCAAATTCTCTTCCAGCCAAGAACCCTTGAAATCCAACAAGTGATGTGCTTCCAAAACACAGGGGTGATCCCATTCCAGAGGGAGAGACCATGGAGGAGAGCTCAGGTCCCGAGTGTGCTCACTCTCCTAAGGCTCCAGAGTGACCTTTCAGTGTTTAGCTCAGTGCTCTGCCCTCCAGCCTGGAATCATAGCCCATTTGGGGTCCTGGGGGCCCTGACCCTATGGCTCTGCTGAGTGTTGTCCTGCTGGGGACTTCTCACAGTGGCCTTGCCCTGATGCCTGTTCTCTGCCTGGCCCTTGGCGCTCTGGGGCATCCTTAAAGAGCTAGCTGGAAGCACTGTGCCTCAACAGCTGGGCGGGACACAGCAGGCACAGCAGCAGGCACAGCAGCAGGCCCCAGAGCCCCACCTGGGCTGGGGAAGGGGAGCTGTCTTAGCTTTGTCACTGCTGTGATCAAAGACCTGACGAGAACAATTTTAGAGTGAGAAATGTTTATCTGGCTCATGGTTTCAGAGTCTCAGTCCATAGAGGGCCGACTCCTTTGCTCTGGATCCAGGGAGAGACAGAACATCATGGTGGAGGGTGTGGAAAGCAGGAGAGCAGCTGGGGACATGGCGCCAGGAACCAGGGATAAAACATAAGCCCCAAAGGCACAGCCCCAGTGACCCACCTTCTCCAGCCATACCCCACCTGCCTACGGTCACTGCCCAGCTACTCCCTGTCCAGGGCTAACCCACTGATTAGGCCACAGCTCTCATAACCTACTCACTTCAGCTCTGAATATCTTTGCATTATCTCACACATGAGCTTGGTGGGACACCCCAGATCAAAACCATAACAGGAGGCCTTGATGTGAGGCACCAGGGGCCTTGGTCAGCCTCACAGCTCTGGGGCAGTGAGGGGAGGCACCGAAGGATCATCTCTGAAGGCCTCCAGGGTCATTTTTCTGTTGTCTTGGAGGCTAGGCCCTGGCTGCTGTGTAACTGGATTTTTAATCTCGTTGTCTTAGTGAGCACCATCTAGCTGCTTTGCAAGTGTTGGGTCCACGTTGATCTTATTGAAGGCAGCCTGGCCGCACCCTGTTCTCTTCTAAGCAGCCTTTCCCACCCCAGTGGAGAGCCTGAGTGTTCTCCAGAGGTTTAACCTTGGCTTCTCTTTGACTAGTAACACCCCCTTGAAGTCATCTTTCTCTTGGAGCACTGTCCTCCGGGCAGTCACCTGAAGCTGAGTGGCACCTTTGACACTTTGCTTAGAAATTTTCTGAGCCAAATGCTCAATTTCATAGCTTATAGGTTCGCTCTTGCACAAAGCCCTGGAGCCAAACACGATTCACCTAAGCTGTGCTGTTACAGGAAGCTCGGCCCTTCCTCCACTGTCCAGTAACGTTCCTCACCTCCACCTCAGACCTCATACAGTGGACTTTCTGTCCATATTTCTGCAATTTTCTGTTCACAACACTTAGAAGTTCTTTAAGGAGATTTGGGTTTCTCTCCTGCTCTCCTGTTCTCTTCTGAGCCCTCAGCAGAACCTCCCTTTAAGGTCCTTTTATGGCCATGTGGGCCCTTTCTAGCATGCACCTTGAAACTCTTTCAACCTCTGCCCATTATCTGGTTCCAGGGCAGCTTCTATATTTTCACAAGTTTGTTACAACAGCACCTTATTCTTGGTACCATTTCTTTTGGCCTTAATCTTAGTTGTTACTGTAACAAAATACCAGGAGCCTGGTAACTTACAAACAACAGGATTTATTTCCTCACAGATCTTAAGGCTGGTAAGTCTTAAGATCATGGTTGTGGCAGATTCAATGCCTAGTGAGGGCCTCTTCCTGGTTCATGGACAGTGCCTTCTCTGTGTCCTCACACGGGGGTCTGGAGCCTCTTCAATAAAGGCATTGATCCCACTTATGAGGGCTCCACCCTCCTGGCCTTACCCTCATGGCCTTACCATCTTCCAGAGGTTCCACCTCCTAAACCATCACCTTTGGGTCAAGGTGCAACATGTGGGGCAGGGACATTCAAGTCATGGAATCTGGAATAAGTAGACACAGTGTCAGTGTCCCAGAGGGGACTGCTGCTGCTGAGCATGTACCAGAGGGGACAAAGAGGAGTCGGTGCAGATGGTAACCAAGGGGTGACAGAGTGGCTGTGGAAAACTTTGTTGTTGTTGCCTTGCTTTCCAGGGCGACGGTCCTCCCCCTTCCTTCCTTCCTTCCTTCCTTCCTTCCCTCCCTCCCTCCCTCCCTCCCTCCCTCCCTCCTTCCTTCCTTCCTTCCCTCCCTCCCTCCCTCCCTCCCTCCCTCCCTCCTTCCTTCCCTCCCTCCCTCCCTCCCTCCCTCCTTCCTTCCTTCCTTCCTTCCTCCCATGTTTTTAGGAGACACCAGCAGGGCTTGGACTCTGACCAGGACCCTTGGCTGGGCGCAGCATCCCTTTGGACAGGCCTCCATGTAGAAACTGCCCTGGGATTTACTGAGTCACCCGTTAATGATCCTGATGGAAACAAAGACCTAAAACCAGCCTGTGCAGCTGCCTAGACACTCTCTGCTGTCTCGGTGTCATCAGCCCTGCCTTCCCTGTACCCTCCGTGACTTCAGGAGGGGACAAGAGGCAGGAGAACAAGGGACGGCTGGAGTGTGGTTGCTGGGCAGCGTGGTGTTTGGGGAACCTGTGTCCAAGGGCAGCGTTTGCTTGGGCAGTGCTGGCACCTTGTGTCACTGCAGATGACCTTGGGCCCCCTCCACCTGGGCTCTCAGGGCCACCCCATTCCTCCACCTCCCACCTCTTGCTCTACCTCCTGTGCTGCTTCGGCCCTTGCTTCTGGGATAAGGCACCGAGTGCTGTGGGAATGTCCTCCAGAGGCTCCTGGGCTCCCCGGGACAGACTGGGCCTTGAAGTGCACATTCATCTAATGAAGGTTGACTTGGCATTTAGTGCGCTGGGTGTGTGTTGGAGGGATTCAAACCGGGACCCCACCCTCCAGCATGTGCCATTGCTCCAGTCCTCCAGCACTCTCGATCTCGGTTTGCTCATCTGTGAAGTGGGGTCCTGTTGGCCTTGCAAAGGTGCTGAGGACTGAGGAGAGTCCTGCATGTCGAGGGTTCCGCAGGGGCTACTGCTTATAGTCAGGGTGTTTTGAGTGCCGCCTGCTTTCCTCTGGGTTCTGGGCATGTCTCTGCCCGTGCTTCTTGGTCCTTCCCAGCTGCACCGTGTTTCCAGCCTGATGCGGTCTGGTGCCTTGCTAGACATGGAATTAGTCTGTGCAGTGGGCACTTCTGGGGTGACCTGGCTCTGTGGAAGGAGATCAGTCAGAGGAGCCCTGCTTCCAATTTGCCACCACTGTTTCTGAGTCATCACTGTGGGAAAGGGCGACTGATCAGGTCCCCTGGGCACCCTACTGAACCGGGATGAAGGTCTGAAGGTCGGACTAGTTTGTGAAAAGTGAAGTGCTGTTTCAAAGGGAGCCTGAGGCAAGGTCCCCAGCAGGAGGTGCTGATGGCTCTGCCCTTGATCACCTGGATTAGCCAGGTCCACAGGCAGAGCTGGGGGCAGCAGCCCTCAGCCAGGTGCCAGCAGCCAGGGCCAGTGTTCCTGCTGGGACTGAGGCCAGGTAGTCACACTGTGGGGTTTTGCCAGTTACAGAGCACAAGCCTCCTCAGTTTCCACCTGGACCTCAAGTGTGGTGCGCTTGCTCCTGTTGATGCTTCTGCCTTAGTTTCCCCACTGCGACCCATCTGTGAGCCACAGGCCTAGAACAAGTAGCGACTAGGAGTGTCTCTCCTGAGCCACTCCAGCCAGGGGCTCTGGGCGCCTCCTTCCTGATGGCCTATCTGCCTGCACCTCTCACTGCCCTTCTGTCCCAGGCTTGCTGTCCTGGCTCTGTGCCTATGGCTGACAGAGGGCAAAGGGCCATGGCCCCATCATAAGGCCCACCCGGAGTGCACCTGGAGTCCCGCAGAGGAGTAGCAGCACAGCTGGTTTTGGGGAGACCTAGCTTTTAGCTCAGCTCTTGTGGGCTTGTTTTCCTTTGGTGTTAGTCAGCTTTCTGTTACTGTCCCTGAGATGAGGAACTTGAACTTGATAAGAGGAAAGGGTTCTTTGACTCTGAGCTTGTGAGGTGTCAGTCTGAGGTCTGTGGGCCCCTTGCTTGGGGCCTGGGCGAGGCAACGCATTAGGCAAAGCATTACCTGGGGTGGAGCCTGCTGCTGCCTCTTGGCGGATATGAGAGAGAGGAAGAGGGACATCCCCAACATCCCCTCCAAAGTGTGCTCCCAAAGACTAGAACCCCTCCCCCCAGGCCTCACCTCTCCCAGTTTCCACCACCTCCCAATAGCACCAAGCTGGGCCACACCCTTCCCCCTGGGCCTTGGGGGCATTCCTGGGCCTCTTTCCCAACCACAGCCAACAAAATAGTACAAAAGTTGTTTGAGGAGACTTCAGGTGCAGGTTGAGACTACTGGTCTAAGGTCAGCGCTACAACAAGGGCTCCCTGGGGTAGGAGGCCCCTCCAGAGCTGCTGAGGTGGGGTGCCTCCTGGCCGCCTCAAGCTGGTACAGGGTGGTATCCGGATGGTTCTACAGTCCCTTTGTCCTGTTGCTTAGGTAGCCACATCCAAATGTACTAACAAGTGTGCATTGAGGAATTATTTTCCATGTAGGCCCCACCAGCTACTTTCTCAAGTGTTTATTCAGTCCTCACAGTGGTGGTCCACAGTAAGCACTATTTTATGAATAAAGGTCACACAGCACAGTGTTATGAGATCAGGCTTGGCCTGGGCCCATCCGGTGTCAAGCACAGTGTTTGGAAGAACAGGTGTGGGTTGGGGATTCTACAGACACCTGAGCTTCAGCTTGCTCATCACCAATGTGTGGGACAAATGCTACAGCAAATGCCTCATGGAGAGTCGTAGGGAGAATTGAGCCAGTAGCTGCATATTAACGTTCAACTCTAAGTGTTAGCTATTATCTCTGATGTTTTACAGACAGCAAAGGGAGCTCAGAGAAGTTAGTTGATTTTCCTCAGATCACACAGCTAGAAGGGAGTGGAGTCAGAGTTCACCCAGCCTATGGATCTAAAGGCTGGCTGCTCAAGGGACGGTGGGATTGTGGTGGGAGAGGATCTTTGGCAGGGGCTGGTGGAGAAGCTGGATGTCAAGAAGGGGTGGGCAGTCCTGGCTCCCTAGTGACCCTCTTGAAATGGTTTCACACTTTCTTGAAAGAGCCGATCCTGAGTGGTTCTAGAGTAGATTCCCTGGGAAACGAGCTCGTGCAGAGCGCAGTAGTCAGTGAGATGCCACGTGGCCCTGAGGGGCCATGGTACAGCACTGTGTCTGCAGAGAGGCCAGGAAGGCCCATTAGGCAGTTGGGCAGTTGCAGCAGGGAGCGGTTTGCTGCTGCCCACAGCTGGGCCCTGCCTCCTGCCTGCTCATGGCCCCGGGTAATTGCTAATGGCATTTGCAGGCAATTAGCTGCCTGAGCCACATCAGAGGGGCTGACTTTTCCTGTCCCTGTTTCCCCCTGGGCTGGGCTCAGCAGGGAGGTTGCTCTGGCCAGGGCTCCTCTCTTCTCACATTTCCTGTCCACCACAGTGCAGCGTGGCCAGCCAAGGGCAGCAGCACCATTGTTAACGAGTGCTCACAAAGCCCTTGCCTCAGCCCAGGCCGCCTGCGCCATTCTCTCCTAAAACACAGGCAGAGGACACCCCGCTCCACCGGGAGGGCTGCCAAAGTGAACATTTTCTCTCCAGAGAACATGCTCCAGGGAAAACCTTCAAGAGACAACTTGTAAACACCACTATTCATAACTGGCAATATTTTTATTTAAAAAAAATACTTTGTAGACAAGCCAAAGAAGAAAACTTTTATTAGCTCTAATCCTGCCACCTAAAGATTACCTTATTAGTATTTTGATATCTATTCAGAACCTTTTTCTATGCATATATAGCCTTTTAAAAATGCAGTCATACTTCATTTATTTGTAAGTGGCTTATTTCCTTTGGCAGTATATCACGGATGGCTTATCATGTCATTAAATATTATTCCCCATTATCATTTAAAATAAGTGAATGATAATTTATTGTACGGCTCTATCTTATTTTCTGGGCCGATCCTCTGTCACAGGATGTTTGAGCTGTTTCCAGTGCTGCATTCTTTGCTACAGAATGAAAGAACATCGAGCTCCTTTCCTCCAGGACAGAGGGGTGGACGAGGGCAGCAGCACTTTGCTGGAAAGAGATGAGTTCTTTATTGGAAGAAGCCCACACAGTGGAGTCAGGCTGATGAGGTCATGTCATTACCGATGGCAGGGGCCTTCCTGCCCACATCCTAGCTGACAGGGGGCTGCTGGTTTTTCCCCAAGGAGAAAGACTCTGTGTGCAGCAGGGCACCCTGGCTCCCGGGGTGGCAGGCCAGACTGCCGACTTTCTTTTCTTTATTCCCACACTTAGCACGTCATAGGCTCTCAGAAAGGTTTGCTGTCTCGTGGGGGCCTTGGGAGAAACTGGAGAAGTCGTTTTCCCTCAAAGGGTCCTTAGGGTTACATTCTGGGTGACAATTCCTTTTCCCTGGGGAGTTGCTTTCTGCTGGTTAGTATCCTGGGAGCATGGAGCTGAATTGTGGACTGTCCAAACTTTCATTCCTGCCACGATGGAAGAGCTTATAGTAGAGCACCCTCAGCTGAGATCAACTACAACAGGTGATACAACATCCCCAAACTTACACTCCGAAGCCTCTTGCTATAGTTAAGATCTTACATGTCTCCAAAAGGTCCAGCATTAAAGGTATGGTCCCCACAGTGGCACTGTTGGGAGTAGTGGGCCCTTTAAGAGGTGGAACCTAGTGGGAGGTCTTTAGGTACTCATGGAGGGGACTGAGGGACTGGCTCCCTTGTCCCTCTATCTGTGCTTCCTGGCCATCAAATGAGAATTGTTTCTCTGCCACACATTCCCTGCTGTTGTCACCTGGAATCCCCATCAGATGCCTCATGGCAGAAGTATCAAGATCCCCTGGTCATGGAGGGGAGGGAATTCCCCAAGTAGACAGAAGCCCATCGTCTCAGGCACTGCTGTAGTGGTGGAAACACCCCACAGCTGTTTGCAGGCAGGGAGAGAGCTAGGGAAGCTGTGACCCCAAGGCCTAGGCCCTGGAAGGAATGAAGACACACCCAGGTAAGCCACCTATTTCCTGAGACTTATAGCTTTAAGGCATTTTCCAATTTGTAACTAGAAATCAGTAACAAAAAGGTAGATTGATTTCATGTGAGGAAAGTTAACAATATAACCCAGGAATCCAATAATACATACAAACAATAATTAGAAGGCATTTTTTTTTTTAATTTTGGAAAAACATAAACCCAAATGGAAGTTACAAGATCAAGCAATATATTCTTAGATACTCTTCACCTGGATTAACCAGTTATTAAGGTTTTGCTACATTCGATGGTCCATTTTATGAGTCAACTTGGATGGTAATAATGTTTTCTGAATTTTATAATGATTATGCAAGATAATGACATTATTCTTAAGGGGTGAATCCTGGATTACTTGGGGTTGATTATTGGGGATGATTATTCTACATCCCTTAAGAATAATAAGGTCATTGTTTTGCATAATTAATGCAAAATTTGGGAAAAATTATGGAATGCATCATTCAGATTCAGATTCTTCCATTGTGCCCATGTTTTTCTTTATAGCAACTTTCTTTTTTCCTGAAGCAAGATCAGTTAGGGAACATGGGCTCCATGTAATTCTCCTTCTTTGTAGTTTCCGTAGTGGGGAATGATTTTTTAATTTTTCTTGGTGTTTGTCACATGTTCATTTTGAAGCACATGGCCGGTCACATGGTGGGGACTTTCTCGCCTGGGTGACCCACGTGTCTGCTCATGCCTTTCTGGTGGGGAAACTGCACACCATTGATGGTGCTTTTCGGTCTCACACCAGGAAGCTGATGGTGCAGTTTGTCTGTCACTGACCACGTAACTTCTGTGGCTAAATTAGGGTGGTGTCCTCCATGCTCGCCACTATAGAGCAAGTACCCCTTTCCTTTCATAGTTAACAAGTCGTCTGCCGGCAGATACTGTGAGACTATGGAAGTGCCTTGTTCCTGACAACATGTTTACCAGTGTGTTTAGAATTCATCTATGATTTTTGCCTGAATCAGTTATTACACTGATAGATGCAAAATGGTGATTTTCTATCATCCTTTGTGCATTGATTAGTTGGCTTTTGACTGTTAAGAAACATTTTCATTTCTTCCCTTGATTCACCCAGTTGTTCATGTACCACTGATATGTTTAGTCTCATTATAGATTCGTGGGTTCCCTTTTACTCATGGTGCTATACACTGTTATTCCCATTGTTGCCTCCTGTGTCTTTTCACATGCTCCATCGTTTTGGGGGTAGGAGCACTTAATTACTTTCTCTGTGTGTACATCTCTCTCTCTCTCTCTCTCTCTCTCTCTCTCTCTCTCTCTCTCTCACACACACACACACACACACACACACACACACAACCAAGTGTTCTAGGAACGTCTTAAATTGTGCTCTAGGACTCCATTTCTTCAGAAAGCCCCAATTCCTTCTCCTGGGGAAAGGTAGTTAGATACCATGGTTTGGAAGCTATGTGAGCTGATCACTCCCACAGTGTTACAGCCTCTGGGCCCCTTGATGCATTCATACTTATACCTTCACTTCTAACCCATCCAAGCTTTGCTCTTCTATAGTCTATACTTGTATATAATATTTACTTCTCTAGAAGTAAAAATTCCAATTGCTAATAACTCCTGACTATTTAATCAATGATTTAATTCTAACAGGCATAAAAAATAATTTCAGAACTGCTATACCTAAATCCATAACCACCATAAATCTACTAAGCAGAGTTTAAGACTTCTTTATAGTTCTTATTTTGTTAGACTGAACTTTTAGAGCTCAGTGTTGTTTCAAAAGTTGTTATATTTGCTGTGGGCTGAATTGGGTCTCTCTAAAATCTTTATTTGAAACCCTCAACAATGTGGCTGTTGAAGATAGTGCCTTTAGGGAGTGATTAGGGTTAAATTAAGTCACAAAACAGGGCCTTGACACACTGGGATAAGTGTCTATATAAGAATGACAACACAGAGCTCACTCACTGTCCACTTGTGCACAAAAAAGGGATCATATGAGCATACAATGAGGTGACACAGCCTACAAGCCAAGTAGGTGGCCTCAGAACGAAACCTACATGGTTAGCGTTTTTGAGCTTGGACTTCCTGGCCTCCAGAACTGTAAGCAATACATTTCTGTTGTTCAAGCCACCTAGTTTGTGACATTTTGTCATAGTAGCTCATGTGGACTAATACCCACTAGTCTTTTCTTTGTTTCTTTCTTCATCTTTTTGCTCTTCAGTTTAAGGATTTTTATTCCTTTCACTTTTGTTGGCTTCATCTTATTTTAAATATCTATATGACACTGCCATGTTTCCAAAGGTAAAATCTTTGAAGAATTCATATGTTTAAGAAGTATTACAGCCTTCCTTTTCACTTTCACAGCCCTCTAATCCATCTTCTGTACACAGGCAATTTCATTAGCTTCTGGTTTATTCTTCTGAATTATTTCTTTTCCAAAAGTAAAAAACACATCTATGTGATTATGATTGTTCTTCTAACATCAAAAGTAGCTTTATATATTCTCTTCTACATTTTTCTTTTTTAGCTTGGCAATAGATCCTGAAAATTACCTCATATCACTTCATGGAAAGTATTATCATTCTACTTTACAACTGCTTGGTTGGAAAAATATTTTGGATAAAAGAAAAAGGAATGTGAGATATCACAAAATTGTGGGATGCAGCTAAAGCCATGTGTAGAGGGAAATGACAGGTTCCTGTGCATATCTTAGAAAAAAAGGAGAGATAGAAAATGAGTTATTTAAGTCTGCACCTAGAAAACCAGAAGCTAAAGCCACAAAAGCAGAAGGATGGAAATAATAAAGATAAGGACAGATGTCAACAAATAACAAGCAATAGAGAAGATAAGGACATCCAAAAGACGATTCTAGAAACAACAGGAAAAAATAGGTGAATCCCATGCTATTAAGTCCCCTATTGCTCAAGAATCAAAGAGGGATACCCCAACTTACCAACATCAGGAGTGAGAAGATTGCTAGACATGAAATATTAGTAAATGACGGAGGCCAGATGTGAAGGAGCAGATGCTGCCCAAGGTTTGGAGGTGAATCCCACAGACTTTAGGGCTCTAGAAGTCAGTGTCCCTGTCACCATTGAGGAGACACCCTCGGCAGGTGCATTCTTGGGCCTGGGGTGTTCGTTTCTTGATACATCTTTGCTTGATGAGCACTTTTTCTTTCCAAATGCCCATTCAGTAATGAAGGATTTGTGCACTAGGTTATATGTCAATAAGACATTTATTAAACAAAAAATGAAGGCTGGGCTTTACCTCTCCCAGATGTCAACTGAAGTTTTGAGGCCAGAGACAGGCAGGAGACAGAGGATGGAGTCATAAAATTTATTGAGGTTCATGAGGACCAGGAGCTGTGTTTTGCCTATTTCATGATGTTTTTGTCATTTAATCAAGGCACCTGGTATAACTCCTATTTCACACGTGGAAACTGAGATCTAGAGAAGTTAACTCAGGTGCCTGAGTAACTGTCATGGTCAGAGCCAGAACATGCTCAAGTTTTAGCCCAAAGTACAGAACAGTGCAGCAGTCTCCTGATCTGCAGCCGTTGGAGGGATAAGAAGGGAGAAGAGAGACTTTTAGACAAGAGACAGGGGAGTGACACTCATGGACTCTAAATCATAAATGTGGGTGTTGATACATTAGACATAATTAAATAGGTAAATGAGGCACATGCAAATTTTACACATTGTAACCCTCAAAGACTCTTAAAAATTCTATTGTATCAAAATGTCCCAAACCCACTTGTAACACAAACCCCATATCCATCTATCTATCTATCATCTATCTATCTATCTATCTATCCATCCATCCATCTATCTATGCAGAGAGAGGGGGGCTAAGTCATGTTGTTTGCATTTCTTCTTCACAGACATCCTAACAGGGCTCGATTTTAGAGACAGGTGGAGAATATCATGAAACACATTTTAAACTCCTTCCATAATTTGGACCAATTCACTGGCAATTTTCAAAATATACCTTGCAAAGTATTTTTGTTCACGGTTGTAGTGGGCATTAAGTATTTAGAATCAATCTCTGATCATTTTCAACCTTTGAATAAAGTGATTGATCCAAGTTTTAGTCTCCCTTATTAAATAGGCGCAGCCTTTACATTTCTTTATAAGACCCAGCCGGGGCGGGCACTGCCTCCCAGAGTAGCTGGGCACAAACGGTCTGTGTCTTGCTACTGTGCCACCACTCATCAGACTGTGGCCCCGTCAGTTCCTTCTTGCCGTAAACGTCCTGTGGTACAGAAGTGAGTGTTTTGATGGATAGGTAAGTTGCAGGAAAATGAAATATAAATTCTTTTTCCATGTGTGATTCTACATTTCAACCATATAAAAAAAATCACTTCCAGGTTCATCTCATCCCACCCCCCTGAATGAGATGTTCTGTGGAGCTGGAATTTTTGCTGTGGAATTCCTTTTTGTATTGTTCCTGATATCCCGATCTTTAAGTTTGTGCAAATCATAAAGGGGCTGTTCAGGGGGGCTGGTTTCTTAGGAACATTTCCGCCTTGATGCCCCCTTTCCTGAAATATATTAATAATGTTCCCCTTATCTCTCACCCATTGGGATGGCCAGTTGCATGAAAACTGAATCATAATGAGAATGTGTTTTTTTGTTTTTTTTATTACTAATAGATGGACACAATACCTTTATTTTATTTGCTTATTTTTTTATGTGGTGCTGAGAATTGAACCCAGAGCCTCACACATGCTAGGCAAGTGCTCTACTATTGAGCCACAGCCCCAGCCATCTTGAGAGAAGCCCTGAGGCTAAACTTCACAGCCCTACTAAGGTCTCCACGGGAGACCCATTCTGTGCTCTTCTCCAGCTGCTGCCGTGCTCAAGTAACCAGATCAAACTGAGTTTTCACTTTCCAGCCTGTCAATTACTTGCAAGCTTATTTGATGAGTGTTGATCTCTCCCATTGGACCAGAAGCTCCAAGACAGCAGAGACCGTGTCCATTTTTTTGTCCCCCATTCTAGACCTAACACGATGCTGACAAATGGGGGCATTTGGTATTTAATCAGGAAATGAGGGGATAAAGGAACACCACGTTCCTGGGTTTTCACAGGGCTGCCTGTTATTTCATTTGATTCTCTATCTTCACTATAAGTTCATAAAAGGCCAGGAGTGTCAGTTTTGCTTACGAAGTGTTGAGACTGTTCTGTAGTCAAGGCAGAACTATTATTATCTGCAAAGCTGCAGGCAGATTTGGTGCTCTATTTCAGGACTTCCGATTTTAATCTGCTTATGAGTTCATATGCTGAACTCATACAAACTTGGCTGCAAGTAGCAAAAACTTCATTTAGTAGCAGCTTAACCTGTAAGAACATTTAATACTTACTTAACACCAAGTTTGAAGGAAGGCGGTTCCAAAGTGTTTTAAGTGGCTCTCTTGGCATGTTGGTGAATTTTGTCCTTCTTCATGGTGGCGAGATGGCTGCCTTAGCTCCCAACAGTACATCCTCACACATTTCAAGCCTAAAGGAAGAGAATGGTTGATCTAAGAGAGAAAGGAAAATGAAGCAAAACAGATGCTGTGGTTTGATGCTGTAAACCTAAGCCCCAGTACTCAGGATGTGACCGTACTTGGATATAGAGATGAGCAAATGAAAACAAGGACAGACACTAATCCATTTTGACTCAGCTTTGGGCTGAGTGACAGATGTCCCTCACCCATGCTCCCTGGGCAGTATAGTCATATGGTACCACATAGCTCCAGTGGTCAGAGAAGAGAAATCCCCCCACATGCAGGGAGGAGAGGGGAACCAGGTACAAGTGAGCACTAGAAGAGTCCATTGCAAAATGCTAAGTCGGGGTTGCACTACCATGTGCTAAAGGTCAGCTCTTTCCACCACGTAGAGATGCTTTGGGCTGCAAGTAGCAGGAAACCTGAGGCGCAGACTCAACTGCGTGAAGATTTAGCTGTGTAGCAGCACATAGTGGGCACAGGGTCAGGATAGTGCCATGAAAGCTGTGACTCTTCCCCTCTGTTTGCTCTGCCACCCTCAGCGTAGCCACTTGCCATTCGTCCAGTCCTGCAGGTATTGGACCTGCTGCTCTGTGCTCCAGGTCCCCACTCCGGCTGCTCCCAGGTGGGGAATCCAGGTTCTCCTGTTGATATGGAAGACCATCCTCCCTGGAGCCCCCAGCACATCCCTTCTGTTTCAAGAGGCAGAGGAGGTCTCAGGGCCCCTCACCACAGTGGAGGAGCCAGTAGAAATCACATAATAGTGACAAAGAACAGGATAGCCATCTTTAGCTTGGACCCATTGTAATTTGTCCCTTGGAGCTGGCGTTCTGTCAATGGGAAAGGAAATGACCAGCCTTCCATTGTGTTCCAGGACTTACCTGCCCAGAGCACCTGGACGCAGGTTGGCCCCGTGCTGTGAGGCTGTAGCTGTGAAGCCTGCAGGCTGGTGGGCATCCAGACACTCCCGCCCACAGCAGGTCAGGGCCGTGGCTGCCCACCTGGAGCCACCGAGAGTCTTCCCCGGACAGCCCCGTCAAGTCCATCTGCTGTCCACCTCCCCCACGATGGCTGAGCACAAGCTGCCTGTCCTTCATCTGTGTGGCTTGGCTGAGAGCCATCATGGACTGCACAGGCTGGCACTGGACAGCCAGGCCCTTGGGAACAGGAGCAGTGTGGGAGGGCTGTCCAAGCTCTCTCAACACCAGAAGCGAGTTGCTCCCTACCTAAGGGTGGACATGCCTCCTGGGACAGATCCTTAGGGACATCGTCACTTCCACAACCCCAACAGTGAAGTGGGCCACTCTGTGTGGCCCCTCGTCAACCAAGAGACGCAGTGTAAAGCGCCTGTCAGCACAGCCCCGCCATTTCTCGGACGTCTTCTGTCAACGCGTTGGAGCACATGCTAAGACAATGACAAGTGCCAACTCTAGTGAGTACACAGATCCGCGACACCACCCACTGCTCACACTTGTGGTCAGTACCGTGGATGGGCAGACCACCTGTGTGCTGCTCCTCCCAGCTGGCAGAAGAGCAGGGTGTCCACACCAGCAGCGCGTGGCACCTCCCGAGGCCACAGCTACAACATCGCGAGCCCGCTGAACTCTCAGGCCCTCTGTGGTGCTCAGGGGCATTGGACATGCAGTGTGTCATTGGCCAGGTGCTGCTGTGGGTCTCCTGAACTTAACAGCCATAAAGTGATACTCCAGAAAGTCCAGCGTGGTCCCCTCGCCTGTTACTGTACCTCAGCGGGAACTTACACTGCCTCGCATCCTGAACCTCTGCACAGACTGCGAAGCATCGCCCAGATGTGAATCCCTGACCCTCGTGCTGGAACCTCTGGGGCCCCGTCCTTTCTGATCTAATCTGAACATGGTGTTGGAGACACAGGTTTTGTTTTGTCTGAATGCAGAGCTACTTGGCAGGATGACCGAGCTGGGCTCAATTTATACTAAAAGCAATGGCCAGAGAGAGGAGGGTTTTATTTATTTGTTTTTCCTTGTTGAATCTGAAACATCTGGAATTCTAGTTGCCAGGCAAGGATTTGTGTGCTTAGTCTGTAAGGCAACGCGGGAACTCTGATGAAAGCCCAGACGTTAACTGTTAATCAGGGAAGTTTTAATTGAAAAGACTTTTTATCTGTGGCTTATGTCATATTAGTGTGCATTGTGTACTTAGCTTTCTTTTTAACCAATTTGACGCACTTTGGTTTAATACAGCATAACAATACCCTTCACAGATGCTTGTCTCTGAAACTTTATTTGCTCAATTTAATGCAATCATCCCTATCACGGTTTTAGGAGTGGACTCAGCGTGAGCCCGGCAAAGGCTTCTGTGGTCACACCTTCAGGTGCCGGAGAGGTGCAGGCTGGGGGATGTGATCCAGTCTGTGTCCAAACATCAATGACTTTTATGTGGGGGGATAAATTGGAAGGGGGCCAGAGGGAAGTGGGTCCCACACCAGCAATGTAACCAAAAATCGTTCATGGTGGATGGAAAAGGGGGAGAGCAGGGGTGGGATAAGGTTCACTGTCAGCTTCAGGTGGCAGTTACATGGCTGGTCCCTGAGCAGCTCTTTCAACTTTTCTATGGTTTCATTTATTTTAAAAACTTTTTTGGGGGGCAGTATACCAGAGATTGAACCCAGGGGCACTTAACTACTGAGTCGCATCCCCAGCCCTTTGTATTTTTTATGTACAGACAGGTCTCACTAAGTTGATCAGGCCCTTGCGAAGTTGCTGAGGCTGTCTATGAACTTGCAATCCTCCTGCCTCAGCCTCCCGACTTGCTGAGATAACAGGTGTGTCTCACCACGACTGTCTCAATTTTTCTGTTTAAAATTTAAATAAAAACTTAAAAAGGTGAATGCAGGTACACCAATGAGGGGTATTATAGTAGCCAAGGCAAGAAATTAAAGGATTTTAAAAAGGGTTAGGTTGGGGCTGTAGCTCATTGGTAGAGCACCTGGCTAGTGCGCAGGAGGCCCTGGGTCAGATCCTAGCGTGTGTGCACACACACAATTGATCAATTAAAAATAAAAACATAGAAATTTTAAAAATGATTAGAATTTGAACCAAAAGGTTAACAATCCTGGCAAGATAGGAATGAAGTGAACTAACTCCTGGAAGGCAGCTGCTCCGGCTGGACAGACAGCCGGAGTCTTGCTCCTAAGCCCCTCCCTCCGTGTCAGCTCTGTTCTCTAGACACCGTCTCCATCTATGGTCCCCTTTTAATTCTTTTCTGTTAGCGTGCCTTTCTCAAGGGCTTTCAAGGAATAAAAGAAACTCTTGATAAATTAGATGCTTTTTCTTGAGGCCAGAGGTTCTATCATCTAAAAACTAAAAAGGCATTGGGCTTCTTTGCAAAGCTAATGAGCCCCACCTGATGTACATGTATGTAGAGAGACGTGCTCACCCTGAGATAGAGGAGCCTTGGGACCTTAAAGCCAAGGTCAGGACCCAGGGCAAGAACTGTGCCTGGACCGGAAGGGAGGCAGAAGGCGCCACTCAGCGGCAGCTTCTTCAGGTACCTGCCTGCCTGGGGCATCGGTGCAGGCTGCTGCCTCGAGCAGGAAGCCCTGAGAACAGTGGATGGGGACATGGAGTGGGGCAGGCGCAAGGGCTCCTGTCCTTTCATCTCAGGGAAAAGGCCACGCCACAGCCTGACGTGGCCCAATTAGCACTGGGTGATCAGGGTGGCCCGTGGCCTCACCTTTGTTTTTCTGGTAGCATGGAGCTGGTGGAGGTTTTGTGCACCGGCCCATCAGGCAGCAGATAGAGCTCTCAGGTAGCTGCACCCTCAGCTGCTCATGCACGGGGAGGATGGGCGGGCGGGCTCAGTTCTTGTAGAATAGACAGGGAGAAAGGAAGAAGGCGGGGCCGGAGGCAAGGCAAGACTAGACGTTACTTATCTACCTCTTCACTTAAAAAGAGCAGCTAGCAGCCCAAACTTCTTTCTTTGGTGAAGTTGCTCAGTCTCTAGGAGGAGGCCACAGTGTCAAATGGTGCATAGGAGGGACCTGTAGGCAGAAGGGCATAGGTAGGTGACCTTGGGTGTCTCCAGTTTGGAAAGATCACCTTTCCTTGGTGCCCTTCCCTAACCAGGACAAGAACAGTGAGCAGATGCCACCCAAACTAGAAAGAGAATTTAAGTGATTCTGGTTTGAACCAAAAGGTAAATAATCCTGGTGGTACTGGTACTGTTTTAAGTACTATGTGGATGCACTTTTAGTGTCCCCTAAGGGTGTAGATCTTGAAAGCTTGGTCCTCAGCGTGGTGATGTTAAGAGGTGGTGGGGCCTCCAAGAGGTGGAGCCTAATGGGAGATTGTTCCTGCCCTTCCTGTGCCCTGGCTTCTTGTCTTGCTGTCTTCTCTTTCTGCTGATCATGTTCTCACCATGACCATCTGCCATAATGTCTTTACCAGAATCAAACCTATGCCAGAGGCATGCACTTGAACCTCCCAAGTTGAGCTAAATAAACCTCTTCTTTATAAGTTACCCAACTTAGGAATTTCATTACAGTAACAGAAAGCAGACTGACACAACATTGAATGAGAATGGACAGCCTGGGGTGGGGGATGAATGATGAAGGACAAGATTTCAGATGTTAGCACAGTCCAGAGGGAATGAGAGAATGTTCCAGAAAGTTGATGCTAATTATGAAGCCTACTGGTAAAAGACATGGGGCAAAGTTTTCCTGCAATGGCTCCAATTTGAATACTTTTGGGTCCCAAACGTGACTTTCCTTGGACTCTATGTGTGGGTTATGATTTAGAGAAGCAGATAGGTCAGGGTTTGATAAGCTGCCCAGGAAGTGAAGGTCTTCTGAGACCCACCTTGTCCACCACCTCTGCCGCTGTCTTCTCGCTGTCCCCTTTAATCACTGGCCTACCAGTTCTCACTTAGGCCATGACCGGGACAACTGCCTTACACCCTCGTGCTGCGCCCTGAGCCCTGAAGGGTCCTTTCCCTGTCCTTACCCTCCCTCCCACAACTGGCTGCAGCACCCATGACCCAGCCTTCATTTTGTCACCTCTGCCTTGGGAGCTTCCATGCGTTGTCTCTGTCTCCCAGCTGGTGGCATGGCAGGTGCCGACAGGTGGGAATGTGTCACCTACAGCTGCCCTGCAGCTCACCTGAGCCTGGAGAGAAGGCTTAATGCGCATTTCTCCAAACACAGTGCCTGCACAGACACAGCCAGAGAGCCCTGAGCACCTCCCATTGGTGTCGATACATTGCAACTTGCTTGAAGCGTGACCTGGGGCCTGCACTCTCCTCTCCTCCCACCCAAGGCCTCCCCTGTGTCCCATTCCAGCTGTCGAGGCTCCTCGCTGCTCTGTACAGCCTCCACTGCAGCTTCCCTGTTTGGGGCTCCTGCTGCTGCTCCTTCTCTGGCTGCCAGAATTCCACCTGCCCTTACAGCCTCACTTCAGATGCCACTTTGTCCCTGGGAGTGGGTGTGACCTTCATCTTATGTCAGTGGCAAGATTTTCCTCTTTCATTTTTATTGTTCCCATTTGGATGATGCTTCCTTTATCCATCCATCCTTCCGTACCCCCTGCCATGTCCTATCTCAGTTTTGGGGATAAGCAGAGAACCTCATGCGGCTCCCACCTCCATATAGTTTATATTCTTGTGGGCACAGGGACAGGGGGAAATGAAAGGAATCAAATATTCACATGGAGTCATAGTACTTAAAAGCAGAGATATAGACACAGCTTATCTGTGCCTCTAGCCTCAAGGAAATATGGGTCTGATGGAAGAGACAGACACGTAGATCATCATTCCCAGTGTGTTTTTCTTGGTGCCACCAGATATAATAGGGACAAAATATCATAGAATTGCAGATGAAGAAATGATCGCTTCTGCTTGGGGATCCAAGAAAGTCTTATGAAGGAAAGATCCGGGAATGTGAGTCAACGGGAAGAGCAGCAGCCTTCTGGGTGGTCAGGCTGGGACAGGATCAAGGTGCTCCGTCCAGAACAAGCAGAACAGTCGATGTGTGGGGGGGAACCGCGAGAGAGCGGTGTGGTTGGGGGGACGCGTAGGCACACAGGCTTCTCCTCAGGCTGACCGCCGGTCAGCACCTGTCTCTCCGCCCATTCCCTCTTTCTCCCAGCCTAGCTGAGGGGTAGAAGCTGGTGGCCCTGGCAGCCCTCTGTGGGAGGCTCTCTCTGGCCAAGGGCACAGTCCCCCACAGCATCTTTGATTCTAGTGGGTGGCTGGGTCTGTCCCACAGACAGGAGGCAGCTGGCACTGGTGCCCACAGCAGCAGACACCACCTGGTCACTGCAGCATCCTTCCTGCAGGGACACAGGCCGCGTGCCAGGGCACTGCTGTTTGGGGGCCTGGGACATCTGTTGCCTGCTTTTCTCCATTGTTTTTATTTTTTAGGGTGAGAAGAAACAAGTACCCCAGAAAGTGGGACCCTGAAAGCTGACTGGGGGTGTGCCTCTGGGCTGAGTGGGCTCCTGTGTTGTAGGGGTCCCCACCACCCAGGCTGCTCCCGTCCCTCCTGGCCCCTGTTAGGCAGACGGTAGAGCAGACAACTTAGGCTGCAGGTCAGAGTGGAGCGATTCCTGACCCAGGTTCTCCGTCCTGGGAGTGTGCACTTATTCAAAGGGCGAGAGGCCTGGACTTTCTTTACCAGTAATGCAGGAGGAAATGGGAGGCAGAGGAGGAAGAACGTACCCCGAATTGGTCTTGAAACACAGTGGCTTTTCTCCAGCCGGTGGCAGAGCAGGCAGAAGGAGAACCAAATGTATCACCTCACAGCTACGCCATCTGATGGCCTTGTTTTTATGTTTTAAAACCCTTGTCCTGAAATTAGTCCTGAGAACAAATTCCGTTTTCTACCATTGCCCCCTTCTCCCCACTGGGGGCCAAGAACCTGCCTTGCAATGACCTGAGTGATGATGGCTTTTCAGGCGCCAGGCTAAGCCTTGGCACACCTTCTCTGGTCTTTGCAGCAGAGCTAGGAGGACGGGTGTGTCCTGTCCCATTAGTAGCAGTTGGTCCTGAGGTTGCATCGCTTGCAGGGGTTTGAACCAGCCTGCCTGTCATTTCCAACTTAGCTCCATCCCTCGGCACACGCAGAGCTGGGCTGCTTTCTCTCCTGGCTCCTGTCAAATAGTTGGAGACAGACATTCCAGGCTGGCCTGATTCTCTCTTACAACTCGGTTTGGGCCTTGCCCTCCATGACAGTTGGTTCCAGCTTGGTGAGGCTGGTCCCTTCCACTGGATCACTGGGCTTAGTTAGGTTCCATCTTTTAAGCATGTTCCAAAGAGTGGGCCTCCAAGGAACTGGCTTCTCCCTTACTCTGGATATTTTGCTCCTGTTAATGTAGCCATATCATCAGTTGCCAAGTCTATCATTGCCTGGGCAGGGCTTCTACAGAGTCACCAACTTCAGGAAGGGAGAGTCCGGATACAGGAGCACGGGCACTGGAGTATGGCTGGCTGGGTCCGTGACTCCCAGCTGCTTTTCCAGTCATGCCCTGGTATTCCAGGGACAAGGAGGTGGGCTGTGGACTGGGGAAGAGCCGAATGGCCCTAGCCTTTACTAAACTCTGACCTTGGGCAATTTTAAGCCTCCGTTATTCCTACATGCTACATTTGGCCTATAGGGTCAGGATTATGGCCAGTGCCTAAGAACCCCTGAAAAATTGCCAGCTACCCAGTAGGTATTGGACAAGGCATGAATATCATTACCAATTATTTTCTTGGCTCAAAACAAAGGAGAAGGGCTGAGATGGCCAGCAGTGGGGCCCATGGTGACGACATAACTCAGTGGAGTGAAGCAGCCGTCTCTGCAGGGCCCATGCCACCCAGGTTTAGTGCAGTGGGACAGGTGAGCAATGCATCTCGCCCAGAGAGCGAGAGAATAAAAAGTCCATTTTATAGGGGTGCAAGGGACGCAAAGGTGCGTGAGGAACCCGCAGTGTGGGGCGTGTGCTTGTTGGTATTTTTACGTGCCTCCTTCTGTCCTTCTGACTTGCGGACCTATCAGATCCACACTGAGGTATCTCGCAGAGGGCTGCCATATGCCGGCCAGGCTGCTGGAAGCCGTAGTAGAAGCTTTTTCCCAGGAAGGAGCAGCTGGAAGCCCTTGGTCCTTATTGATTTACATTTGCAAGCAGTAGCTCCTTATCTCTTCATGCTCTTGATATTATGTCCGTTTGAGTAATATATTAATCTGCCCAGAATTGGTGCCAAGTCCTACATAACTAGAGAGGGTTGTTGATTTGGGTTGGAAAGCCAGTTGGAATTCTGGGTTGTTGGGCTCAGTCTTCCCTTTTTGCCGTCCCCATGGAGCAAGATGGGCCAGTACTGCTTCTCTGCAGGGCCCCAGGGATAAATCCCTGGTGCCTTCAGAGTTCTTTGAGATCCTTGGTTACCATGTAAATGCAAAGCACAATCGTTAGGAATCGTAAGGAGAGCAGACGGAGGCTTTAAATTAAATACCACCATTGTGCTATTTTTCATCAGGATTCAGAGCAGCCAACCTTCCCAGCAGAAGTAACTTAGATAATTTGATTCTCTCACTTAACCAGGACTGATCACTGCAGGGATAGAAATTAATTTCTTGAAAAACAGCTGCTGGTTTTCCTCCCCACTGGCCTCTCTCTGAGCTTCACAAATGTGGTCATAATGAAACTGGCAGGGGTTCCTCTGGGTGACTCGTTAGTTCAGCAGTGGCCCCATGAGTGGGTCTCCAATTTTGGGCTAATCTGGAAAACGGTTGGAACACATGAGGGTCCTCTGGGCGCCAATGACCATGGTTATATCTGCCCACGCCAGCTCGGATGCTAAAGGTGCTGGGTGTGCACAGCCACACCATGGAAACTTCCGCCATCAGCAGGCAAGGTCTTTGAATTTGACCCTCCCAGATAACCTCAGTAAGGGACAGAGTGCAGCCTGCTTGACTCCTTTGTCCTCCCTTTACCAAGGAAGTCAACAGGAGGGCGATGTGTGAGTTGGACTAAAGTCTTACAGTCCTTTTGACAGGAGATGTGGCACACTGCAGAGTGACACTGTGATACGGCTGAAATGGTCCGGGCTGCCAGCCTACGTGAGAAGAGGGGATATGGACTGGGAGAAACCTGGGCAGCCCCGGGGAGATGGGGATGACACCATGCGGATCACCTCCAATGTTTGCTCATCATGTGGTTCAGCCACTTTGTGACTGTGTGACCTCGAGAAAATCACCCACACCCTCCGTCTCAGCTTTTTTCACCTATCAGATAAAGTAATTGGGATAGGTGATCTTAAAGATTCTTTATGACCCAGAAATTGCCTATTGTACTCTGAAAGTGCCCTTTTGAAGCAGGAAGAGGGAGCTAAATTTCCTAAAAGTGGCTGTACTGGGTGATGGCAGGCAGCCTGGTGGGATTGTACCCTAGTAAAATTCGCCCTCCTTGGACATTCCTTAAGGTCCTTCTGCCTTGATTTCTAGACCTAAGCTCTCCAAAGTGCTGGAGTGCAGATGCTGTCCAACAGGGCAAGTCTGGGGGCACATGAACTGGAAAATGGCATTTGTGGGTGAATGGAGAGTCCACTCAGACTTCAAGACCCAAGTCCATCTCTGTGGCTGGCATTTGAAAACTCTGTTGGGGGAGCAGCAGTGGAGATGATGGCTCCATTGATGCCAGGCTTGAGGGACAGTCACATAGCTACCACTGAACCAGGGCTCATCAGTTCCCCCAGTGTTCCTCCATTCACCCTGGAGGCACCAAAAATGTGACTTCTGTGACTCCTTCCCCACAGTCGAGTTTGTCTTGAAGTTAATGTTTCCTGGACTTTTATTTCATTGGGATATGATATTTACAAGGCAGTTTTGCAGTCAGACACTACAGTTTGGAGGGAAATTTAGAGTTTCAGGTTTCTCACTAGCGGTTAGAGCTATGGTGGGAAGTGATTCCCAGTAATGACAAGATGGCCCAGCCTGGAGGCCTGGATTTGGCCATGTGATGAGTTCTCACCAACACAGGGGTGACTTATAAACCCTTAAGAAACAGAAGAGCCTTCTCTAGTATTCTCTCTCCTTTTCTGCCAACTGGACATGATGTGAACTGAACCACATGCTAGAAAGAGCCTGGGTCCCCGAGTCACTGCCTGGCGGAGAGTCACTGCGTGGCGGAGAGCCACTGGTGAACCCGGAACACCTATCAGAAATAAGGTTTGGGCTGGTTCCTGAGGCTTGAAAAGCCTTCCTAACGCTCCACCTCTGTGTTCGGGATCTTCTTTGTTTTCTCCTCTGAAGGTGCTTTGCAGGCACACTGTATCCTAACTAGGGCTCATCTGAAAGAGAGCAGTCCTACTGGACCCGAGCCACGGGGCTGGCACCGAGCTACACATGGAAGATGAGTGATGTGGGCAGATGGGCTTGGGGAGCCGTGGCAGGTCATCAAAGTCCAGCTGGTCGGGCGCCAGAGGGAGTGGAGACAGTGCAGAGCTGAGGAAGGAACCGGCGGCTGGGAGGAGAAAGCCCAGTGAGAAGCCCAGCCGACACTGCTTCCCGTGCCCTTCCGCCTCTGCCTTGGGATCCACTCTCTCCTGTTCCCCATCTGCAGAGGAACTCCAAAAAGATGGCAGAGTCGCACGCTCCCTGTATTGAGAATAAGGTGTAAGTGCCCTGCCCTGGAGGCCAGACCAGTGGGCTCAATTGAGACTGCCCCAGCCCAGGCAAGGGTGGAGGGAGGATGAACCACTTCAAGGCCAGACCACCAAAGGCCACCAGCTCTCCACCTCTCCTTTGGGTTTTTCATTCTAGGGAAGCCATCTGTCAGCAGAGAAGTCAGGTTGTGCGGAGATCCTCTTGCTGAGGCAGCCACGTGCAGGTGTTTTGTCAACAGCCCCCACTGTGCTCCCAGGGGAAGATGGCATCCAATACCAGCCCCACAGATGTGCCGTCCGAGTGCCCAGCCCAATTCAGCCTCCGCATGACAGTACACCCAGGTGGTATCTGATTGCAGCCACCTCAGGACAGCAAGCAAGAGGTTTCTAGTTGAAACTTCCTCTGATTCCTGATCCACAAAACTGTGGGCCAGATGAAGTGGTTATTTAAACTGCGAATTGTTGAGATAATGTGTTCCTTAGAACTGCTCATCAATATGCTGCCTGTGGTGTCCAGCACTAGAGTGGTGGGATGGACTTTTTAGGTGGACTCGGAGTCCCTCTAAAGTACCCCGCAGGATAGGCGGTCTCCCTGGACAGGACATGCCAGAGCCCTCTCTTCTGCTCTGTGCCCTTCAGTGCTCAGCCAGCCTGCGCCCTTGTCTCCCCTGAGGGTGACTTTGGCAGTTGTGACTTCAATATTGGCATCTGCACTGAACTTGAGGTTAGGTTTCAAGGGTTTGATTGACATCTTATTTCTTTCTGCTAGAAAACAAGCTAATTTGTTGAGTCTCATACGCTAGCTATTCCTCTGGAAAAAAAAAAAAATTATTGATTGTCACGGTTCTCTAGCCTGGGCAATCAGTGCACAGCAGTTCCAAGGAAGTGGGACGAGGAACGGGAACCTCCTAGCTCTGTTCTACCTGATGACTGCTGTGGTAACTCAGCATTGAGATTGCTTTACTTTTCTAAGAAACCAAATGCAGAAGCATTAGGGGGTTTGGTGTCAAGGTGAGTGGTAATGTCTGTGGGCTGGCATTTGAAGCCTGTCAGGACAAGAGGCACGCATAAACACAGGACCATCATCAAAGAGGCCCCAGCTCTGGTCTTGCATCATCCTGACTAAGACAACTTAATTTTCTCTAGAATTGGTAATAAGCCAAGGATAAGGAAAAACACATTGGGCATTCAGAATACCCAATCTGGAAGGCATATTTTAAGTCCTTAGCTTTATCAGTTGAGATTAGGATTGGTTGCATGTAACAGAAAAGTAATGCATCAGTGGCTAGAGTAAAGTAAAGTATTTTTTTCTTGAAGGAAAAGGAAACACACCAGGTAGAGTGGTGGCTCCTTCGGTCACTGAGCTCCAGATTCTCTCTGGTTCAACACATTGATGTCTCTAGTACGTGACCCTTTCCTCATGCTCTAATATGGCAGCTAGAGTCCCAGATATCACGTCTCTATCCCAGATAACACAACCAGCTCTGCTAACACATAGATTCTGAGGGAAAAAGAAGGAGGTAAAGAATGTTGGGAGGCAACTGGCAGCTTCTACTTCCAGGAAGTAACAGATAACCAAATTTGTGTTATGGTGTGGATAAGTGGTGTCCCTCAAAAGCTCAGGAAGTTGAGAGGTGAAATGACTGGATTATGGGGGCCCAACCCAATCAGCACATTAGCCCTCTGATGGGGATTAACTGGGTGGTGGGTGTAGGCAGGCAGGGTGTGGATGGCAGAGGCGGGTCACTGGTCACTTCAGGGTTTAGACTTTGTGCTTGTGGAGGAGAGCTGTCTGGGCTTCCTGGTGCCATGTCCTAGGCTGCTTTCTTCTGCCATGATGTCCTGCCTCACCTTGGGCCCCAAGGAATGGTGTTGGCCGTCTGCGGACGGAGACCTCTGAAACCATGAGCCTCAAAATAACTTTTTCCTCCTCTAATTGTTCTCGTTAGTTCTTTGGGTCATAGTGGTGAAAAAGCTGGCTAAAACAAAGTGAAAAGTAGTGAATTATATTCAATAAAAGTAAAAGACATTAACTATTAGGAATGGGGGGGGTAGAAAAGTTGTGTGGTATATTAACTGGGCTCTGGAAATTGAAATGCTCCCCTTAAAAAAAAATTAAGCTTTCTTTTATAAAAAGTCCCAAGTAACAAAGTTACCATTTAAAAATTAACAATGGAATGAATTCAAAATGCCGGCTACCAGTTAGGCTTGTTTCCTAGAGTAGTTTTAAGACTATGCAAATTCAGCTGTTTCCCCGCAAATTGCTTTGTGCAGATGGACACCACCCAGATTCCCAAATTTAATTTTCACTCTGACCTCAGCAGGAGTAAGTGTCAACTCTCGCCTTTTTTGTTAATGATCATTGGCCTGATTCTAGAATAACTGACCTGAAAGTGTTTGTGTTCACACATAAGCTGGGAAACGGGGAAGCTGCTAGGAATGGCTTAGAATCATCTAGAACTTCTTCTGAATTGTGAAAAATTCTATCAAGTTCCCAAATTGTGTTGTATCTGAAATAATGGAGTAAGGGCACCTATGATTTTTTTCAAGTTTGCTACAAGAGTCCCCCGCCCTCCTTGAGACCCTGCCATTATAATCAGACATAACATGGAAGCACAGTGTCTTCTGTCCCAGAACAGAGAATAACCAACAGGAGAGGGCAGTTGTGGGCTCTGTGGCTCTGGGAACCTGCAGAGCAGCTCGTGGTGGTATTTAGACAGGCACAATTGTAGTCGCCAAAAAATGAGGCATGCAGCATTGATTGGAGGGTCTGTGCTCTTGGGGGAAGAATGCCAACCCACCACAAGTCTTTACTGAGCACCTATTATGTCCAACACTGAGGAAGAAAAGGAAAGCAGGACATGACACCAGGTCACAGGCAACCTCCGCCCAGACCTCAGCAGGTGGGAAGTGAATAGGGCACCAGTCCCCCAGCACCGGAGTTGTGCCTGCACAGTGCAAGATCAGATTCCAAACATTTGCTACGAATATCAAGTACGCCAAGGTCCCGTGAAAGATCACCACACCACAGCTTCCAGAGAAGTCACCTGGTCACTGTCCCCTGATGCGTTCCCATTCCCACCTCCTGCACAGGGTAGGGCACATGCATCACTCTCTGGGCAACTGCCTGCTCTGATTTCTGTCCCACTCAGGATTTCTGGGCATGCCATGCACAGCTGGGGCCGGGTAGGAGGGCACTTCTCCTGTTGGAAACTCCGGGGGCGGACTCCTCAGGGAAGAGGAATCTCTGATTTCTGCATTTGGCTCAATGGCTGAGTGTCATGTCTCCCACCTCCAAGGACTTGTCAGAACACACTGTGAATTGTTGGTTTCTGTGTGGAGGAAAAAAATGTTCACATTGAAGACATTTACATCCTCCGTGACGTCAAAGCAGATACACAAGTGAGAGAACCTTCTAGAGCACCTTTCCTGACCTGGCAGGGGCTTTGGCTAGATGCTCAAACTCCACTGAGTGTAAAGAGCTTGGCTCTGCAGTCACAGGGCTGCCTTTGAACTTGGCTCTGACCCACACCCAAGAGCAATTGTGCTACTTAACCTCTCAGTGCCCAGGATTTCTCATTGATTTGTGGGAAGGCTTAGCCCAGTATCTGTCAATAAAAGTGAGCTCTTGTCGGCACTAGTTCCTACCTGGGTGCTCACAAAGTGCTGTGAAGAGAGAGAATGCAGGTGGACAGGCCAGTATTGGTGGACAGGCCAGTATTGAGCTCAGGTATTTTGCTTGCCTTTTGTAAAGGTGTGTGTGTGTGTGTGTGTGTGTGTGTGTGTGTGTGTATTGTGTGACCAAAAGACCTGACAGGCACAGTTAGAGGAGGAAAAGTTCACTCTGGGCTCACGGTTTCAGAGGTCTCAGTCCGCAGGTGAGCAGCCCATTGCTCTGGCCCCAAGGTGAGGCAGCACATCAAGGGGGAAGAGTGCAGAGGAAGACAGTGGCTCAGGACATGGCATCAGGAAGCAGAGGGAGGTGTGCCTCCAGTGATGACCCACCTCCTCCAGCCACACCCCACCTGCCTGCGGTGACCGCCCACTTCACCCAGGGATTAATGTGCTGATGAGGGAGGTCAAGGCTCTCATAACCCATCCTTTCACCCCCGAATGGTTTTGTAGTATCACATATGGGCTTTTGGGGGACAGCTCATGTCTAAACCATAACGGTGTGTGTGGGGGAGGGGAGGTGGATTCAAGAAAAGGCAACTTACAGGTTGTGTAATATGTGACACTAGGGGAGCGGGGGTCATGCTCATTGAAATGCTGATGTCACTGTGGTAGGCAGAGTTACAAGGTGGCCCCCAAGACTCCCAGTGCTCTGTGGATACTTTCCTCCCTTGAGTGTGTGTGGGGCCATGTTTGAGGATCCTACCCTGTGCTTATGTTACGTCTCTGTTGCTGACGTTGGAGATGGAGACGGACACGGCAAGGACTGTGAGTGGCCTTTAAGAGCTCAGGGGCCTCTGGCGGGCAGCGAGGAAGGAAATGGGGAATCTCAGTCCCTCAATCCCAAGAATTTGAGTTCAGCTAGCAATGCGAATGAACTTGGAAGTAGGGTCTTCCCCAGAGCTTCCAGAAAGGACACCATCTGGCTGACACATTATAAGGCTCCAAGCAGAGAATGTAACCAAGCTGTGTCCAGACCTTTGACATAAAAAACTGGGAGCAAATAAATTTGCATTGCGTTTTAGGATTCTAAACTTGTGGTCATTTGTTGTACAATAATAGAAAACCAACTGTGGTTTAAGGAACAGAGCAAGAATTTGGACTTAGATGGTTATCTTAGTTTCTTGTTGCTGCTGTAACAAGTGACCACGAGCTCAATAGCCTAGGACAGCCCAGACCTATTAGGTGACCTTCCTTGAGGTCAGAAGTCTGAAATGGATTCACTGGGCTAAAATCAAGGCAGGGCCATGCTGCTTTCCTGGAGGCTCAGGAGGAGAATTGGTCCATAGTTTTCCCTAACCCCCGTGAAGCTGTGCACCTCCTGGCTCCTGCTGCTGCCTTCAAAGCCAACAGTCGCTGGCGGAGCCTCTCCTCATCCCAGCACTGGACTGCAACTTTTCTGCCTCTCTTTGCTACATTGAAGGGCCCTCTGGTCTCAAGGGCTCTCTGGGGAAATCCAGGGTAGTCCTTTTGAAGGTCAGCTGACTAGTAGCCTTGTTCTAGGTCATCCATGTCCCCTTTGCTATGTGATATCATGTAGTCATGGTCCCAGGGACTAGAATGTGAATATCTGCCCTCATCTGGATCTAAAAGGTCCCCCAAAGCTCTGATGGTAGAGGCACGGTCCCCAGCCTGGTGTTAGTAGGAGGTGTGGAAACTCTAAGAGGCCGGGCCTTGTGGGAGGGGTTTGGGATTTGCTCTTGAAGGTGATTATAGGGACTCAGGCTCTTCTTCTTCTTTTTGTTCTGCCTGCCTCCAAATCATGGGAGTCCGGGTTTCAGGGCTCTGTTTGGCCACTTCCTGACTGTGGCATCCAGGGAAGGTGGCTTGATGTCTCTCAGCCCACTTTTATCTGTAAAATCAGAACCTCAAAACTGACTTCTTCTGGGGTAAAGGTCATCTGAGGAGTCCACCAAGTGCTTAATGACAGCTGTCATCCATCCAGTGGCTTCTCCTGTTGTCCCTCAGTCTTTCGTGTCAGTGGGCCACTTTTGATCACCATTTTTCCTTGATTCTTTTTAGCCCTGTAGTCCTTTGTAAAATGACCCCTGGCCCCAGCAGGGCACGTCATTTGGGGAAGTTCTAATTTCTGTCTGGCTGTATCAGCATCAGGTAACAACCACGCTCTCCACATAAAAAGCCACTTTCTTTTTGTCTTTTGGTTTTCCTACACAGAACCCCCGCCCAGCAGTCTTGGTGGGGACTCCCCAGTATTGACCACGGGTGCCTGGGCCAGGCCACGGTCTGCTGCGTGTGTCCCTGCAGGCTCAGCCAGGAAGGAGAACGCGGCTGATGTTGGTTAAGGCTGGTGACAGGGACAAGCACCAGGAGCAGGTGTGCAGTCAGGTGGGGCTGACCAGGGGCCCAGGAGTGGGGATGTGTTAAGTGGCCCTGAGGGGCTGCCCTGTGCCCCTTGCCATGGGGCCCATGATCTGGGACAGGCAAGAGGTTGGGGAGGAGAGCAGAGGGATTTCCCTGAGGCTTACTTGGGGAAGAGCAAGATAAAGTTGGGAAACCCAAACACTGCATAGCTCCAGGGGACCCTGTAGGGACTATGTGTGTGCGTGTGTGCATGTGTGTGTGTGTGTGTGTGCACGTGTGCACTTTAGAAGGTGGGAAGAAGCAAAGGGCCATTACATGCTAGGTAAGACAGCTCCCAACCACAGGGATGGGTCAGACTCAAGAGGCGATCATTTTGACTTTGGTCCCATTTAATGATGCGCTGGCCTAGAAGGCCAGCCATGGACACCAAGGTCACATGGCTCACCCGGCCACAGAACCAAGGTCACATGGCTCACTGTGAACCTGGTGCCCTTGTCTCATCTCCATGGCTCCAAAGTCAGCTTTGAAATCCTTCTTCCGCCCCCATGCTTCGAGGGGCCCTCCCGGGAGTCTGTGGCTAGAGCCCACACATATTTCTGTTCGTTTCTTTGATCTCTTTTAACCTCTTTTCTGCAATTTTCCTGTCAGATGTCCCATTCTTTAGCCATGGTCCCTGGCGACACTGTTGCGTTAATCTTGCCTCCGCCCTGGAAGGGCCATCGATGACCCTGCCTTTGCAATAGGGGTTTCACCAGATGAGGCTGACGCTGGGTAGAACCAGGTCCAGCCGCAGCCGTGAGGACAAAGCAGAGTCCCGCTAGCAGACCATATGACAAGGGACATGTGGGGTAGTGCAGGCGGCAGTTGGCTAAAAACTGAGAGCGCTCCAAATAGTGGGTCAAGAAAACCAAGGGCAAAAATCGTCAGACCCAAGCAGACATCCTATCATGGCTTATCACGGCCTCCTGTCACTTCATGTCACCTCCTGACACTTACATGTCATGCAGTCTATTCATTCATTCATTTATGAGTAGAGGAACCAGGGAAGGGGTGAGGATGACGTCACCCACCCCCAGTCCAAAACCAGCAGTCCATGTGAGGGGGGCAGGGTGAATCTTTCTGCTTTTCACACAGAATTGACTGCACCGTTTCTCACGCTGCAGGCAGACAGGGCCTGGGGCTGCCGAGTGCGGCCTGGAGGCTTACAGTTACTGAGTACTTTGAGTGTCAGAGATGGGACTTCTGCTCCTGGTTCGATCAGGTTGGCCCCAGACTTCAGGGAGTGAATTCTTAGATTGCTAAGGGACAGAAACTTAAGACTGGAAGGAGCTCTCGGGGTACAGGCTGGGAGGCACCTTGGTACCTACAGGATCCCTGATGTCCCGCACCTTGGTACCTACAGGATCCCTGATGTCCCTACCTCTGTTCTATCATTAGACAGAATACTGGGTAAAAGAGCCATGAGCTATGCTGAAAGTCTGCATCTCGTGTCTCAGGTTGAGTTTCCTCCTAGAAGTCGGGTGTAAAGGGAGAGAAGGGGTGATGGCCTGTTGGATCATGTTCTTTATATCAGCAACCCTGTGGGGAAAGACCTTCCTGACCTTTTAGGAAGCTGCATCCTCTCTCATTCACCTTGATGAAGTTTCCTCTCCACCTGAAGCAACATGGCACTGGAGGTTTGGTGTGCATTTTAGCCTTCCTGGGTAAGGGAGCGCAGCACTTCGGCAGGTCCTTGGTTCTGTGGGAGAGCTACGATTCTCCCAGTCACTTGGAGGTCGAGGTAGGAGCTGGGGAGGGACGGGGTTGAGGCATGTGGTGACTGTGGGGAGGGCCAGCAGATTCTAGCTGACTCTTTGCCAGGGAAGGTGACGAGGAGGGAGGTGTGGTAGGATACTCCTTGGTCACCGTTGACCCCGCTGGGTGTTCTAAGAAGCCACCTGAAGCCACTGTGGTCATCAGGCTCACTGTCTTAATCCCATAGAGCTGATGGCTATATCAAGGGGCACCAAAGGAAGCTCTTGAAGCGTGATCAGAATCACTCTAGGTTCTCTCTCTGGGTTTTCTGTTCAAATAAAACAAAACAAAACAATAGCAAAAAAAAAAAAAAAAATAGACAAAATCACCAAAAAGAAAAAGCAAACTGTGTGTGTGTGTGTGTGTGTGTGTGTGTGTGTGTGTGTGTGTGTGGACAGTGTCCAGGTGAGCAACAGTTGGGAGGGAGAAGCTAGCTTGCCCCATCAGTGGTCAGGAGGTGGAAGAAACAGCAGGATCTTTATGAGGCTTTGACGGGGTACCGCTTTCTCTACACCCTTGGCCAGAGTCCTGGGGTCAATGGGTAGGAGTGAGGGAGGTGGAGAAGGCCCAGGGGAGGGCAGAAAGCAGATCCAGGAGTGGGGATGACGTCACCCAGCCCCAAGTCCAATACCAGCGGTCCATGTGACGGGGGCAGGGCGGGTCTCTTTTTACTTTTTGCACATAATTGACTGCACCGTTTCTCTCGCTGCATGCAGACGGGGCCTGTTGCCTGCCAAGTGCAGCTTGTAGTTTCATGTCCACCTCTCAGGGAGTGTGAGGCACCCAGTTAAGAGGTTCTTGGCAATGATTTCCTCATGAACACTAGAATCCATTATTTACAATTCAGAACAGGCCGTGCATATTAGGAGCTGACTTCTAAATTTAGAGATGATTCATGCAATTTGGAACAGTACTGTTTCAAGTCACATTTTAAAAAACACAGCAGGTGGCCCTCAGTGTTAAAACATTGTTTGCATTTTTCTGGAAGAAAACAGAACTTTGGAACGTGGTGGCTGCTCACACAGGGCAGTCAGAGGACACGTGAATTTGCTAAGATGATAAGCTTTGGGAGAACTACATTGGCTAACCTTGACCTCCCGGCTCAGTGTTTGATTTTCTGTAGTTTGAGGAGGTCTCTGGAGACTCTTCAGAGTCCTGCTCATCCGTGCACGGTTCTGTGTGTCCATCGCAGGGCTTGTTACTCTAATCAGTGAACTTGCAAGAAGAGAGGCCTGTTGGTGATGCAGAGGAGGCCGCCTGACCTCAGGGAGCCTCCAGGGAGCTGTTAGTCAAATGCATCTGTGCTTGGGTTCTCTTCCTTTCAGGTTTCTGGGTCACTTTCTGTCTTGTTCGGTGGCTTGGGTTTGGGGATATTTGAGATGTTAGAAGCAGAGCAGGGGAAGAAGAGGTGATACTTCCCAGCAGGAGGAAGGACTTGGGAATTGATCCTCTGCAACTCAGTTTCAAGAAGTCCTGCCTCCACACTTAATGAAAAGTTCTCTGTTCCTTTCAAGTAACGTCTAGAGGGACAGAAACCAGGGGTGGCCTCTCTTGCAGGAGCAGTCCTGAACCAGGGTGCCTTTGGAAATCATTAGGTGACCACTTGCAGAGCTCCGTGCCCGTGCTCACCCTTGGAGATCTTGATTCACTGTTTCACATAGGCTCTGGGGCATTGATCTTGAAAAACCCTCTAAGCCAAGTGATTCTGATCTGAACCTCTGGTTAGAGTCCGCGTCCATAGAGGAGCCTCACGGGAGGCAACTTGCTACACTCTGCGATGCCATCATCAGTGTGAATGACCCGCAGGGTTCCGGGGAGCCAGCCCGGTCTAACCCTCTACTTCAAAAGTAAATCATTTCCACAGCATCTCTGCTGCGTGAGTCTTCGGCATCTGCATGAGTACGGCTCAGAAGGGGAGCGTTACGTCCAGAGGGGATTAGTCACCCTTCTGAGGGCTCCACGTGAGAGGAGAAACTGTTCTCCGTGTGCATCTAGAAGCTGCTGCGTGCAACTTAGATCTGCTGGCGGGGCTGGCTGCACCCTGTGCAGGACCCTGGACAAAATGAAAATGAGCCTTCACTCACAAGTGACCAAGAGTCCTGGACAGAGCCAGAGCAGCATCAACCGGATTAACTAAGTTTGGGGAAGAGGCGACTGTGTGGTCATGGAGCACGGACACTTCACTGTCACAGAGAAAAACCAGATGACCCTCCCATCGTCTCCTTCTGTGGACATTTCTCTTTTTCAAGTTCATTATCAAGTTCATAGGTTATATGAATGCTCTCCTGCGTTGGGCGAAAGAATCACGTGCAGATTAACAGAATCCCAGAGGGTCTGCAGAGAGGTCCTCAAACTACAGAGGACAAGGTAAAGTGTGTGGAGGTCCTGGAGGCCTGCCTGGCTGTCCAAACCTGGGTCATCTTGGCAAAATCTCCTGTCCTTGGACTGCCCCGGCAGTGCTCCCAGATCTTTTCATCCTCCTGATGCCCTTTCTCGTCTCCTTGTCTCTGAACCCTGATCACATGGTACAGCAGATACATACAGTAGTGGGCTGTGTTTACTTAGGGTGCAGGGGTGGTGATTAGCCACCAGGTGAGCATGTGGCTCTCTGTTCACACATGGGTGTTGCCTGGCGACTGTGGCATGTCCACCTACAGGTAGCCACACGCAGGTCTGATTTGAGCATTGCATTAGTTAATGTTATATCAGGGTCTGAAACGTCTCCCCAGGTCTTGTGTGTGGAAGTCTTGGTCCCCAGTGTGGCAGTGTTCAGGTGGGGCCGTTGGGGGTCGTTGGATCTTGAGAGCTCTGACCTCAACAGTGGATTAATCCTTGGATGGATTCACAGCTGCATGGGCTGTTGGGAGGTGCCAGAAACTTTAGAAGGTGGAAATAGGTCATTGGGGTGAGTCCTTGAAGGGTGTGTCTTGTTCCTGGCCCCCTCCCTTCCTTTCTCTCTCTCTCTCCCCTTCCCAGATGTCAAGAGGTGAGCAAATCTGCTCCATCTTGTGCTCTCTGCCTTGATGTTCTGCCTCTCCATGGGCCTAGAAATCTCAGAGCCCAGTTACCATGGATGGAAACCTCTGAAACCATGATCCAAAACCAATCTTTATCCCATTAAGTAGAGGTTCTCAGGTATTTTGTCACAGCAGCAGAAAGGTACTTATACAGCTAATTTGGTCCCCAGTGAGACAGCCAGCCTGGGAGCCTCCCCTGACACCGAGCTCTGGATGAGGCACCCTCATCTGTGCCCCCACTCCCTGCAGCGGGCCTCACTCCGGATCTGCCTCCACAGAGGCACACAAGCTCCTGCATCTGAGTCATCTCTGTGTTCCTAGCACGTCGGTGAGCGGAGGCTCTGATGTGTGTTGAAGATGCCTTGGGGCAACCCGGGGTGCACCTGCCTCTCACATCTCCCCACCTTCAGCTCTTTCCTCTTCTGCCTGAAGGTTAGCTACTCTGTTTGTCAGAAGAACAAAGTGAACTTGGAGGCCGGCTCTGTGGGGCGAGGGTGTTCCATCTGTAAAATGGGCTAATAAGGGGTCTTGCCCGTCCCCGGGGCTCAGGGAGACTAGACGGAGCCATCCAGGAGAGCTTGGGATTCGTGGCAGGAACACTTGCCAGCCATGGAAGCAGCTGGATGCTGGGGTCTCTGTCTGTCTGCTACCTCTGAGAGGAGGCCATGCCCTCTGTGTGGTTCCCTACCTTGGACACAGGCCCTGTGTGCCCCTGAGAACCCGAGGGCACCGGGACGTCCCATCACGTGAGCACACAAACCCATTGTCATTTGACACCTTTAGTCCTTTTTAACTGGCATTTCCCTGGATAAGCCAGGTTTTCAGTTTTCAAATTAAGATTCCTTGAGGCTCTTGCAACATGCTTCAGCTCAGAATTTTAAGCTATGCAGTTATGTCTTTGTTTGTTGTTTAAGCCTTTTAAAATCTAGTTCTAGAGTCCAGGGAACACACCTGAGTGGGCCCAACGCACTTGCCATGGAGAAGGTGGGCTGCTGCATGACTGGGGGCCTGCGGGCCACGGCCCCCTCCTGGGCACTCCACCGAGCCCCTCTCCCTCTCTCCCGCCCCCTCAACCATACGGACTCGGCTTGTGTACCAACAAAAGATTAACAAATTGTTTTTGGGTTTGTAAGTCTTTATATTTAACTCTGGTTTTTATCTTTTAACATATAAATATTTATACCAAGAAAAGCACACTGGATTAGGAAATGCTCATTGATTTATTCATTCAATCAAAATGTATTAAATGCCCGTGACGTGCCAGGGAGTTTTTGAGTTAATAAAATAGTCACAAATGCACGGAGTGTTTATCATGTGTCACGCTTTCCATATGTTAACTGGATCTTCAGCACATCCTCATGAGGCATCTGTTTCTATCCCTGTCTTATAGGGACAGAGAGAGGAAAAGGTGACCTGCCCCAAATAGAGCCACTAAACACTGGACTAGAATCCGCCCACAAACAGCTTAACCCCTGGTCCATCGCTCTACCGTGCACAGTAGCCCTGCAGGTCCCAAGCCACCATGCCAGGACAGAGTCCCTGCTTACTCCAGCGTTCTGGAGAGGGGGAGGGAAGTGTCAAAGACCATGAGCAATAAACCACAGATAAGCTAATTCAGGTGGTGGCAAGGACTGTGGGGCCACATGAGAGAATAAAACCCTGTGTATCACAGGAAAGAGATCGATGGGGTGGAAAGGGCCCAGGTAGCTGGTCCAGAAAGGTCTCTGAGGAGGTGACATTTGAGGCGGGTCCCAGTGTGATCTGGGGAGGGCTATTCTCAGTGGGAGGGAAGCAATGTAAACACCTTCAGGAGGGGAAGCGAGTGTGTCCGTGTGTCCCAGGGGCAGTGAAGGGGACAGAGTTCCTACGGCAGGCGGAGAGGAAATGGGGAGGGGGCTGAGGCTGGGAAGCGGGGCCCATTGAGGCCCGTGGGGACTGCAGGCTGTTCTCAGAGGGAAGAGAAGCCGCTGTGGGCTTGAGCAGGACAGTGATTTTCCTCCTGGACGTGTGCTCTGAGTTGGGCGTGAAGAGGGACATGTGGAGAAGCCGGGCAGCTGCAGGTGGAGCCGTCCAGACTTGAGCGTCCAGGGTGGTGCTGGGGACTGAGGGGTGGGTGGGGGTGGGAAGTGGCAGGCCCTGGGCATGGCTTGAGGACAGAGCTGATTGCGCTTGCTCACAGATGGACGTGGGGCCAGAGGCCACCTGGGAAGTGGAGGATGTCCGACTTGTGTCCACTGGGTGGATCCAGTCCTCACGCCAGGAGCCTGGAGGCTGCTCTAGAACCTGCCTCTGTCACCTTACCCTAAACTAGGACTTTTGAGTGGATGGCCTCTGGAGTGCAGTGGACAGTGACACTTCAAAAACTGTTTCCATGCCCGAAGGCACTCAGGTGCCCTTAATCCAAGGTGAGGACCCATCCTGAGAGGTGCATGGTCCATGAGTTCCACCGCGTGCTGGCATCATGGCGTGTGCCTACACAGACCTGGGTGCTGCAGTCAACCCCTTGGCATGGCCTCCTGATGCAATCAGGGCACCGTAAGGCAAGGTGAGACTGCTGCTGGCGGCGTGCACTGGTCCACGCACACTTCTCTTGGCAGTAGGAGCGCTCTCCAGGACGCTCAGTGCGTGACGGAGGACAGCGCAGCCGGTGCACGGCCCACCAGCGGTCATGTCATTGCCAGGTGTGAGGTCCTGGGCGTGACTGTTGCTGGACTTCTTGTGGACGGCAGGGCGCAGGCCCGTCTGCTCCAGCATCACCACAAACACGGGAACACTGCATTGGGCTGGGACATCAGGACAACCTTAATGCCACCAGATGAGGAAGGCCTTCAGCTCTGCTGTCATCCTCTGGGACCTCGGTCCCACGTGCAGTCTGTGGCTGACAGAAAGGCTGCTCCAATGTGTAGGACGGGGTCTTTGCAGATGTCACCACTAAACATAATGTAACTGAATCAGAGACCCTGGATGAGATTATCCTCGGTCCCCAGGGGAAGGGAACGCAGGGGCGAGTCCTGGTAAGGGGGTGAGGGGAGATGAGCAGGTGCAGGAGGGGCCATGTGGGGGGGGGGGCGGCAGAGCCTGCAGTGAGGGCTGCGGCCAGCAGGCAGTGGGCACCCCAGAGCCACCAGGAGTGGCAGCCTGGAGGGATGCCCATCTGACAGCTGGTTTTTGACTCCAGCCTCCGGAACCACGAGAGGGTGAGTTTCTACTGTTGGCAGCTGCAGAGTTTATGATAATTGGCCCCAAGCACCCTGGGAAACTGACATGGTCTTCAGGATCCTGTTCAGGTGCAGCCTCCCAGGCCAGCTGCGCACGTCTCCCCAGCTCCCTGAGTCATCTGAGGTTCCCTGTGAGTGCTGAGCGATGACACTGGTCCACCTGGATCATCCACAACTGTACTCAGTGCCCCTGGGACTTTCTCCAGGACCCTGGGGACCACGGCTCCTGTCTGTGAGGGAGCCTGCAGATGCCAGGCATTGGCACCTCCAGGAGCCATCCTCCACCGAGGAGGACAGGGTTGAGGCAGAAAAAGTCACAGCCCAGATAACTACCATGTTGCAGTGAATGTTCCGGAAGGCTGTCTGGGAGGTCAGGGTGTACGGAGCCCAGGCTGCCCACAGCAGCAGCCGGGTCACTGCCACACAGCTCCTGGGCTCCTCTCCTGACTCACCTCAGTTACATCTCCTGAGACGGCTTCCCAGGGGAAAGGCCTCCTGCAAGCCCCTGTTCCCGAAGCCTTTGGGGAATGGACCAAAACTAAGACTTTGGCTGTTATTCTTCTCGACTACTTTAACTGCTGTGCTGTTGTCCATGCTGTACGTTGACCTGTTCAGGCCCAAGTGTTCAATTCTGGAATTCTGCAGTGACCTCAGGGTTACACACACGCACATTTTTTCCAGGCACTAATCATTCATCTATGACTTTTTTCAAAAACAAAAAGAGTTCCAAAAACATAATAATTAGTTCAAAGTTGCCGTAAGTGGTGGGTGTGTGGCTCAGTCCAAGTTTCTACGGGTGTCGCACGTCTGGGGTGAGGGGCAGAGTGGTGCTGGAGAGTGGCCGGGCAGAAAGCACGTGACTTCCCCCTGGGAGGGCGCAGCTCTGACCAGGAAACCACGACCATGCGTTCCAAATTCCAGAAAGCAGATCTAGCTCAGAGGCCAATCATCCAAAGCTGTTTTGGCAGAAGAATGGACACCGATGGCCAAAGTGTAAGTAATGGAAACTCTGAGATGTAGCATAGCCAAAGCTCTGCTTGGTGACAGACTTTCAGAGCCCCCCTGGCTCATAGTGGGCTTTCTGAGAGGATTGGCTTCAAACAGAGACGTAGAGGAGCAGAGACCCCCAGAGGCCCTGGCAGAGCTGTGGGGGTTCTGGCCGTCTGCATCCTGTTCGAGGTGGCCGAGGGCAGGTCCTGCAGACGACTATGGAACCCTCCGGGGGGTGGGGTGGGCTGCTGTGGCTGGGTCTCGGGCGTCCCCTAAAGACCTGTGTTAGAAGCTTGGAGTGCTGCAGCTTGGTGCTTTTGGGAACTGCTGGGACCTTAAAGAGGTGGACCCAGTGGGAGTCCTCAGGTCACTGGACCTGTGCCCTCAGAGGGGGTGTGGGACCCTGCTCCCTTCGGCCTTGGTGTGTTTGTTCCCTGGCCATAAGCTGAGCAGTTTTGCTTCTGCCATGATGTACAGCCTCCCAAACTGTGAGCCAAAATAAACCTTCTTTCTTTATAAGTTGATCATCTTGGGTATTTGTCATAGTGATAGAAAGCTAACACAAAAGCTAAGCCAGATGTGTCCCTGGGAGAAAGGCAGCTCCCTGGCAGATAAATACTGACCTGGTGATGATGATAAGCAGTGGGATGGATTAGTTCCTAAAGGGGAGGCTCACAGGTCAGTTTCCTATAGCTGATCTTGAAAAGGAAGTGGACTTAAATCTCAGAAAATGTTTCATTGTTTTGCTTATAAAACTATCATTTCGAATTGAAAAAGCAGAATTCTCCTACTCATTTTCCCGGCCCTTTGATGAGTTAGGTGTTGCACATATAAAAAGCTAAATGGAATCATCTTAAACAGGACAGAGAACGTGGCCCCTGCCATGGAGCATTCTGATCCCACCTGTCCTGCAGGGCCAAGCCCCTGGGTTTCAGCATCACAGACTGAGAGTCACTAGTGTCACCTGTGTGGCTGAATCTCTGCAGTGCCCTCTGCCTCCGGGAAACACAGATGTGCACATTTGCATTTGTGAAAGTCGAGTTTGAGACTTGGAGCTGCTACTTGCAGCTGTGAGGCCCTGGCCAGTCCCTGACCCTGAGCACGCTGACCTCCCCTGGCAGGAAAGACCCGCTCCCTGAGCGTTAACAGACGCGTGGATGCAGTGACGTCACAGACGCCAGGCGGCTTGGGCACAAGCCAGGCGCTCCGCTCGGGGCAGAGGTCGGCCCAGACATTTTGTTTTTATTTTGAGCACATATTTGACTGCGGCTGCCGTTGTCATTTCCCAGCACCTTGAAGGTGACTTGAGGTCGACGATGTCCCCAGGAGTGGGAGTTTCTGAGTTCTGCTTCTCATTGCACTGAGTGGAAAAAAGATCATTTCATTGAACTTCTCAGGCATTTTCAGGGTGTAGAGAATGAAATGTGACCTTGATAAAATTCACTCTGGTCTTTAGGATGACGAGTCTGGAGCTGCCCAGGCAGGAAGCCAGTGTCACTAGCTCTGCATAGAATAAGTCACCTGGGCAGGGGCTGTGTGGCAGGGCAGGGGCACTGGGAGCCTGGGTGGCCTGGCGAGCCAGGCCCAGGGCACTGCTGGTGGAAATGGCCCTGAGCGTCCCTGTCTCTCTGCCAGGCTCCCCGTGTGACGCCCACCCCCTTGCTGCTCCCTTCCCTTGATGTCACTTTTTGTTCCTGCCCTCCTCCTCCTCCAGGGTCCCTGAGGAGAGGACTTGATAACCATGCTTTAACTTGAGTGGAAATGCTGGCCAAGTGCTGAGAGCTCCTGGCATCGACTGGAGGTCGCCCTGTGGGCAGAAGCACGTGCGGGGGTGGCCTTGGGGAGGGAGACACTTGTGGGGTGGCCTTGGGGAGGGAGACATGTTTGGGGGTGGCCTTGGGGAGGGAGACACTGGGTTCTGTTGGATCTGTCCTTCAGGAGAGCCTGGTGGTTGGTACGCACGAGGCCACCTGCACACGTGGCTGCCCCAATCAGAATCGCTCCCCCTCTGCCCTGGGACCCTCCCCTCACGGAACGGCTCCACCTGTGGCTCCTCCCCAGACAACTCAAGCCCGTGGTCGAGGAGCGTCTCCGGGGACCTTGCCGACCACCTGGGACCTCACGGGTGATGGAACTCAGCTGTTTACAGCCTGGAATCGTCCAGCCGTCTGACCCTTGGCCGTGAGCCTGCCCGCTGCTGTGCTCCATGGGGGGCAGGAGAGTGGGGAGCAGCACGAGGCCCTGCGGTGTGTTGCCCACGATGGGACACTGGGACACTGGGACACTGGGACACGGGTCGGGTGAAGGGGCTGAACAGTCACATCTGGGACACCAGCGCAGTGGGGACTTTCCTGGCAGACAGGTGTGCACCGTCACCGTCACTCTGTCCTCAACCTTGGGACAGCAAGGATGGGAGCTGGAGGCCACTGTGCCCTGCGGCTCCTCCTCTGTAGGTGTCCAGTGAGCCCTGCCCTTGTAGGCAGGAGGGGGACGCTGCGCTGGGCAGAGCGCACAGCTCTCTGCTCAGGAGTGATTCTGCCATGAGACTCACGTGGCCAGAGAGGATGAGACCCGGTGGAGCCGAGGGAAGGAAGGACGGGGAGGGGCAGTTTGTGGGGCAGCGTAGAGCAAGGGTCACACCGCTGTACGGTCCCTCCCGTCAGCTGTAGCCCTGTCCACAAAAGGGCATGGTGGGTGGAAGGCGGCCCTTCTGGAGGCAAGGAGGCCCCAGGTCCCCACTTTGTGTCCTCCCTGACCCACGGGGGCCCTCGGCTGCCCCCTCCATCCATCCGTCCACCCACCCAGCACGTGTCCATGCTCTGCTGCTGCCCAAGGCACAGGGGCGGTGTCGGGACCCTCAAGGAGGGGAAGCCATGGGACGGGCCCTGCCCTGGCTGGAGAGCAGGTCCAGAGCACACCGACCCCACCTCTGGGCAGTGCTGCCGCTGGCCAGGCTGCTGTCCGCGCCCCTGACTCTTGCAGACGGGGAACGTGGCCCTGGGGGAAGCTCCCTGCCCACGGCTTGGCCGGGCCTGGAGGTGCGCCCACAGCTCTGTTAGGGAGCCGTGGTCCTCTGCCTCTCGAAGCCTCCCTGGACGACCCTCCAGAGTGTCTTTTGCTCCTAGTTCCTGAGCTTGCAAAGGAGGCAGGGAGGGGAGCCTGCATCCTGTGGGCCCCGAGCCATTTGTTTAAACTCTTTGACACAAATTGCCTTGGTCCTTGAGAAAGAAGGCAGAGAGCGGTGTTCGGGGGGCGGGGGTCGTTTGCTTTGCTAACGAGGCTGGTGTATTCCAGGGGCTGCTTCACCCTGAAATAATAGGAGAGAGATTAAAATTGATTTCTAACCTAACACTGTCAGGGAACATCTCTGAACTGCCTTTTGGGATCTAATCTCTCTGCCCACTTCCGCAGAGAGGTTGGATGTCATTTAGAAAGATGTCAACATATTTGTCCTTGATGGATGAGCTGACTTGACAAAAACCTCAAGCTCAATATCAGCCACAGGGTGATCAGCTCCTGAAGAAACCCATGACGCCCTGGCTGTATTAATAGGAGCATGGTGCCAGCCCAGGGAGGTGATGCGCTGTTTTCAGGACTGAGCAGTCTGCTCTCACTTGGGCCCATGTCAACAAAATGAAGTCCAATCTGCAAAAGGTGACCAGCACTGGAAGGATCTGGAAGGCGAGGGGTGTGATGAATATCTGAGAGTTAATTAAGAGTCTTCATCAGAGAGAAAAGAGCGAGAATGGTGTGTTTGAGGGCTGTCGGAGGCCGGGAGGCTGGCCCCGTCAGTGCGTCTCCAGGAGCTGGGGGTGGGAGTCAGAAGCACATTCCCCTCCCATGAGGAGGGGGCGTCCAGCTCCCAGGGCTGCCTGACACTGAAGCACTTGGCTGGGGTCCGAGCCGTCCTCCCTTCTCCGTCACCCCCTGCACAGAGGTCTGGACACCAGCCTTCTGTTCTCAGAAGCCTTGTCTTGGTTCCTTCCTGTCTGTCCCTTAAGTACGGGCGTCCCAGGGCCCCTTCTCCCCTTCCCTGTCCTTTGTGTCCCTTACTCTCAAGTCCTCGACCCTGTTTAGTGCTGGTGGTGTCCACTGGGCAGCATTAGGTTTGGTAGCATAGAAGACTACCAAGTCCCCGTGGCCCAGCGAGGAAGGGTGACGTTCTCTTCTCTCACATCACCAAGTCCTTGCGGTGTGTGATTGAGGGCTGCTGCCAACTCTACAGCGTCACCAGGGTCCCAAGCAGACACCCCTCTGCTTCAACCAACCAGGTGCAAAGCCTGACTTCTACCTCATGGTCCAATGTGAGTACCTGGGGTTCCAGCTATTGTAGCTGCATCCTGGGCAGCAGAAAGGAAGAGATGGCAAACAGTCATCCTGTAGGGAGGCTTCCTGGAGTTTCCCTCACAACATTTTTATTCCGTCTCATTAACCAGGTCTTAGAAAGGGAAATGCAATCTTGTATCTGGGTTCAGGACAGCCCTGCAAAAACCGGGGGTGCTGTTTTGGAGATGGAAGGGGGGACACAGAGACAGGCAGTTGCCATCAGCCAGCCCCAGTTCCCAGATTGGCAGCCCAGACCCCCCACCTGGGGCTGGAGCTGGGGTCTCAGTCCCTGAGGGTGGCTTACTCGGGGGTCTCCCAGGCACCCCAGTCTCCCCGTGCCTCCCCTGGGCCCTGCTTCAGGGACCTGAACCTCCCTTGCCCTGTGCATGGCGGGAAGCCTGGACCCAGCGCCCTTGGGTCACCACGTCCTCACAACCTGGGATCCACCCAGGATCCCCCAGGTCTTTCCTCCTCTCCTGTATTTCCCCCAGTCCATGCTGTCCCCATCTCTGGCTGGATTCCCAGAAACGGATCCCGATGCTTTCCCGTGTAGACAGAGAACACACCATCACCCCCATCACCCGGCGCTGAAAACCAGGCGCCCTCGGCCTCCGCTGCTCTGCACTCGTGGACACGGCCAGCTCTGCCTCCGCCCAGCCTTCCTCATTTCCTGCCCCTCCAGCTCCTCAGCCACCGGTCCACCCCTCTACTCTCCCTCAGCCACCCCCTCCCCACCTCCAGTCCCCCTCGGCCACCCCGTCCACTCCTCCAGTCCCCCTCGGCCACCCTGTCCACCCCTCCCCTCTGGCTCCTCAGCCACCCCCTCCCCACCTCCAGTCCCCCTCAGCCACCCCGTCCACCCCTCCAGTCCCCCTCAGTCACCCCGTCCACCCCTCCAGTCCTCTCCCATCTCTGGACGTGAGCTCTTGCTTTTCCCTTGCGTATTTGTCTCCCTCTCCTTGCCTGGCTCGCCCTCTCACGTATTCTTCAGGTCACCTGTAAAGGTGACTTGGTATTTTCCCTAAGTTAACCTTTATTGAGCAGGTACTACACGCAGGTCAGGGTGGTTAGCCATTTGTATAGGTGCTGTCATTTTATTCTCCTCCAGGGCCCAAAGCCCAGGGAACCATTATTCTCACTTTGTGTTTGTAAAACCCAGAGTCAGAGGTCACGGAGGGGGTGAGTGGTACACCCAGAACTCAGGCTCAGGTAGTTCTGTGACGGAGGTGACGCCCCAGGAAACCTTCTCCTACTCCTGCTCTGCTGGGGCTTTGGTGTGATCCCACAGTGCCCTCAGAGATGCACCTTGTCAGACATCTCTCAACCCCTTGGTACCCGGACAGCTTCCTCCACATCCCTTAAATCCAGCTGCAGCCTCCAATTCCTCAGGCCCCTGCACATCAGGTTCACTGAGCTGGCTTAGAATGACACAGCCTGGATTCTTCTCTGTATCATGCTGTCCACTGTGGCACTGGTCAGTTACTTAACCTCTCTGTGCCTTTGTGAAAACTGTAGGAGGTGCCGACTGGAGACGTGGTCTTTGCTGCCTACGGTTGCTGTGAAGGATGCCTTAGGCAATCCAGTCGCTTCTCGCCATCCTTGAGGGATTGTTGCCAGGGTCCTTGTGGGCACCAGAATCTGCAGATGCTCGAGTCCTTGTGTGACATGGCACAGTGTGTGCACATACCCCGTGACTCCTTCTGTGCAGGGTAGGTGACCTCTGCACGGCTCAGGATGGCTGAGCAAACGCTCTGGGCGTATCTGTTATGCTGTGTTGTTTAGGGAATAAACATGTTAGTGCGGAGGAGACATCTTATAACTAGTTTTGATGCTGGTTGCATCTGTCCGTTGAACCTGCAGATGTGAAACCAGCAGGCTGGGCCACCTGTGCCCCCGCAGCATTGGACACAGTGCCTGGCCCGGCAGGCCCTCCCAGGGAAGCCGCTGGCTCCCCAAGTTGTGCTGGGGTGCACTGCCACAGCCCCTCTGCTGCTTGGTCGCGTGTTCTTGAGAGCAGGCTCCGTGCTGAGCCATCTCTGGCCCCCGTGTCTGGGGACTTCCAGGGACTGCCCGTAACAGAGCCCTGTTGAATAGCTGTTGCTGGAAGGAACGGCGGTGACTCGCCATCCCCAAAGCACTTTCCGAAGGAGGAGCGACACAGAGTCAGATGGACTTTGTGGAGGCTGATGACAGGGACCGGTTCTGTGTTGGGGAAGTCACAGCTGGAAAGCAGGGGTCAATCCTGCTCCCCACGGCTCTGCCCAGCTGGGGTCTCCATTGTAACAAGGGAGCACCTTCTGCCTGGAGAAGGGTTTGGGGAGCTCGCAGAGCACAGGTGGCGTGTCCTGTTCAGAGCCACCAGCCCTCCTGGGTCTGTGTCCTTCCAGTTGTGAGGAGGCTTGGGAGGCCGCGGGGAGGACTGGGGCTGCAGAATCCATAGCCTGGATTCCATCTGAGTCCCAGTACTGACCGCCCACGTGACCTGGGGTAAGTGACTCCGCAGTGCTAAGCCTCGGTTTCCTGCACTGACCAGGACTCGTTATTATTATTGGGCTAATTATAATTGTTCTAGAATCTAGTTCATAAGGGTACTGTGAGAATTAAAAGGAATTCACAAAAAGCACTTGGCACAGATTTTAGCTGGTAACACTCATTAAATGACTGTTAATTGTTTTTTTATTGTCATTAATTTCTCCTTCAAAGGGTTTGCCCGTCTGTGTCTGAGGACAGCAGGGAGAGATCAGCTCCAGGGTAGCCATTATTCCACCCTGATATCTGTCAGTCACTCACTAACTTCAAGGCCTTGTGCTAAAGTCTTTGGGGTGCACTCAAGGCCTCAGCCAGCTTCTGCTTTTATAAAGAAGATAAGACGGTGTCGCCAGTGGGAGGCAGTGACTGAACCCCTCTGCGTCTCCCCTTCTCCCTCATACAGTGGGGGATGGAGGCCAGCAGGGGACTCGCTGAGAGAAGCTGTTGTGTTTTGAAGGCACAGCCTACAGTGCTGGCTGGATTCCAAGAGCAGAGCTGGGCGAAGAGGGAGGGAGAGGCTCTCTGGCCGCGTGCTCGGGCCGTTGCCTGCCTGCGCCCTCTGAGCCCCATCCCCTTGCTCTCCTGCCCCCTCCAGACTGTGACTTCCATCACCTGCTGGGTCCAGGCAAAGTGTCACTGCCCCTGGGCAAACCCTCCCTGATGTGCCTCCACTGCTTCCTGTGTGCCCCTGTTATCACAGTTCCTCTTCGATGCTGCCAGAAACCCAGCTCTTCAGGGTCAGGGTGACATCTGCGCTAGTTCTTCTAACACCAAGTGGGGTAGGTGCCTGGCCGGCAGCTCTTTAATATGGAGTGTGTGAATACCTGATACCCATCATCGAAATGGAGGAATGAATAAGGAAATGAGTGACGCATCCCCACCTCCGTCAATGCCCCAACCAAATGAATAGAAACTGTATAGCATCGAAGTAGCAGAAGGAAATAAAGAAATCATGTTAGTCAGTTTGTCCTTGCTGTGACAAAATACCTGAGAAACTCAACTTATAGGAAAGAAAGATTGATTTTGGCTCCTGGCTTCAGAGGAAGAGGAGAGAGGGAAAGAGGACCCAATGTCCCACACAAGGGCACACTCCCACAGGCTCGCTGCCGTGGTCCAGTTTCCTTCCTTGAGGCCCCACCTTCTGCAGATCCCACCCCGCCAACAGCACCCCAGGCTGGGACCAAGTCTTTAACACGTGAGCCTTTAAGGGATGCTTCACATACAAACCTTGGCAGGAAGAAAGTGATTCACACAAGGAGCCCTGGAAGGAAACACAAAGAGGCACCAGGAAAAAATCACAACATTAGGCACAAGACAGAAAGGCAGAAATGAATCCCTGACATGGGGGCTCAGTCACAGTGAGGCCCTGACTCAGCACTTAAGAGGCCGACGTGGAGAGACTGAAGAGAAGAAGGAAAGCCCGTCTCCCTGCACGTTGTAAGTGACACAACCGAGCCCTGACGACGCAGGGTGGGACGTTGGGATGGCAAGGCCACATCAAAGCTCTCAGAGCTGTGTGAACGCCGGACAAATGTCCCTCTAGGAAAGGAATAGCTGGGCACAATGACGAAAGCCACACAATGCTAAAAGCACCGATTCTTCAGGAGTATGTCACCATTTTAACTCTGAATAATAACGTCTCTCAAAACATAAAAGCAAAACAAGACCAACTAACAGAGAGAATTGGAAAGATCCACAATGATCATGAAACCTTTTACACCATGATCAGGATTAGATCAGCAAAAACTGACAAGGGGAAGTTCAGGTGGAGATCTTCTGAAAGGAGTGCAGCCTGAGGGGGGGGGGGGTGTCTCCTTAGGATGCAGGAAGCTTTGGGTTGGGTCTCCAGCCCCGAAATTAAAAATAATATCTCTGATGATCTCAAACACGAAATTCATGCTTTGCACCGAATAATTAGCAAATATGCATTCGTTTGAAGCATGCTAACACATGGCAAACAGTGACCCTGTAATAGGCCACAAAGCAAATTTCAGAATATATCAAAGAATGTCCTCTAGGCCACGTTTTCTGTCTACAATACAATTCAACAAGATACGGATAACAAAAATAAATTTATGGAAGTGTGTGTATTTGGAACTTAAAAATGCACTTTTAAGTAAGTCACAGAACCAAGAGGAAATCTGAACAGAAATTAGAAATGCTTAACAGAGCAGCCACAAAAGAGGAGGAGACGGCAGCCGAAGGACTTGGGGAACCCCTCCGCAGTGCCCTTGCCACTTGCTGGGAACCTGCTGTCTTTTCCAACCACAGGCCGAGCGGGGACCCTGGCAGGCTCCGTGCATCCGCAGCTTCTCCTGGCGACCTTCGTGGGCACCGAGTTCACGATTCTCACCAGAGGGTGAGGCTCCTCAAGCCTAGGACCTGACGGTACAGAGGGACGGCCACCCACAGTGGTGAGGAGCAGGAGGTCAGAACACCATTGTCAGAGAGACTTGGGTGACCTGTTGCCTGGTCTCCTGGACCTCACCGAGCCGCAGGCTCCTCAGCTGCTGACACAGAGGCCACGTGGCCTGAGTGGTGTGGCTGCGCAGGTCTGAGGCAGGCAGTGGCACACAGGAGATGCCCGATACATCGCTCGCCTGTTCCCCACCCGGCCGTGCTCATGCTCCCTGGCCCGGCCCCCGTCAGCAGCCCTTCGTGGGCCATGGCTGCACTTCCCCATGTGTCACGGGTGCTTCACTACCCCATCTTGGGGGCAGCTGGACATTTTTAAAGTATGCTGCAGCCAGTGTGGGTTTTGTTGGTTGGTCTCTTTGTAATGACCTAAAGGGGAGTTGGGGTCTGAGCCTCTCCCCTGTCCTCACCAGCACTTACCATTATTCATGCTCTTGATGATTGGCATTCTGACGGGAGCAGAGGGGCGCTCTGTGTGGTTTGATTCGCATGTGCCTGAGTGTAGGGGTGTTGAACTTTCTTTCACATACTTGTTGGCCGTTTGTGCTTCTTCTTCTGAGAAACATCTGTTGAGTTCGCTGCCCGTTTACTGATTGGGTCATCTGTCTCAGCAGTGCGATTCCCAACAGGCAAGTACTGGAGCCAGTCCAGGTGCCCATCAGCAGACGAATGGGCAAGAAAGTGTGGTGAACATCCCCACAAGACGGAGTTCTGCTCAGCCATGAGGAAGAATGAAATCAAGGCATTTGCTGGTAAATGGACGGACCCAGAGAACATCGTTCTAAATGAAATAAGCCAGAGTCAGAAAGTCAAAGGTCACGTGTTTTCCTCTTATGCTGAAGCTACAGAGCAATACAGAATATTAAAAAAGGGGTGGGGTCTCCTGAACTAGAAAGAAAAATGGTGGAATTGAGAAAGAGGATGGGGTGAGGGAGAAGTGATGGGAAAAGGGAGGAGCCCTGGAATAAAATTGACCAAATTATGCGGCATGCATGTCTGAGTATGTCACAATGAGATCCACTCTCACGTGTATCTAAAATGCAGCAGTTAAAAACAAGTGAGTAGAAGGAAGAGCAGTAGAGAAAGGGAGGGGTCAGGGGGAGCGAGGAGGGAGGAAAAAGGGAGGAACTGGGGATCGAAGTGGAGCAGATTCTATTCGACGCTGGGTGACCTGTCCCAATGAACCTCACTGTTATGTATGATCATAGTAACTAATAAGGACATTTTTTAACAAGGAAGTTGAGCGGAATAAATGAGGTGGCCCGTGTGACTTGAGGGCAGACCCAGGTGCCTGAGGAAGGGTTCTGAGGTAGCCAGAATAAGGATTTAGGGAAAGTAGTAGGGGAAGAGAATTGGTGCAGAGGAACAGAGCCTGCCAGAGGCGGACCCAGGGAGTAAGTTCTGATGGTTTGGGACAGGGATGCGGCGCGAGGAAGAAGGCACGGGCTGCAACTTTGGTGTGAGACCTGGGCAGCCATCTGTGTTCTAGAGGGAAGACTTTCTCTCTGGGACGCATCTGGTCACAGAAATGGGCGCTTAAACCTACGTGAAAAGGCAGACAATGTGCATGGCTTTCCTGATGTTCGTCCCACTGATAAAGCCACTTGGGGGTCCCCAGCAGACCTCTGTGCCTGGTGAAGGTTGCCCATTCCCAATGGAACAGACTGTAGGAAGCAGAAGAGGGGCACCTGTCTCCACGTCCACAGCCAAGACGAGACTGTAGGCCTGGTGCGCGACCACAGCAGGGCCTGTGACCAGAGAGGGAGTCTGCCTGGGTGTGTGGTCTCAGGGTACCACGCTGGAGCAGAGCGAGAAGCTGCGCTCACCACCTGCTGGACTCTGTATATTTTGGCATCTGCTGGGACTTTAGCATTGATTTCCTCTCTTTGCAAGAGTCCAAGAGGAAAAGGAGGTGGGGGAGGGTGAAGCAGGCTGGTGCTATGAATTTGGGGAAGAACAAAGACCGGAGCTTCTTAAAGTCTCTCAAAGCAAGCCAGTTCCTATAGGCTTTGTGTGATATAAACCCATTGAGTCAAAAGTTGCAAGAGATGGGCAACAGTCGAACGTCCTTAAAGGGTAGTCATCTTAAGAACCCAGTCAATTTGAACCCTCAAAGCAGTTTTCCTTGTTAAGAAGCTGATCTAACACTTGAGAGGCACCAGGATAGGCTCCAGGACCCAGAATGCTGCACAGGAAGCAGGACTGGGGTCCCCTGGCTGCTTCCCGAGGTGACAGGAGAGCTGGCTGTCATTTTCCTCTGGGTAAGGGACAAGACAGTGCTGCACTGTGGCTCACCCAGGATCCCTGGCTTCCTGGAAAACATGGAAGCCTTGGGTGGTTTCCCTCACGCAGCATACATGACCCAGATGATCATGGGAAAGAGGTTTTGAAGGGTAGACCTTATTTTCACTCATCATGTAAAGGTATTTTATTTCCATGCAGAATATTGCCTGTTACTCGGCCCAGCCTAGCAGACCTGGAGCAGATGTGTTACTGGAGAAGTGAAGATTTGAAATCCAGTCATAATTTTTGTGTGGGTAAGAATGGGCTTTCTTTCAGCTCGCATTTCTTTCAGAGCCAGGTGTGCTGCGTGGGCATGAATCTGCTCCTGGGCAGGTCCCGGAGCTTTGCCGGGTCTTCCTGGAGCTCAGGGAAAGGGAAATGATTTATTTGATCCTGGATGAAGCCAAATATTTGCACACCTTGCAGGTCACCTCTGCTCACCTGGTGGTTTGGCCATGACTGAGGACGCCGGCAGCCCTGGGGGAGTAGATTAGCTGAGCCTGGCTGGCGAGCAGGTTCAACCAGCTCTGCTGTTTAAACATCTCTGACCTCTGGGGGCCCTGGAGGGATTAACGACAGTCAGCAAAGATCCTTTCACCATGCACATGCTGACGTGCTGCTCCTGTTCTGGGCCCAGCAGGCGGCTCTTGGTGCTGTCCCCTGGCCACTGTGTTGGGCAGCTGCCAGGTGCTGCCAGTAAGTGCTGCGGCCAGCCTAGGGGGAGTGCGGGAGCTCAGGAAGCCTCCAGAGCGGGTGGGCTGGTGGCGGCTGCTTGGTGATCCCTGTGTCCTGGTAGGACGTGCTGTGCATGTTGTGATCAAACCAGGGGAGCCGGGAAGCCTGCTGAGTAGAGCTGCTTCTCTTGCTTACAAACAATACCACTCATTCTTTTTTCCCCTTTTGAAAGTGTCACAAAAGGCAGAAGCCTAGCATGGTTTGGATACGGTTTGAGTGTCTCCCCCAAACTTCAGGTGTGGGGGCTTGGATAGCAGTATGGAGAGGACCTTGATGAGGCAAGGCCTGTGGGGGGTCGTGTTAGTCAGCCTTGCTCACTGCTGTGACTAAAGGGACCCAATCAGAACAACCGTAGGGAGGAACAGTTCATCGGGTTTATTGTCATGGTTTCAGAGGTCTCAGTCCATAAGGTCTGGCTCCACTCCTCCAGGCTCGAGGTGAGGCTGGGCATCATGGCGGGAGGCTGTGGCAGAGGGAAACAGCTCACTGATGATCAGGATGCATAGGGACTCCACTCAGCAGATACAAATACATACCATAGCCCCGTCCCCCAGGCACGCCCACCCCCTCAGTTACGCCCAGTAACCCGTCAGGGGAGTCAATCACTGCATGGGTTAAGGCTCTCACAACCCAATCATGTCTCCTCTGAACCTTCTTGCGTTGTCTCACACGTGAGCTTTTGAGGGTCACCTCACATTCAAACCATAATTAATGTCCTTAGGTCATTGGGGAGCTGTCCTCAGAAAGCATTAAGGCCGTTCTTGTGGGACCCATGAGCTCTTGTGAGAGCAAATTGCTACAAGAGTGAGCCTGCCCTCTGAATTGCTTTCTGGCTTTCTGGTTTTTTGATGTGATCTCTTCCCCACATGAGTTACTGTCATTATGATGCCATCCGACATGAAGTCCTCACCAGAGCCAAGCCCGTACTGTCACTGTGCCCTCAAATCTCTACAGCTATGATCTAAATAAACCTCTTTTTAAAATAAAGTTACTCAGCCTCAGGCATATTGAGATAGCAATGAGAAATGGATAGAACTTCAGAGCAGAGAGGGTGCTTGGGCCACACAATCTAAACACTCTGTGGAGGTCCGAGCACCTGTTCTTGGTGGAGCTTGGACGGGGGTCTATTTCTAGTTCCCATGGTACCCGTTTCTCTGGCAGCCTGTTTTCCCAGTAGCTGCACTTGCAAAGCACGGCTGTGATCCTGCCAGTGTGGAGCCTTCCAACATAGCAGGCTGTTGTGAGCCTCCTGGCCTGGAGTCTGAACAGGGGCCTACACTCCTGCTTCCAGGCCGGCAAAACCTGAAACTCCCCACAGTTTCTGTCACTTCCCTGACTTGGTCTCTCCCGGCCTCCCTCGGCCTCTGGGCTCTGGTTCTGTGGAGAGAGCGTCTCTACCTGCAGCTTCGACTCCCACACGGCAAGAGGGGAAATACAGTCCCATACATGTCCAGATGTCATGACTTAGGTACACTGTGTTCCCGGGAGAGGACCTGGGGCACTGAGGAGGAAGAAAAGAGGCTTGGAGGACAGCCAGGTGGAAATGCCAAACCGGCCACTCCACATCAACTCTCCTCTTCCTCTTTTAAACGGACTGTTTTTAGGGCACTTTTACACTCGTGGCAACGCTGAGTGACAAGGGCGGAGATTTCACGTGGCACCCCGATGGTGGCTCGCCCTGGACACCCTGCGCCAGAGCACAGTACCTCGCATTAGGCCCTATGGAAGAGCCCACGTTGACATGGCCCAGCCTGAGTCCCCGGTCTCCTGGGGCCACTCTGGTACTGCACATTCTATGGCCAGATCTGGGGTGACAAGTCTCTTCACTGCAGAATCATTAGGGGTCTTTGCTGGCCTGAACATCCTCTGGTGGCGCCTGCCCACCCTCCTCTCCCCACTGACCCCCAGCAACCCCTTGCCTGTGTCTGTAGCTTTGCCTCTTTCCAGAGGTCCTGTGGTTGGAATCATGCAGCGCATGCCTGTTCCAGCCTGGATTCTTAAGGTGCATTGGAGTTTCCTTTATGCACAATCAGTTCTTTTATTTAAATTTTTTATTCTAATTTGTTGTATGTGACAGCAGCATGTATTGCAATTCATATTACACTTACAGAGCACAATTTTTCATATCTCTGGTTGTACACAGAGTCACACCATTCTTGTCTTCATACGTGAACTTAGGGTAGTGAAGTCCACCTCATTCTATGTCTTTCCTACCCCCTCCCCGCCCTCTCCCTTGCCCTCCCACTCCTCTGCCCTATTAGAGTTTGTCTATTCCTCCCATGCTCCCCTCCTTACCCCACTATGAATCGGCCTCCTTATGTCAGAGAAATCATTCAGCATTTGGTTTTTTAGGATTAGCTAACTTCACTTAGCATTATATTCTCCAACTCCATCCATTTACTTACAAATGCCATGATTTTATTCTCTTTTAATGCTGAGTAATAGTCCATTGTGTATGTATACCACATTTTCGTTAACCATTCATCAACTGAAGGGCATCTGGGTTGGCTCCACAGTTTAGCTATTGTGAATTGTGCTGCTATGAACATTGATGTGGCTGTGTCCCTGTAGTATGCTGTTTTTAAGTTCTTTGGATATAGACCGAAGAGTGGGATAGCTGGGTCAAGTGGTGTTTCATAGGAATCTCCATATTCCTTTCCAGATTGGCTGCACCAATTTGCTGTCCCACTAGATATGTATGAGTGTACCCTTTTCCCCCACATTCTTGCCAACACTTGTTGTTGTTTGTATTCTTAATAGCTGCCATTCTGACTGGAGTGAGATGAAATCTTAGAGTGGTTTTGATTTGCATTTCTCTAATTGCTAGAGATGTTGAACTTTTTTTGTATATTTGTTGATTGATTGTATATCACCTTCTGAGAAATGTCTGTTCAGGTCCTTGGCCCATTTATTGATTGGGTTATTATTATTATTTGTGTGTGTGTGTGTGTGTGTGTGTGTGTGTGTGTGTGTTTTAGTGTTTAGCTTTTTGAGTTCTTTATATACCCTGTAGATTAGTGCTCTATCTGATGTGCAAGTGGTGAAAATTTGCTCCCATTCTGTAGGCTCTCTATTCACCTCACAGATTGTTTCTTTTGCTGAGAAGAAGCTTTTTAGTTTGAATACATCCCATTTATTAATTCTTGATTTTAATTCTTGTGCTATAGTATCTTATTAAGAAAGTAGAGGCCTAATCCAATATGATGGAGATTTGGGCCTAATTTTTCTTGTATGAGACGCAGGGTCTCTGGTTTAATTCCTAGGTCCTTGATCCATTTTGAGTTGAGTTTTGTGCATGATGAGAGATAGGGGTTTAATTTCATTTTGTTGCATATGGATTTCCAGTTTTCCCAGCACCATTTGTTGAAGAGGCTATCCTTTTTCCAATGTATGTTTTTGGTGCCTTTGTCTAACGTAAGATAACTGTAATTATTTGGGTTAGTCTCTGTGTCCTCTATTCTGCACCATTGGTCTACAGATCTATTTTGGTGCCAATATCATGCTGTTTTTGTTACTATTGCTCTGTAGTATAGGTTAAGGTCTGGTATAGTGATGCCATCTGCTTCACTCTTCCTGCTAAGGATTGCTTTAGCTATTCTGGGTCTCTTATTTTTCCAGATGAATTTCATGATTGCTTTTTTGTATTTCTATGAGGCATGTCGTGGGGATTTTGATTGGAATTGCATTAAATCTGTATAGTGCTTTTGGAAGTATGGTCATTTTGACAATATTAATTCTGTCTATCCAAGAACAGGGGAGATGGTTCCCCTGTCTAAGGTCTTCTTTAATTTCTTTGTTTAGCATCCTCTAGTTTTCATTGTACAGGTCTCTCACCTCCTTTGTTAGGTAGATTGCCAAGTATTGTATTTTTTTGGAGGCTATTATAAATCGGTCTTTTCCTCCTTTCCCTTTCAGAGGATTTGTCACTGATGTACATCCCCTGCCCCCCCACCCCAGGCTGGGCCTTATCCAGCCTGTAGACTCCTTTCCTGTTCCCACTCCCATCTCGGCCTCCAGTCCTGAGGTGTCTTCAGGAACTCCTCAGCCTCCTCTCCCCATTGTCGGAGCAGCTTCGGTTCTGTCCCCCTCTGATGTCCTGGGGCCCGATCACCAACACTCCCTGGAACTCCATGAAGCTGTGCTCTCCTGGGAGGATTCTGTCTTTAAACATGCAGACATGTCTCCTTCTCTTTGAACCCACTAAAGCTTCTCTGTGGGAGGCTGACAGAGCCCTGGGAAAGCTGGATGTCACCTGCGCTAGGCCAAGGCTGGGCCTCTCCAGATCAGTGCCGGGGCTGCCCGTCCTGAAATCAGTGTCCCCCCAGACCAGCCCAGGAGTTTCAGGGTCAGCGTTAAAATGAAGACCCTACCTGGCAATCGACGGCCCCTGCCAGGCATGATTCCCGGGCCGTCAGGGTCCCCAGCCAGGGTCTGCGCCCTCCTCTTCTGCATTCTCCCGTCTTTCTGGACACTCAGGCTTTCCCCTCCCTCCCTCCCTTCTTTCCTTCCTTCCCATGAACTCCTTCAATCCACTGGCCCCATTCAGTGGGCTTCCCCTCGGTCTTGGGTTCAGGCTTGGGCCCCTCTCCCGATCACCAAAGGCATCCTTACCTCATCCAGCAAAGCAATGAGCGGCCTTCCACCCAGCCTCGTCTTCCTGACCTCCGGCTCTCTGTGCTTGCTGCTCTCAGGGTCTTTTATGCTCTGCTCAGTGCCTGTCTGTCCTGGCAGCTGGGACCTGTTGACAGCCTCCCTCTGACCCCTGGCTGCTCCCTGGGTTTCCATCTCACCGTCTCTCCCAGTCACTGCGGGGACCTCTGAGCCAGCTGCCTGCTTCTCCAGTGCTCCCCAGTGCAGTGCGTGCAGAAAGCCCTTAGAGAGGTGGTCTGTCGCCCGCCATGTGCGGTCACCTTAATTAGCCCTCCCTGGCACTTCCTGTCGGGGGTCTGACCAAAAGTGCCAACAGTACTCTGTTGCTCCTTTTCAAGCAGCCGAGACAGATCAGATTTTCTGTTTCCCAAATTCTCTGTGTACTTCCTCTCACAATATTTTCAATTGCATCTGATCTCTGTACGAACTGCTTTTATTTTCCATTATTGCCTATCAGATCTTACCTCTAGCAAATGCATGTCTCAAAAGCCACTTCCCACGAAAGCTTTCTCTCCTCACTTCAGGGAGTAATGTTCTTTTGCTTTTCTGAAAGAGTAATATTTTATTTTTACATCATCACATAATGTTTCCAGATTATAACGGTATGTTGGGATTGCCTCCCTTCGGGATTGAAGGCTCCTCAAGGAGGTGCACACAGTCTTGCTGACCTTTGTATCTTTTAGAGCCAGGGATATGTGCTTAAATAAATCATCCCATCAGACTGGCAGAGAGGGGGACAGAACAAAAGGGTGGTGTATTTCAAGGCCGATGGTGGGGGGAGTTGCCCGTGTAGCACTGACCCTGGTTGAAGATGCCAAGGTGACCGAATGCATTTGCCTGGACAGAGGGCATCGTGAGAGAAGGGGTGTGGATGGCATCCTCCCTTAGCTCACAGTGCTGCCTCTGGCTGGCCCCACGTGTCCGGCCAGTGGACACAGCAGGCTCAGGCAGAGCATGGCCTGTTGGATTATTCATGAAGCTCAGAACAATGGGGGATTCTGCTGGAGGAGTTAGCTGGAAGCCTGCATTACTGCTCCTCATCTTACAGCAAGTCTTTGTGGAATGTAACCCATTACCATATCCCTGGGGTGACTCGCAGTCAACCGAATCATAGCACGTTGGTGTTGGAAGAGAATTCAGAGAGGAGAGTGTCAATTGCCCTAGTTTTATGGGGAAGGAAATTCAGACCCCAAAATGTTAAATAACCCTCCCAGGGTCGCACAGAGACAGAGTAGAGAGAAGGAGAACCCAGAGGAGAAAGGAAATCATTTGCCAATGCCTGCTCTGGTGCTGTTGGTCAACCAGGGGAGCAGCGCCCAGCTCTGGGATGGGTCCGCTGTCCGTCCTGGAGGCTTCGTGTCTGTCATGAAGGGTGCTCCACAGGAAGGGGGTGCCCAAGAGAGCCGACGAAGGCGGTGATGAATGGATGCAGAGGGTGGAAAAGCCACTGGGAAGCTTATCCCCATGGAAACAGTAATTGTGGTCTTGGATCTTGAGCACAGAACCAATGTCTTGCCTGAGTTTTGAGGGAGGTGATGGACCCATGCTCAGTCTCAGAACCTGAAGACACAGTCCTTCCCCTGCTTGGTGCTCCTCCCCGACGGCTGGCCTGGCCTCTGCAAGCCTTCCCTGCACACCCAGAGCTCTCAGGATCCTTCCCAGGAACAACCTTGGCTACTCCACACACTGACCCTAGGAGCCACCTGCCATGGTCCTCCTGTTGCGGGCAAGGAGAGGCTCTGGCCGTCCCCCCAGGACAGGCTGGCTTGTTACCGGAGCAACCAGGATGGGGATCCATCCTGTTGGGCACCTCTTGGGCTCTAGGCTCCTCCTCTGTGGAAATAGGGGGCCTGGACCTTCCCCACCCTAGCGTTCCATGGAACCCTGCCCCACAAGCCAGTGCCAGCCATCCCGCATCTCTAAGCCTTCGCTGGGTGCTGGGTTAACCCAAGGAGCTTCTCTCACCCTGTCCCTGGAGGGTGATCACTCCTGTCGGTCAGTGGCACCGACCGTGCTGCGTTTGAGCGTTGCTGAGACTGTAAGGTCTTTATCTTCCCCAGGCACAAGGCTGAGGACGGGGGCGGGGGGGGGGGGGATTTCCAAGGATTCTTTCTATCCACAGCTGATCCCCGGGAAGAAAGGAGGACAGGAACACAGCCCAGGGAGCAGCACTCAGCTCTGTGACCAGGGCTGCTGGCCCACCCTGGAGGCTTCGTGCCTGGCATGAGGGGCTCTCCATGAGGAAGGGTGTGCCAAGAGCTGACGGAGACAGCGATAAACGGATGTGGAGGGGGTGGAAAAGCCACTGTGAAGCTTATCCCCATGGAAACAGTAATTGTGGTCTTGGATCTTGAGCACAGAATAGGTAATTAAGTGAATCAGAGATTAAAATACAGCCTCACATGTATCAATTTAATGGGTGGGAAGGGGTTCAGAATTTGAATGTGGCCAGAGCATTGGATGCCATAATTACACAGAGACGGGCAACTGCGTGAACTAGATGAGCTTTAAGGCTATTTGAAGGTCCTGGAATCTTTGACCTTGTCCTTGGATCCCTCATCTCTTAGCACAGACTTGCAACCCGAGTGTGCTCACGATGAGCTCACGGGCTGAGCTGGGCCGTACTCCCTGTTCATCTGCCGAGCGTGTGGACCTATCTGATGTTCATAACTCAACTTCCCCTTGTCACCTGGGGGGTAGATCACGGCAGCCTCCTAAGGCTAACAGGTACCAGAGGTTTAAAACCTCTGATTGGGTTAACCAATGGCTGCAGGTGGGATCTGGCTGGGCTCTGGGCAGTGCTCCTTGTGGCTGCCCTCAGTTGCGCTCTGGAAGGAGTGGAGACCGTGGGGAACCCCCTAAAATCTATGTCTCTGCCTTCAAAACAAGCTGATAATAAAGAACATTAGGCAAACAGAACATAGGGCCCTTCCTACAAAATACCCTTCCCCCTTTTAGGAAATATGTAGTTTGGACTTTGAATTCAACTATAACGGTAAGTAAAAGTCATTGGCTTCTAGTCCTAATGATTGAAATTATGCTAATTTTAAAACCATAAAGTAGAGATCTTTACTTGACTAAATGGTTTGATTTGCAAAATGTGAAAAAAATCTTCTTTCCTGACTTTCATTTTGGAAAAAAATCACTATGTGTTTTGTTTTATTTTTTTTTATATCTTACATAAAAGCCACAATGACCTTGATTGGCCTAAGGTAATATTTGTCATGAAAACAAGGGACAATTCGACAATTATTTAAAAAGCCTTTTCATATTGGTTTGGCAGAAAAACTTGAGCAGAAATCAAATGTATAAGGGCTGGGGTTGTAGCTCAGCGGGAGCCCTCGCCGAGCATGTGCGAGGCCCTGGCCTGGACCCTCAGCACGACGTAAAATGCTGCTTGGTTCTCCCTAAGCTCTCCCTGGTTCTCTCTGAGCTCTCACCTGAAATCTGGCCAGCCCTCCCCCAACCCCCTTCTCTTTGATGGTCTCTGGCTCCCACTCACCCATTTTTTCTTGCTCTTGAAATGTTACCTACACCCCCAGGATTCTTTCCCCCTCTCTGCTCTAATATGCAGTTTTCAGGAAGAATGCCTTCTAAATTCAGTAACTACCACAAGCCGCTCCCCTGACAACAACAACGGAGCACGTAAGTCCTGAACATGACCAGCCCCCGGCTCCACCCCACTTTGGGGTGCTCCTCGCAGCTTTGGCGGTTTCCAATGCTCCGGGGCCTGTGGTGAGGTGGTACACCTGGGCGGGAGCATGCCGGGGAGGGAGAGGGCCACCTCCCCGAGGCTGGGACGCAAAAGAGAGAGGAAGGGGCTGGAGTCCCAGTGTCCCCTCTGAGGGCCATGCTTTCAGGGACTCACCTCCCCCCACTGGGCTCCCCCAGCCCAACACTGCCACGGGCTCTGTCACATGGGCCTTCTGGGACGCTTGTCCAGATTATAGCAATGGGGGCGTCTTTGGTTTTTATGCCGATCACATGATTCCTGCCGGGATTGAGACCCCAGTTTGCTAAGCCCCCAGGCCCTTCCTGAGCTCTGCAGTCTGTCTTGGGCGGCTGGCATTTCCCCGGTGCCTGACCTGTTGTGACCTCATCTGAGAGTCCTTGCTTGGTGTGCTCTTCTCTAGCCCACACCTGTAGCTTAAAGTCTCAGCCCACCCCTCCACGAAGCAGAGGTCCCGTGGATAAGAGTCTGAGCCAGCTGCCTGGGTGTGAGTTCTGACGCTGCTCCTTCCAGCTGTGTGACCTTGGGAAGGCTCTCCAACCTCTTTGTGGCTCTCTTAGTTCATTTTGTGCTGCTGTAACAGAATGCCAGAGACTGGGAAAGGTCTAAGAACAGAGATTTATTTCTTACAGTTCTGAAGGCTGGGAAGTCTAAGGGTGAAGGGTCCAAGTTTGGTGAGGAACTTCTTCCTGCGTCATCTCACAATGGGAGGCAGAAGGCAAGAGAGCATGTGAGAGAGGGCTGGGGAGGGGGCACACCCATTCTCCAGTTAGGAACCCACTCCCAGGATAGTGTCATTGATCCTTCATCTCTGAAAGGTCCCATCTCTCAACACTGTTTATTGGGGATTAAATTTTTTTTGGTACCAGGGATTGAACTCAGGGGCACTTGACCATGGAGCCACATCCCCAGCCCTGTTTTGCATTTTATTTAGAGACAGGGTCTCACTGAGTTGCTTAGAGCCTCACTTTTGCTGAGGCTGGCTTTGGACTCGCCATCCTCCTGCCTCAGCCTCACGAGCCACTGGGATTACAGATGTGTGCCACTGTGCCCAGCTGGGGGATTAAATATTAACACATGAACTTTGGGAGACTTGATCAAATTATACTAGTGTCTCAGTTTCCTTATTAAATTAGCAACATCTCAGCTGTGGTCAGGTCCAGCGCTGTCAGCTTTGCAGGTTCCATACCCATCTCCCTGGCCAGCACTTAGGGGCAACATTTTCCCCCCATTTAGTCCACTAGAGCTGCAACTTAAGTGAATATTCACAGAATGCTTAGAATGCGTGGAATATGATGGAAATTCCATCTCCCTTGACTTCCTGTGACAGGTTTTTGAAACGGTTCTTCCTTGTGGAAGAAAAGCTCTGAGAGATTGAAAAGTAAACTTGATGTTGGCAGAATCAGGATGGAGAGTGGCCAACAGCTGCCTTGAGTTCATGGTTAAAGGCCAAACCCTCATCCGCTCCTGGGTCAGCCTCTCAAGTTCCCCCTTCTCCTCTTCCCTTCTAATCAGACGAAGGCAAGGGCTTGCTGTGCACCCGCCGTCCTCTGACAGCGGTGAATGTAATGAGGATTTGGATTCTGCTTTTGCCACCAACGTGGACACCTCCCCAGGGCCTGCACAGGTGACCCTGGCATCTCTGCCTCCATTCTTCATCTGTGTCCAGTCTGACCCAGTCACCTTGGATTCCAGATCAACAGGTCTGACCGACCCGTGCCGCTCTCTACTGGCAGCAGTGACCTTATTACCACCATCATGGCTCCCGCTGACTGGCCCCAGACGGGCCAGCCAGACCACGGTGTGACCAGGCTATTTGTGCTCACTTCTGGTCCTCCTGGTCATCTTGTGGGGGAGCTTGTGTCAGTGCCCAAAGACAGGGCTGGAAGGGCAGGTCCCTGGTCTTCCCAGGTAGCTGTGCTGACGAACGTTCTTTTCTGCTTTCACCATTACTTTTCTGTTTGTTTTTGGGGGTGACAGCTGGACCTGACTTGTGGGGACTCCCAGAGCCCTGCTTCTGTCCTCTGACTCCAGTAGCAAAAGTGCCTGCTGGTGACAGGCCCTCGGCTGCCCAGCTCCAGGGCTGTCTGCCTGGAGCTCCCTCAGTTACACCAATGGACGAGGTCAACCCAGCATGTCCCCTGCCCCTCTTCCTCTTCTGCTCCTGTCAACTCTCTTGTGGTTCCCCATCACCTTTCTTTGGGGTTCTTGGGGACCTGGTAATATCTGACCACAGCCACCCATGCTCATCTGGGGATCCCATCTCTGCCGCAGATCTCAGAATCATTGCCCTTGACTTCTGACGTCATATTGTAGGACTGAAGTGTGTCCTTTGTAGAAATGGGTTCCAGAAGGTGTGGGTGCAGTCACTGTGCAGGGGCATCTCCCAAGTCCCTTCCAGGACACAACCAAATGAGTGGCCATTGACTCCTACTCCAAGGGAGGCTGAGCCCTTCCTGCCAAGCCTGTGTCCCCGCTTGCTGTTCTGCCACTCAGCCTTCCCTGCACAGGTTTCCCTGAGCCTCTGCTTCTCCCAGAGCTGGCCCCAGGCTGGCAGTGGAGCCAGGAAAAGGAGTCTGATTAACACCTCGCTGTGGCGGCCAGACCACCAGGTGTTCATTATCTCCTGACACAGGAGTACTGAAATGGAACAGTCACATATTTTAAACTTGCTGAGAATTGTGCTTTAATATAATTATTTTTGAAAGATTCTTCATCAGAAAGGTTAATAAGAGCAATATAGGTTAATGACAGCACCAAGGAACCTGACATCCTCTGACAATTGACCTTATTGATATGTAAAGTGTCCTGTGCTTCACCTTGGGGTGGCTGCGGCCGCTCTTGCTGGTCAATTATCTTGTAATGACACCTGCCTCTGCTGCTGCTGCTGCTGCTGCTGCACCCTGGCAGGTCTGCAGTCTCTCTGCCTTCCCTAAAGAGGAGTCCTCCTTGGAATTTCCGGCAGGCCACAGTGGGCTCTCTGACTTCAGGATGGTGTGCACAACTTGAATCATCAATTCCTGCAAGCAACCCATCCTGCTCCATCGACTCCAAGGTGAGGGAGGCCCAAAGTGTGTCCTCTGTAGGAATGGATTCCTACCACCATTGTTGCCCTGTCTGCCACTCCGGAGATAGTGATCAACTTGATGGGATCCAAGAGGCTGGGGTGGGACAATTAGTAAGAGGCAGCCCTGCATACAGCATGGTGTGTGGCACCGTGGAGACACTACACAGAATGGCCTCTGGTGCCCCTCGACTTTGCATCTCAGCTCTTTTCCCTGAGGCTCCCTGGAGATCTGCCTCTAAGATCTTCCAGACCTCAGATACCAGTAACAGAATCCCCACCACTGGGCCACCCTTGGGAGCTCTGTCTGGGATCCTTCCTGGGGTTCTAGCCCCCTGGAGGCCTGGAGAAGGCCTCAAGGTTTCCAAGCTCATCTGAACCTGGTTTCTGGGGAATTATTTAGGGATTGTGGGGTACGGTACTGACGCCCCCTCCTCATTCCTGGAGTTGAAAAGAAGCAGAAATCTCTCTCTCTCTCTCAGGTCACCTATGCGAGGAAGAGTGATTTTTACCAACCTAAACATTTCAGCGTCAACTCAGTGAAAATTCAGATGACAGAACTCTCCTCCCACCTTGGGGGGGTGGGGTGAGATGGAGGGGTCGCTTTTAGGAATTTAACTGTTCTATTTCCTGAGGTCAAAAATAGTAAGCAGCCTTTCCACGGTCTTCCCCACAGTGGTCAGCAAGGTGGTCAGTGTTTGTTTAGCAGGGACACAAGTGGGGCGGAGAGACACCAGGCAGATGCGCAGACCCCATACCGAGCCGTGGAACACTGGGGCTTTTATGCCCATGGTGAGTTTCCAGCTGTGTGACGTTGGGCAAGTTGCTTTATCTTAAATTTGATAGAAATATCTGCTACGGAGGCTAAATAAGGTAATTAAAGTGAATATGCCAATATTAAGAAAGGGCTCAATACATGCTGGTTAAATGAGTTCCTTGCTTTGGAGAAATTTCCAGGTTCTAATTTTGAGAAATAACCTGTGCGTGAACTTCCCTCTCCCCACCACATGTGAGAGTGACTGGGTGGAAAGGAGGTTGTAGGTTGTTGCAAAATACTGTTGACTCGAGGAAGCTCGTCCCGTCCCCTGCACGGAGACACTGCGGGATGACGTGAGCCAGTGAGGGACTCTGGGACACACCTGGCCCAGGAGACCTAACAGGGCTGAAACCCTCCTGTTGCCCAGGGACGTGGCCATGGCCTGAAGGCTGTAGCTCATGTATCAAGCACGTGCTCATGGTGATGCCCGGGTACCCGAGCCTCCGCACTGTCCATCATGTCAGAGAATGGCAGTTCAGTTACGTCTAGGACCTAACACTCGATCAGGATCACAAATGACCGCGTTGCTGGTTTACATATTTACCGTATTTACCGTATTAGTCATTATTTTACAGTGTGCTCCTGTTGTGAAACTCTCTGCCAGGTGGCCACATCATCTTGTGTTTATGGTGTACCCTGGTCGCACCAGGAGGCCGCGTGGATACCTGGCCAGCACTGTCTGGGTTCCAGCAAGTGCAGAGTGATGCGACCGCCCCAGCGCACAGCTCTCAGGACATCTCCTGCCATGAAGCAGCGTGCACAAGGCTAATGGCATGGGTGGTGTGGAGAGGGGACTCAGGGTAGCATTTCTGGCATAAGTGAGTCCCACACGTGGACAGACATAGGGACTGGTGAAGGAGATGAAGCTCCCCGGAAGGCATGTTGGTGACTGAACTCCCTTTGGTGTTTCTGAAGCCCATGGTGGCAGCCCCTCAGGGCGTGGTGGCCTGAGCTGGGGCAGAGCAGAGCAGCCTCTGTGAGTCATCACAGGCAGGCAGCCTGGGGCTGGCTCCAACTTGGACACGGCAGGCCCTGCTCCGCCCTGCCCTCCCCCCTCCTCACCAGCCTAGGGAGAAGTCTCTGTGCCTCCCACTCACAGTGGACGCCTTCCAGCAGGGATCAGATGTTAAAGTGAGGCTATTTCCGACTAGATGGCCTAATTTGGCTAAAATAAGACTGTGGCATGGAATTTTGGGAAAACAGGGTTTCGATGCTGCTGTTGCAGACCTAGATTCTGTTCGACTGTGGCTATGAAAATGAAAACCGTGGGCATGGAGGAGAGGGCAGTGCGCAGAGGCACTTCCCAGTCTCCTCTTGTCCCTTCTCTGGCTCGTGTGTGGGCGGGCTAAGGGCAGCCCATAGGGTAGGTCTAGGTGCCGGCCACTCAGCTCAGGTCGCTGGGTTCCTTCTGCCGAGGAAGCCTGGCTTGGTTCATTCCTGTGCACCCGTCTGCCATTTCTGCACCTCTGCTCTCCTGCACGGGGTGCCCCTAGGCTGCCATGGGCTCTGCCTGCTGGGAGGGCGTAGGTGCCCACGGCAGATCTGGCTTCATTGCACAGCTAGGGTGCGCTCAGCCCAGGCCACACGCTCCCCGACTGGTTCCCCAGCAGGCTCCGCTGCCTGGAAAGCCAGCCTGGGTGCGCAGCAGCAGGAGGAGCCGTGACATTTTGTCATGAAATCCATGGCAGGTACTGGGGGGGCACATGAGGCTGAGTCCAAGGTCAGTCGGGCTCAGCCCTGTCTGTTCTGGGGCAGTGTGGCGGACAGGAGGAGCAGGAAGATGCAGCTGGTGGGCAGTGGGCAGAGGAACCAGGGGAGCCACCTGCCCCAAACGGACGCCGTGTCTGGGGCTTGGCACTTTCTGTTCTATTGCCTGGAATTCTCTCCCCGTGTTTGTTTCCTAGCTCAAATGTCACCTCCTCAGAGAGGCCTTCCCTGGCCACGGTAGCTGATGCCATCTCCGTCCTCCGGGGCGGCTGGCCTTCTCTTCTGGTTTACCATCCAGAAAGGGCCTCCTTAGCAGGCTGTTAGCTTGCTTTTCTAGTCCCTGAGCTGCCCGCCCTCTGGAACAAGCCCCATCAGGTGAGACAGCTGTCCCCGGGGCCCACGGGCAGCTTCTTCAGAATCTCAGCTCTGACTCTGATCTCCCCCTCCGGACCCCACCCATTAGGATACCAAGTACCAGGCCCAGGGCAGGCTGAGCCCCAACTTCCCTTGGTCAGTTGTGGGGGAAATTCTGAGGGTTGCAATCTAAGCAGCTGTGTTTGAGCAAGGTCTGCAGAGTGAGGGCCCCACTATCTAGACCTCTCTTAACGCCTTTTAAATAACCGGGTACTAACCTGGTAAGGTATTATAGCAGAGGAAGGTGGGAGGGAGGGGGAGGGCAAGGGCAGGCCCTGGGGAGTGAAAACAGCCAATTTACTTTCTGTGCCTGTCGAATTAGCCACAATGAAACCCGCCACTATGTATGATTATTATGCACAAATGAAAAAATTAAAAAACTGGTACAGACCCCCCCCTTTTTAGGATAGGACAAAAATTAGACTAGTAAAAGAATCTACATAATGTACACCAATAGTGGAGCTAATTAGCATAAGGTGAATGGATTTACCCACTGCTTAATTTAAAAAAAATTATGGAGGTGAATTTCACATAACATAAAATTAATCACTTAAAAGTGAACTATTTAATGGCATTTAGTACATTCACAATATTGTGCAACTATCACTTCTATTTAGTTCCAAAATATCTTGGTTACTCCAAAGGAAAATCATCTGTCCATTAAGAAGTCTGCCCATGTTCCCTCCATTCCCAGTCTGAGTTCCATCTCTCTGGATCTATGTTTTCTATATTACTTATAAATGAGATCACACAATATGTGATCAAACAAGTTGACCTTTTTCACTTAGCATAATGTTTAAAATTCATCTGTGTTGTTTCATGTGTTAGTACTTTGTTTCTTTGTATTTCATTGCATGAACACACAACTGATTTATCTATTCTATTTTATTTCTTTTGGTACTAGGGGTTGAACCAGGGGCACTTTATCACTGAGTTACCTCCCCAGCCATTTTAACTTTTTTTTAATTTTAAGATAGGGTCTTGCTGAATTGCTTAGGGCCTCACTAAATTGCTGAGGCTGGCCTTGAACTTGTGATCCTCCTACCCCAGCCTCTGGAGCAGCAGGGATTACAGACGTGTGCTCCTGAACCCAGCTTATATTCACCTATTGGTGGTTATCTGGACTGTTTTTAACTTGGGGAAGCTGTGAGTGAACAGTGTTGCTATCAACATGCATACTTATTTGAGCATCTGTTTTCAATTCTTTTAGGAACATAACTGGGAGTGGAATTGCCGGGTCGTACGGTGGTTCGGTTTACCTTTTTGAGTAGCTGCCAAACTGTAGGCTACAGAGAAATGAGCCTTGCATTAGGTTATGGCAGTGCACGAGAGGGCATGTTTCTCCACCCTCTTATCATCCTTACTTATTTTCTGCTTTTTAAAAAAATTAGTATAATCATCCTAGCGGGTGTGAAGTGGCACCTCATTGCGGTTTTGATTTGGATTTCTCACCTATTGCTTAATTGAGCATAACTCAGTTTCCTAAAACAAACACATTTGAACAGTTTTTCTTTGGTTAGGAGAACTATTTGTTAAGGCAGATATTAGTAATATTGTATAGCTAACTTACTGACTAGAAGAAAAATAAGCTTCTCATTCTACAAATACTGCCATTTATCCACTTGTTCCTGTGTGAGATGCTCATAGCCCTCTGCTGGCAGGGGGGTCGCCAACACTGAGATCTGGCTCCTGCCCCCACCCGCACCAGGGCCTGGCAAGGGTGAAATTCTGGGCCGTGGAGGAAGGTGGGCCTGTGCTCCACGCTTCCCGGGCTGAGGGAGGCTCAGGCTCAGCATCCCTTGGCTGCTGGTACCAGACCTCTGGCTCCTCAGTGGAAGCCAGATGGAAGGCAGGGCCAGCACAGGGAGGCTGGAGGTAACGGATCCTACCTGGGGTAGGAGAGCCTGATTCCAGGGCAAGCGTCCAGGTGGCATGAGGAACTGAGTGTGGACGTCACTAACTCTGCTCTCAGGTCCTCGGGGATCAAGTCCTGTGGTCGGAGCATGGTGTGGACTGCAGGAAGTAGCAGGAGAGCAGTACCAGCCACCTGGAGGACAGATAGGACACAGTCTGGCCATTGGAATAGGTAGGGGAGAGGAAGCAAGCTCAAGAGGAGGGGGTGCAGCTCTGCTAGGTTTGCAGCCCCAGCAGAAGATGACTGCATGAGCCCTGGCACAGGGGGCCTGCTGAAGAGAGAACGCGGATGGGAGGGGGGACTGCTCGGTGCCATGCTGTACAGACACTGGGCTCCCTTGCTGAGGGGCTGGATTCCTTGCTTCCCCGCACACTGAGCTGGTCTGTGCTGGCCTGGGAACCCAGCAGGGTGGAGATGAAGAAAACTTCTGTGTTCCTGGCAGACTGATTGCTTTCTTGTTTTAGAATTTGAGCTGACTCCTATGATTCTTTTTTCACTGTTGGGGACGGAGCCCAGAAAGGGCATCCTGCTTGCCAGGCACTATTCTCCTGCTGAGCTGCACCCGGCCTGCGCTGCCTTCTGAACGCTCAAGTGCTGTGCAAAGTTGAGGTGCATTAGAGATGCAAGTTGCTGTGATCACTTTTAAAAAATATGTAATATTGCTTCTTAAAACAGAGGGCCAATGTTCCCACTCAAATTTATATAATCTCAGTCCATTCAGCTGGACCAATCTTAAGAGATTTAAACACATAATAATAATAGTACTGATAATAATAACCAGTCAGTGTTTTGGTGGCCTTACCATATGTCAAACACTGAACTCAAAACAAATCCCACACGGAATGTTTCCAGGGCCTGGCCCAACCTCCTAGAAATGAGGCCACCTAGAGAATGAAGTCAAGCCCTGTTCCCACTCATCACAGCTTAAAAACTGTTTTCCCAAAACTCTGGGCCTTCACCTTGACATGAGAAATGCCCACTCGAAACCCTTTACATTTTCATTTCAAGCAGTAAAATGGGAGGGGGGATTTTGTGGTGCATCCCAAGTGACCCACCTCCTGCTGAAGAGGGTAGATATTTCAGCCATCAGTGATTTTTCAGAGCTCAGGGGGAAGGTGACAGGCCCTTATAGACTCTTTTAGCATAACTCAAGACACGGTGATGAAGTCATCAAGGCATTTGGAGATTAGACTTCCTGTTAACAACCCGTGTTCTAATATTTGGAAGCAGATCATTTTCTTCTTTAGTAGACAAACATCAGAGCCCTAAATCACAGGATGAGCATTCTATTCCCCCCATCCCCAGTGGAGCTGAGCAGACCTGAGGCCTTTTCCAGACAAGCTGGTTGAACACAGAATTAAGTGGGATGGACTGAGGTGGAGGGACAGGCTAGAGGGACAAGTGCACCCTTGGAGGTGGAAGAATTGCAGCAGCTCAGGGCCTGGGGAAGTCCCTTCTGGGCAGGGCCCCAGGAAGCTCAGTGCCTGGCACATAAGAGACACGCGCTATTTAAAAAAGAGGGCTGAGCTGAATTAGGAGCCGTGCCCTGGAGCACCCTCTGTGACCACTGCAGTTGGCCTGCAGACAGTCCCTACCTCAGGGGCTCTGATTTGGAATCAGTTGGGGCAGTGGTCCTGGGTCTTTGCCCCTTTCAGAACTTCTGAGTCTCACCTGGAGCCACCGTGCATGAGGCTATTCAGAGCTGCTAAGCGGGAACGGCAGTAGTAAAGGGGAAACTAGGACATGGCAAAGTCAGGCGTTGGGTAGACCCTGCTGGGGGATGTGATTGCTTTGCCCAGATGGGACAGCCAGGGCCAGGGCTAGACTCAGCAGCTGTCAGATCCCAGGTACATGGAGACCCAAAGAGCTGCTGAAATCTCACAGCAGACCCTGCAGAGAATTGTCAGGAAGAAAGGCTTGGGAACATACCAAGTGTCCAGTGATTGACAGGAGGCAACAAGTTGCATTTGAAGGGCCAATGATTGACACCTGCAGATCCCTCTGGGTGAATCTTAAAGGTACAGCCCTTAGAACCAAGGAGGTGGAAGGAGGGATGGAAATCAGGTCACTTGAGGAGGTTCTTCCCAGCTCTGCATTCTGAAGCTCTGTGTGAACTTGGGATGCAGAAATATCCATCTGACCAAGTCTGGGCTCCATGTTAACACGGACACTTTCCAGCTGCCAAGTTCTGTAATAAATGAGGTTTGATGTCAAGAGGTTCTAAGAGGCTGCTTGCTGTCCCTGCACAGATCCCATTGTGCTTCCTAGCTTCAGCCTTGGGTGTGGAAAGGTGATCAAAGGGATGCAGAGAAGCAGGAGTGATTTGCTCTGTTGCTTTCAGTTGCGTTTGGTTGTATGGGTGCCTTGAGATTTTTTTAAACATTAGCTACTTTTAAATCAACCCGGGCACCTTATAAATCAAAATGATAAATGATTGATAAATAAACTGTCATTGCTACAATTAGATTTTCCATTATACTTGTATGCTATAATTTAAAATGTAATTTCCCTTGAAGCTCATAAAGGCACTGTAGTAATAGGGTGTCACAATGTATTAGGGGCACGTGTGAGTTCTGTGGCTGAGCAGGCACCTTGCTGAAGTATGGGGTTGAGCTGCAGGTTTAACACAAAAGCGCATGTGCTGGTATGGCTTCAGGGCCCAATGCAACATCCAGGGAAGCTGGTGTTTCTGCCAGACAAGCAGAGGACTTAGGGGGAAGGAAGTTCTCCTGATGGAGGGGAACAGGAGAGAGCACAGGTGTGGACATTGCCTGGTGGACATAGCCTAGGTGCAATCATGGCTGCTCGAATCCCCGTCCCCATATGTATACACTTACACCCTGCCCTTCTCCAGGAGAATTTAATGAGCTTTATCAAGAAAGTATCCACAATTTATTCCCCCCCCCCAACAGTGAGAACACTGTATTTCTGAGGATCTGCTGAACTCAAATCTTTGGAATAGGGTGCAGAGATCTTTCTGGCCAATGTCCCTGGCCAATGTCAGACAGGGCTGCATCTGCTCCTTTCTGCAAAAGTTTGGAATGATTGACACAGCAGTTTATACTCTTAAGACAAATTCTGCAAAGACAAGGTTCACAGACTTCTGAGTAGCACTCCTAGGCTTAGTCCAAAGGATCTGAATTTGTGTATGTGGGTGGGCATTGAGCCTAGTCTTGTAGGTACATTTTCTTCCTATACTCAGGACGTTGTGCTTTCCCTTATCCATGAGGATCTTTACGCTTGAACATACACAGTGACCAGTTCTACCCTCAAGCACTTCCCCCTAATGTCCTCCCCCAGGTGACACCCCATCTCTGTGACTGACGGTTCCTCCCCTGGAGTTGTCTCTAGACACTTTCCCACTAATGCAGGTGTTTACCTCAATCCCACCCTCCTGGGAGTGATCCGTTAGTGCATGAAGAGCCCTGTTGCTGACATAGGAGGAATGTTCTAGAATTAAAAGGCAGACCTGAGTGTCTGTGAGGGGTCGGGTTTCTACCAACACTTCACATCCCTGCTGTCCCCTTGCAGCTCATTAAAGCCACATCTCCACATTGAAATTCCGCCCACAGAGTGAGCTGAGGCCTGTCTCTGGGCGGGTGTTAAATCAACAGTCCCCGAGCTCCAGGGCCCCTCTGACCTGAGCCTGTTGGAGTGACCTGAGATCATTACGGGTGCGGTGGAGTGTGGTGTGCAGGTCTGGTTGGTGTCAGAAACCCTTGTGCCCATTTATAATTCCTCATGTAACTCTTTCCTCGTCCCCAAATTGGTCATCAAGTGGTTCAATTGACCTTGAAATGTAGATTGTAAATTGTGACTTGAGAAAACCAGAGATTCCAAAGTGATTTCTCTCTTTCTTTTTTTCTCTCCAGTTTGGCCTTCACATACCATGCGCGTTTTTTAGTTTTCCTGGGATTTTTTTTTCCTGCTCAGATGGATGCATGGCCTTGTTAGCGAGGGCTCTTATTCACACGGTTACAGATATTCATTAAAATTAATGAATCTAGCTTCCCAGACCTGGAGTGCATGCTCTCAGTGTGCAGTGTGCGAGAGAAAGTTTATTGGAATTACCATCGGAATGTGAGGACTTCCGGGCCTCTCTCCCTGCAGTGGCAGTCACTTATGTGGGAATTTCTCCCTTAAGATTCATCAGGAGGTTTGATGTCACACTTAGGGAAACTGAAGCGTTTGCCCAGGACAGTGCGTTAGTCAACGCCTGGCAGAGCTGACACTTGTTTATGGAGACTCTGGCAAGTCCCCCTGCCCTTTTCTATCCTCTCCCTTGTCAGCCCTGATTCATGAATTGACTCAGGTGTTTTCTGATGCACTCTGCTGTCCAGGGTGCTTCCCTTTCTCTGTCTTTTCCTTAGTTTGTCTTCTGCATTGGCTCACTTCCAGGGAGTAGTTCCCATGTCTTATCGTCTCTGTCACGTGGGCATGCAGATCCTGGCAGGTAGATTTTATTGAATGGAAATGTGTATGACCGTAATCATTTCTTCTGAATTAATCCAAGTGTGTTAGTCAGCTTTTTGTGACTGTACCAAATACCTGAGACAATCAACTTATAAAGAGAAAAGGTTTATTTTAGCTCAGAGTTTTGGAAATTTTAGTTCATGGTCTGTTAGACTTGGAGTGAGGCTGCACAGAATGGAAGGGGGCGTCGGAGGAGCCAGCTGCTCACCTCCTGACCAGTTGTGAAAGAGAAAGAAAGAGGAGGGGCTGGTGTTCCAACATCTCCTTCATCTCGAGGCCCCATTTCTTGGAGTTTCCGCCATCTCCAGTGTCCCAGAGGCCAGGAACCAAGTCTTTTTAACACAGGGGCCTTTGGGAGACATTGCAGACACCAAACTATTGCACTGAGACAAACAAAGAAAGAAACAAAAAGGGAAAAAGAAAAGCAAGTCACAAATAGGAGCTGACTGATCACTGATTCATAGACCAGAAGAATCCACAGAAGAAATGGAGCCTCCCTACCGTGTTCCAGGAACAAAGCGCCTGGCGGAGGTGCGCGTCACCCAGGACCCGTGCATGGGTGCTGCCCCGCTCCTCGCCTCCCGGGCCTGTCCTCTCTCCATCTTCGACTCAAGGTCTGAATCCTTGAAGCCCTGAAGGTCATGAATTCTGGCAACTTGTAATTCAACAGAGATATTAGGAGAAACCCGTTAGATTGTACTCCATTTTGCCCGAGAGAAGCTGCATGTAAATCAAAGCGCATTTGAAAAACAGAAGGAGGTTGCTCTACTTAAATTAACCCCAGAGTCAAATCTCGCACAGAGGTGGGGCTCTTTTCCCTGTGTGAATAACTGCAGCCTAATTAATCTATTTTTGTTACTTTCAGTTTTTAGAAAGTGAAGGCCTCCTTTTTTTTAAAGGAACATAGCAAATCCCAAAGGTGAGGGTAGCAAATGTCACCCAGAGACAGGGTGGTAGGCTGGGGAGCTCCTGTGCCCTCTCAGGGGTCTTCCTGATCCGGGCACTGTGATCTAGGGTTAGAGTAATTACCTGGATTCTCCCTCCCCGTCTCGTCTTCTCTCCCCTTTCCTCCTAACCACTTTTTTTTTTTTTTTTTTAATGGCATAAAGGTGAACAGGCTTCATGGAATTTGGATTATTTTCTGCCTGAGATTAATGATAGTCCCCTGTTTTTGCTCCCATAAGGAACAGGAAGGGTGGGGGGTTCGTACAACCAGCTCTGGGCCAGTGCCAGGCTCCCAGGAAGAATCCAGCACATGGCTGATGGGGGCTGAGGTAGCTGCTGACGCAGAATCCATCTACTTCCAGAAAATTCTAGAACCATCATTGGTTAAAAGCCTCTTTATGCAGAACACTTTGCTGGAACTTTGGGGTGATGGAAAACACTGAGGCCTCTTCCCAGGCTCACCACTCTGTTCCCTTTGTCCACCTCAGAGGTCTCCCGTGGGCACCTGCCTGGCTTCATCACAGCCAAAGACCAAGAAGCTGGAGGAGGCTCCTGCACGTGTGTGGGGGCGGAACCACTCACTCAGAGCACACGGCGGAGCTGATGTAAAGTTCTTAGCGATTCTCCAATGCTTAAGCAGTTTTTATTACACTGTGTCCTTTTTTTGCACATCGGTTTGTCCTCCTCTTTCCCACCTTCTCTCTGGATTCACCTGCATTACATTATTTCACTCCCCAATGCACCCATAGACACAGTATTGCCAGAGCTGCCCGTTTGGATGAGCTGGGCCTGGAACAGAACAGGCACCTTGATGCCAACACCTGGGATGCCAACGCCCAGGATGCCAACACCCGGACGTGCCTGTTGTTGGTACTGTGGAAGCCATCCAGGCACATCAGTGATGGCTGGGAGCTGGCTGGTCCCAGAGCACATGGAACCTGTCTCCACCATGCCAGTGCTCATGGTTAACTTCTAACCAGGAAGCCAAGGGCAGAACAATGGAAGGCTAACTGGACTTTACAGTCTGCTTACGACTGCACTCCAGTTCCTTTAAAGGCATGTTGCCGCTGGCCTCCCCAGGTCCTGGGCACGGACAACCGGGAATGATGCCCTGTGTAACTGGTCTCTGGCTGCGGAATCCAGTTGTTTTCCATATTCATTAACAGCTATTTGTCCTCTTGGTTCTTTTTAAGAGGTGTCCTCTGATCTCTTGGAGGACATGTGGTCTCAACCGCGTTCCTAAAAGCAGAACCTTTGTTGGCTTGATGGGCATTTTGAAATGACCTGGGAGCAGAGCCGTGGCTGCGCAGGGCTGGTAATGTGTATGCAAATGGCCGAGGGCCTGCCCTGCCGGTTGGTTCCATCTCTGCTCATTCCTTCTGCTGTGATGTTGAGCCGGGGAGCTCGCTATGAAGCAGGACCCTCTCCAGGGGACACACCATGCAACCTCCCTAGGATTCTTCCATGGAATTTTCCCCTTAGATAGTTTGTTAGAGGTCCTGTGGACACTAAGGGCTGCCCTCCTCAGAGCCAGGTCCAGCGAGTGTCTGAGGGGGCTGCAGCAGGCCAGACGGAGGCGAGGCCCCTGGACTGAGCAGCGGGAAGAGAGGTTTAGAAACTGAGTTCACCTCTATGGGAGCTCCTGGGGAAGCTGGCCAGGACCTCTGTGTCCACAGACTCGGGCAGTGGGATTTTCAGAGAAATCCAGGCAAAGGGCAGGGAGAAGGCTGGGAGGATCAGCACAGCAGATGGCAAGCCCTCAGCTGCTGAACGGAATGTGTGGTCAGCACTGGACGAACATCCACAGTGGCCAGTCACAGCTGCTGTTCCAGGACTCGGATTCCCTGAGCATTCTCTGACCCAGAGCAGACTGGCTCTTGGGCCTGGTCAGTGAAGTAGGGGTTTTTTGGGGGGCATACCCGGGATTGAACTCAGGGGCACTAGACTACTGAGCCCCATCCCCAGCCCTATTTTGTATTTTATTTAGAGACAGGGTCTCACTGAGTTGCTTAGGGCCTTGCCATTGCTGAGACTGGCTTTGAACTTGCCATCCTCCTGTCTAAGCCTCCCGAACTGCTGGGATTATAGGCGTAGTTCACTGTGCCTGTTGGGGTAATTGTTTTTTGAGCTTATCTGTGACACTAAGTATGTTGCTGAGAAATGTGGAGGAAGGGACTGATTGTTGAGTCCCAATAATTTTAATAATTAATACTCAGCTGGGGATGTAGCTCAGTGGCAGAATGCTAGCCTAGCACGCTTGAGGTCTTGGGTTTAATCCTCAGCACTGCAAAAAAAAATGATCTATAGATTATTCATTATCACAATAAGTAGTTGTTTTAATTGTTAACTAAAAAGTAATAATGATCAACACTTAATTGATCATTGAGTGATAATTTAGAGACTGACTAATTACAGGGTGTCTGCTGTTCTCCAGAAATTGACTTTAAGTATACATCCTGTTTTACTCCTGAAAAGGTGTGTAGAATAAATAGGGACACTGAGGCTCAGAGGAGCTGCTTGGGTTGCTGAAGGTCCTATTCTGTTAGTAATCAGCACCTAGAATGTTCTTTACAACACTTCATTCTTTCCGTGAACAATAATGATAATAATGAAAACAAAATTAAAATGCCAAAGTGGTGCTCTTTTTCCTGGCCCTGCAGTAATGACAATGATAACTAACAGTTACTGAGCCCATAAAATACTCCTGGAGTCACACTGACCGCTTTTACATGGTGTATTTAGTTTCTTCCAAACACAACCAACAAAGGATAAGTTCTCTCTCCTCTTTTCACTGCTCTGCAGATGGAAAATCTGAAGATTCAGGTCGTAGAGGGTCTTGCCCAGGTCAGTAGCTGACAAGCTTAGAGACAGGATTGGAACCCTAGGATTTAACTGGGGAACTCCTAAACGCTCTGCAGCAATGCACACATTTATTAGGTGTTCCCTGGGGGAATGTATGACTGGGGGCACTTCCTGCTGCTGAGAAACTCGACTGTCACGGGAAGGGTATGCAAGTGGTTCCAAGGCAACTCATAAGTCTTGTCCCTGTGACAAGTGCAGGAACTTGAGGAATCTGGGAGGGAAGCTCTTGGCTGGAAGTGAGTGCAGAGGGATGGTAGCAGTGGCCCCCGAATGACATGAGTTGTGTGGGGCTCTCAGGGGAGCTACAAGGGGGTGACAGTATATACTAGATGGAAATAGATGCCGTGAGGAGATGAGAAGTTCATTGAGAAAGAATATACACGTGCAAGGAGTCGGTTCAACAGACAGACCAGGAAATAGCACAAGGTTCTTCCCAACAGAAAGGGAGATTCTTAGGTCCCTCAAGGCACCCAGGGAAACACAGTCATGAGTGAGGGTCCCCGCCTTAGGCCAGAGACATAAAAGCAACAGGCCCCCTGATGATGGACTGGAACCTCCAAAATTGTGAGCCAAACAGGATTTTCCCTTTATAAGTCACCTCAGGTACCTGGGGTGGCTGGGGAAAGCTGGCTGGCACAGTGGGGGCTGGCTTTCAAAACCAACACCTGCATACCAGGTGTCTCCTCATTAGAGCCCTTTCTGTGCAAGACACTAAGACACACACACACACACACACACACACACAGTATATTTAAAATGCATTCGCACAGGTGCTTCTTGTTCACAGTCAACAAGTCACACTTCTTCCTCGTGTTCCCCAGTCTAGCCTTGGCACTCTCTCGTCCCACCAGGAGAACCTGCCAATCAACCTCTTACCAAATGATGTCACAACCGAGGTACTAACACTACTCACCGAAACAAACCCACTTAGTGACTGACATTAGCGTTCTTTCTATAAGAAAATATATGTTTAAGATCACATGAATTAATTCTCTTGCTGTTAGGTTGACAAATTAATTTAATGCTCAGTTAGCTGTATTTGTTTTTTTTTTTAAACTTGGCTTTAGAATGTGCTTTATTTGTCCTTTTAAATTTATTTTTATTTTGAAATGTGTTCAGTATTTGGATATCTTAAACTCAAAACTGTATAAGAAGGTTTATTGCTATCCCTATTCTTTTTATCTTGTTTCCATCTCCTATAGTATCTATTTAAATTAGTTTGGAATTTATTCTTCTTACATTTTTCAAAACCAAATAAAAACACACACAAACATACACACACATGGCACAAACACACGCAAAAGATAATATACTATGACCTTGGTCTATTTGGGTAGCTGTAAGAAAGTACCATAGACCAGATGACTTATAGGCCACAGAAATATGTTTCTCACAGCTCTGGAGTCCGAGATCAGGTTGCCAGGACTCTCTGATGGGGTCCTTTTCTGAGTTGCACACAACTGTCTTTTAGTTGTTCTCTCACGTGGTAGAAGAACAGCGAGACAGCTCTCAGGGGCCGCTTTCATGAGGGCACTGCTCCCATTCATGTGGATCACATGTGGAAATCAAAGGAGAGATCATGGAAATATGTTTTGGGGGTCACTGTCATGTAGATGGCATGTGACCTGTGGGACAGGGTGGATTTGCCAAGGAGACTAACCATTGGCATCTATTTTAATGCTCTTATTGATATAGCCCAAGGCCACTTAGCAGAAGAGTCATCCCATTCATTTGTCATAATTCAGTGTTTTAATGGCTTATAGATTTTTTGAGCAAATATTTATGGAAAGCTACTTCTTAAGAAACTATCTTTGTAAGTGTCTGGTACTCAGCTAATCTGAGGATGAAGATGCAAAAGAACTTGGAACGTGTATCTCTGTCCTTTGGAAGTTACCCCTATTAAGAGATTTGAAAATATAGGAGAGAACTCAGCAACTCCATATGGTTTCTGTGTAACTTCAGTGTTATGGTTGGGCTGTGAGGTGTCCCTGAAAACCTCACGTGTGAGAAAATGCAAGAAGGTTTGGAGGAGAAACGATCAGGTTATAGCCTTAATCAGTGAATTAACCCCGGATGGGATTAACTGGGTGGTGACTGGAGGCAGGCGGGGTGTGGCTGGAGGAAGCGGTTCACTGGGGGCAAGGCTGTGGGGTAGATATTTGTGTCTGGCAAATGGCATCTCTCTCTGCTTCCTGATCACCAAGTGAGCCGCTTCCCTCTGCCAGGCTCTCCCACCATGACATTCTGCCTCACCTTGAGCCCCAAGGAATGGAGCCTGCCTTCTATGGACTGAGACCTCTGAAACCGTGAGCCTCCAATAAACTTGTTGTGCTGGCTGGGTCCTTTAGTTGCAGCAACGAAAAAGCCAACTAAAATGTTCAGCCAATGAGAAAGAAGTGCATGACATGCTCCGGACGCAGAGGAGCAGGGTGTCTTTTCCCGGGCCTTCTCCACTGTGCCCTGGCATTTCTACACGTGCAAACTCCTTCTGCAGCAAGAGCATGTGGAGGGTCTCAGATGTGGCTTCCTGTCCTGGTCCATGAGCTCCCCTGAGCCAGTCGGTTCAGCAGTGGGGGTAGGGGTGGAAGTGTGGGTTAGACAAGAGTCAAACCAGTGTGTGTTTTGTGTAGACCAAGCAGCTCAGTTTCAGGACAAACACCACTGTGTCCCAGGACCTGTCCTTGGCTCCAGGTCCTGTTCTCCCTCTGTGTTCTCGTTCCCCTCTGGTGACTTAGATCACTCTCTGCACAGACAACCCCCAATATACCGTCCTACTTTCCTCTGCACTGCCAGCACAGTACCCCCTTATCTCATGCAGAACTGGCCATTCAGAAGCCACGTGGCCCCCCTCCATGCAACCCCTGTGCAGGACTGTATTAAACACCTCCTTCCAGGTGAGCAGACAACTCATCTGGCTCCTGGGCACCCAGGATCAGCCTTGGCCACCAGCCACCCTCACCTCGGCCAAAGCCTGGAGCGCTTTCATGCCAATGAATCACCAAGCTCTGGCCAGTCCCCGCCCATTCTTGTGTTGTGGTAAAATGGACACAACATAAAATTCAGTCTTGACCATTTGCAGGTGCACTGTTCCGGGCATCCACACTGGCTGTACCCATCACCACCAACCACCTTTGTGACTCTTTTTATCTTGTGAAACTGGAGCTTTGTATCCATCAAATAGTCCTGCCTCCCCAGACCCTGGCAGCCTGTGTCCCACCTGTTACAGGATATGTTGAGGTTGAGTAATGCATCTCATTAGGATCTGAAACAGCCTCAGAGTTCCCTGTGACACAGGTTTCGTCCCTAGCTCGGAGTCACTGGGAGGTGGTGGAAACTTGACGAAGTGAGGTTTCCCGGGAAGCTCCAGGCCACTGGGTGGTGTGTGTGGAGGGGACCACGGGGCCCCAGCTCTGTCCTCTTCCTCTCTCTGCCTTCTGGCCATGAGGCCAGCAGCTCTGCTCGTCCTGTGGTCCTGCCATGCTGTGCTGTCTCACCACAGGCCCCAACACAATGTCCCCACCTGACCATGCACTGGGACCTCCAAAGCTGTGAGCTGAAATAAACTTTTTTCTTTGTTTTAACTCTGATATTTTGTACGGTAATGGAAAAGAGCCTAACACAAAACCACATTTTGAGTTAATTTATGGCTTAATTCAAGTCTACCTGGAAGATGTCCCTGTGCATTGAGAACACACACACTGCTGTGGTTTGGTGGCATGTTCTGTGTGTCTGTGAGGTCTTGTGGGTTTTGAGTGGAGTCCACAGTTTCCTCGCTTATCTTCTGTCTGGTTGTCCTAGATGTTATTGAGAGAAGGCACTGAAGTCTATTATTGTGTGTTCTACATGTGCCTTCAGTTCTCTCAGTTCATATGTATTTATGGTCTCTTCTAAGATGTATAATGTTGGCAATTGTTTAAACTTCTTGTATTGAGATTTTTATTAATAAATAATGTCCTCCTCTGTCTCCTGTAAACTTTTAAAGTTCAAAATCTATTTTGTCTGATAGTAATACAGCTATACCTTCTCTCTTTTGGTTACTGTCTGCATTTCACTTTCAATCTATTTGTGTCTTTGGATCCAAGGCAAGTCTCTTGTTGGCAGCAGACTCTGTCAGTTAGTGTGGAATGTGTGTGTTGGGGATGGAACCAGGGCCTTGCATATGTTAAACATGCGTTCTCCCACTGGGCTACTCCACCAGCCCTCTGCCCATTGCATCTCCCAAGAATTTCTTGAATTTCCTGATTTCGTAGCTTACCCTCCAACTTTCTAGTAGTCTATGGTTGTCACCAGCAAACTGGGTTTTGGATACAAATTTTGTTGCCTTTGAATCCATCCTTCCCACACAGCGAGGGCCAGTAGTCTCAGTGTCAGTTTGGACTACCTACTATTCCCTCTCTGGGCTCCATGGCTGTCCAGTTGGCTCCAGAGTGTCCTCGGATTTCTTGTCATAGCTGCCGAGCTGCATAGCCAGGCTCCAGCTTGCTCTTCCGACTTTCTCTCCACTCCCTCCAGATTCAGTCCACACGGATTAAAAACTGAATGCATCATGAATTGCTCCAGTCCCTTCCACGGCAACCTGTCCCCCACCCTCCCTCTGTGTTCTTGCACATCCTGGGGACTGGATCAGGCAGGGGTGAACACCTGGTGGGACTCTTCCTAGAATTACTAGACCCAACTTGCCTTTCATAGCCTGCTGAGGCTCTGGCCAACCCGTACTGTCCTTAGGAATAGGAGGCCCGCCTTGCAAGTTATTCTAATTATCCAGTAACTTCTTTACAAAAGTAAGAATACAAAAGGATGGAATTAATATTAATGATAGATTTATTTAATCGCATATCATTTGAGTATGGGCCTCTAGCTTCTGTTGAGCACTCAGTAGTCACGTGGGGCTGGTCGCTTCTGTGTGGAACAGATCAGCTCAGACAGTAAATGCATGAGGCTGGGCTGCATGCGGTTCATCTGTTTTCCTTAGATTCTAGGGACAGTGCTTCTCAAAGTGTACTTCCCTGACCACCTGCTTCAGACCACCTGGCTTCCTGAATGATTAAAAACGTCGGCCTCTGACCTCAGCCTGGCTTACTGAATCCAAAGCCCTGGGTAAGGCATCTACATTTTAAAGCAGTGACTTGAGAGATTCTTCTGCACCCCCAGGTTAGAGAACTATAGCATATTTGAACCCTACCGGGTTGGCTGTTTATTACCAGTTGAGCTTAGAGCTCAGAAGTGAAGTAACTCACCCAGTATCCTCAGAATTTGGAGGAAATATTTGCCCAGTTTGTCTTGAGATGTTATTGTGCAGATTAAATCCGACAGGTGGCTATGGAAGTCCTTCCTCTGACAAGAGGTGCTGGAACCCAGGGCCTCGAGCATGCTAGGCAGGTGCTCCATCATTGAGCTCTGCCCCGGTCTCCAGAGCTGGTTTAATGGCACTGTCAGCTCCTTGCAGCAAATTATAAATATATAATGAATACAGGCATGCCACCAGCGGTTTTATTTGCCTCATAAGTGCCCCTGTTGTGAAGCTTTAAGGACAGAAAGGATGAGAAGGGCAAGGGCCTGTGTGTCCGCTTGACACAAAGGGTCTTTCCAGAAGCCTCTGGAAGTTTCCATCCCTGGGAACCCACTGGCTTCTGTAGGCTGCCATCTGGGTCTTCCTAGGACCCAGTCTGTTCAGCTGCTTGGCCCCTGGATGGCTCCCCTTAGCCCTGGCTCGTGACCCGCCATGGGGGCCATCCTGGGTGGAGCTGGCAGCCGCCAGGCTGCAGCCGCCTGAGTAGCAGGCTGAGCGCGAGCCGAGTGGCACGTGGCGGGGCTGGCAAGCTGCCAGCTCCCGGTTCCCTCTGTTTTGTGTTCCTCACTCATAACTGTTTATTGTGACAGGTAAACACTTGTTTTGAAAGCTTGTAGGCATACTATTAAAACACAAGTGTTCTTGACACAGGCACGCAGGGCTGCGGAATGTTTATCTTTCTGAATGACAAACGCTGGCTCTCCTCGCCCTTCTTCCCTTGCTTGCCTTCCTCTCTTCCTTTTTTAGTTTCCCTTTTTTCCTTCTTTTCTCGTCTGCCTAACCTCTGGCCCTGCTACCTGAGGACTGCCCCCGCTGCAGGTCTGGTCTCTGTCTGTTGGAAGGCAGGGCGGAGCCTTCTGAGTGTTTGTGTGTAATGGGCAATTGAAAGATGGTGTCCAAGAAGTAAATATCCTGCTGAAAGGTAAAGAAATTAAAGATTAAAGCCTCCCCCCGAGCTCCCCTCTATTCTGCTGCATAACTTGCAGGTCTTCCTCAGATGCCCTGCTTTGCATGCACACACCTCTGTGTGTGGAGTCACAGGGTCCTCCAGACAGCCACCCTCAGGGGCAGGGCGCGGGGGAAGCTTCCAGACCTGCACACAGGACTTTGGGGAAGAGCCCTCAGCTGCCCCTCGGTCCAGCGTGGTGTTTCCTCCTCGCCCTATTCCCCCACATATCCCGCTTTGCAGGTTCATCTGAGCTGTATAGTCAGGTGTCCCAAGTGCTTCTTCTTTGTTTTTGTAGGTGACACAGATTTGTGAGACTCATCTATGCAAATGTGTAGGCAGGACTCATGGTTTGAGGTGTCATCTTCTCTAGGCAACCCATTGATAGGAACCCCAGGCAAAGCCACCCTCATCTCCAAGATTAACAGGAACCTTGGGGACTTCAAGCCACACAGAAGGCCATCTGAGGTGGGGACGTTTGAAGCAGGTCTGTCCTGAGACTCCCAGACTACCTCCTATTATTAAATTTCCATCTCTGAACTTGGCTTTAATGCCTGTAGGTTGATTTATTAACTTCCCTGTGACAGCCCTTGAAATATGAGAAGACGTTGACGTTGCTGTTTCTCCAGGTTAAGTATTTCCTCACCGTTTCCGCATGGTGGGACATCTTGTCGTTCTCCTGGGTTTGAACTTCTGTTAATGGAAGTCCCTCCCAAACTGTGGTGCCCTGCAGTGAGGAGAGCGTGGTGTGGGCGCTGCGGGACTGGCATGGCGGGGGCAGGCTGTCTGTGGCCGGATGAGCGTTGGCCTATAAAGGCCCTGCTGGCAGCTCCCTGGGGCAGTGGGTCATGTGGCTCCAGTCACTAAGTCCACCTGTGTCCACTTTGCACCCAGCTCTGTTACATTTGATGAGATGTCACTCCCGGCCCAATCTGCTGAGATAATTTTCTGTCATAGTTCATGATGGAAGTTTGCCATGGCACTAAGACGTCATCAGTGCAAACTAACATCAAGTGAGACGCATCCATGCCATGGTGCCCCTGTGCGATGGATCAGCTCCCCACCGTGTATAACCAATGACTTTTTTCTTTCATCAAGAACAGGTGTAAATGTCCTGCTGGAAATAAAGGGAATCCAAAATCAGGTTCAGTGAAGATCTAGCGTTGTTGCTGCTGAAAGGAGAGTGGGAGAGCGAGAGGCGGGAGAGCGAGGAACAGAGGACGGAGACCAGGCAGAGCCACAAGAGGTCGATTGCTCAGAGCTGATAAATAAAGGCCATCCCTCAATAGAGTGGAGAGAGGCCCCGAGATATTTGGGGGTTCAGCTTTTGTGGGGTAGGGGTTTGGAGGTGTAGCTGTGGTGCTATGGGAGAGGCTGGGGTGCTGCGTCAGAGCTGGGGGGTAGGAATAGCACAGATTGGCTTAGGTCCATGGCTCCATGGGGCTTTCCAGAGCCCAGGGGACATGTCCTTCTGGGATTGGCTCAGGGTTATAGTACCATGGGGTAGGTCACTAATGGGGTGGGGGGAGTAAGAGGGTAAGAGGAAGTACAGGAAAACAAAACTTATAAGATGGCAGTTAACATGTAAGATGGCTGCTCAGATGTTAAGTCAAGATCCTATAGCTGTTGCCCTGGGGATTGAACCCAGGGGCATTTAGCCCTGAGCCACGTCCTCAGTTCTTTATATTTTTTATTTTGAGATGGGGTCTTGCTAAGTTGCTTAGGGCCTCACTAAGTTGCTGAGGCTGGCCTTGAACTTGAGATCCTCCTGCCTAAGCCTCCAAAGCCCCTGGGATTACAGGCATGCTCTACCATACCTGGAAAGTTCTAGAGTTCTTTAAGTTGTTATTTTGAAATAAGCATAGATTCACAGGAAGTGGCAAAACATAGGACAAAGATGGTCTGTGTAGCCTTCACCCAGTTCCCCTGTGGCAATGCCTTGCAAGACCGCAGCAGAATACTGTGCCCAGTGTCAGCACAGTTCCCAGGGTCCTTGTGACTTGGCACTTGGCGACGTTCTTGGACTCCAGGGGAGACCCACAATGGAATTACTTGAATAAGGACTTTATAAAAAGGTCCAAACCACCTTCAGACTTAATAGTTATCTGGCAAATAGGACTCCATTAGAAGTTGAAAGGCTTTGACTTCTACGTGTGTGTGTGTGTGTGTGTGTGTGTGAAGTCACACTTGAGGTCAGGCTTGGGGGGGCCCTCTGAGCCCCACAAGCCCGAGACTCAGACTGGTGGTGAATCTCCCCGGCACCTCGCTCGTTCTCTTCATCTGCAAAATGACCATAATTCTCTGCTGACCCTCACTTTTCACAGAGCGAGATCATGACCAGAAGAGTACTTTATAAAATGTAAAGCTCTGTCTACAATTTGTCCTTGTTATTAGAATATCACTCTCTTAAAGACACGTGCTCTGTGCACATCAAACGACACATTAGACTGCGTGAAGCGTGAGCGAGCTCATCACAGGGGTGCTGCTGGAAGAAGTGGAGCTGGAGTCGGCTTTCCCGCTCCCTTTCATGTAGAAAAACATCCATCTGGCAATTAAAATAAAGCATTCAAAGGGATAGAAAATAAGAGTGCCCTGCTAACATTAAAGAATGGAATGAAGAGCGTTCGGCGGTGTGGAGTGTCTGGGTCCTCAGGAGAGGAAGGCGCTCTCAGGGTGGAGAGTGCTCTCCAGGCGGTGAGATTGGAGTTCTGGGTCGGGTTCAAGGGCCGCAGCGGTGAGCCAAGTGGGGAGGAGGAATTCTTCTGCTGCTGCACTTTAACTTCCTTGGTGTGAGACGTTGGGCTGAGTAGGGGAGGTGGGTCGGAGGTGTGAGCCCATGAAGGACCCACTCTCAAGAATGGACAAAGCCTGACGTGGAAGCTTCTCAGTGGAGAGGAGGGAGGACCGCCAGCCAGGACTGAGCAACAGGGTCCCTGTGACTTGGCACTTGGAGACGTTATTGGACGCCAGGGGAGACTCGCAATGGAATTTCTTGAATAAGGACTTTATAATAAAGGTCCAAACCACCTTCAGACTTAATAGTTATCTGACAAGTAGAACTCCATTAGAGGTTAAAAGTGTTAAGAACTCCAAGAAAAGACTTAGAGAAGCTCATGATAATAGCCCTACTCCGTGCTATTGAGGGAAACTTAGGAATGTTCAGAGTAGCACCTTGGAGACTGACATCAAGAACGGGGTCCTCTGGCCCCACGTCTCTGGAGGGCCCTGTTGAGTGGGAGCCTGGACTTGCAGGCCTGGCGTGCTGATTTCAAAAATAGGAGAGAACCCGTGACGTTCTTGAGTTTCAGCATTTAAAATTTCGTCAGAGTAGAGAATTAAAAAAATAATCCTTTGATTCATAGATTTAAAATCTCAGGATTCTTTTTTTTTTTTTTTTTTTTTTTAACACAGGACATCTTTAAAGGAACCTACTTTTTAATATGTAGTGGGACACACTTCCTTCGACTAATCTCTTCTCCAGGCTCTCTGGGAGACAAAGAGAAGGAAGGCCCAGGATTTAGGAAGAGAAATAAGGCTGATTCTTCCTCGTGCTGAGACACTGAAAGGCTGCTTTGTAAAGCACCCGAGAACTGAAAGGCAGTAGCAGCTCCTTAAGCATTCAACTGAATGAGCGGGGAGGCTCTGGGTGTCCAAGCAGATGTGCTAATGGCAGGTCTTAATCCGTGGGCAGGAAGATGAGTCTCCTACCCACACCACAGGCCTGAAAAGAAAACAGAATCAAGGAATGAAGGACCTGCTGGGCTCGGCCAGTGGTCACTGTCATCCTATGACTTATTGCAGTGAAGTAGCACATGGCACCGTTATCAAGGGACAAAGCATGTGGGCCAAGTCCAAGGACATGTGCCACCAATTTCCAAGAGTCCTCTCCCAGTGGAGTCTCATTGGACATGCTTAATTCCTCCAGCAAATAGTTTCGAACAACATGGAAATTTTGCCCACGGGGAGGCTCCTTAGAGGCTGTGTCCTGGGAACTTGTCATGTAGACACACTCTGCTTCTCATGTACAAAAATCTCAGATCCTGAGAGGGAAGGCAGGTATTCAGCACAAACTGCTCTGTGAAGATGGCTTTGGCACAGGGAGCCACTCTGGTCAGTGAGGTGAAGGCCAGTCTTCCAGACAGGTCTCAGTCAGCATCTCAGGCCTGCTGTGCTTGCTCTTTCCTGCCCAGCTTCTGCATCTCTCATGGAATTTTGTGCCAATTCTGTGTTGCTGTGGGACCTCCAGGAGACCTACTCTTCCCCTACGATGCCCTGAGATACAGCAAAACACCAAACTACCTTCAGCCCATGGACTAGATGCACTGTGTGACCTTTGTTTCCTAGGTACATTGGTCAGTTTCATGTGACTACAACAAACCCCAAGACAGTGAGTTATGAAGAACGGAAGGTTCACTTGGCTCACAGCTTTGGAGGGTTAAAGTCATGACACTTGCATTAGCTGAGTTTGGTGAGGTGGGTGGACAGTGGCATACTATGGTGGGAGTGTGTGGCAGTGAGGGCTCACATCTCTAGCCAGGAAGCAGAGTAAGATAAAGCAGGCCAGGGCCCCACGATCCCCTTCAGAGACCTGCACCCAATGACTGGAGCACCCCCACTGGGCCCTGCCTCCGAAAATTTCTTCAGGACTGAGCCATTAACAAACAGGCCCTTGGGAACCCAGCCACGGTCATGCGGTAGCACCAGGATTTGCTGCTTTTCTAGGCTCTGCCTGGGACGAGGCAGCCCAGGGTTCTCTGATGTCTGACTCCCCAAATCTACCTCATGATTGCTTTCCTTCCTGTACCCTAGGACTTGGGCCAGGGAGGCAGACTGCAGATCTCTCTCCTAGAACCCCATGACATCTAACAGTGATTTCTATTGCCGAGACTCACTTTCTTTTTCCTACTTATAGATTTAAAAATATCCAGTAGCCTAAGTGAGCAAAATAGCAAGCGAAGGAGAAATGGAAATGGTGTTCTTTTGACACCCCCAGCTTCACCCTGCCATCCCCTCCCCAGCATCAAGCTGCACTGGCAGCCGCGGGTGGATGACTTAGGGCAGAAACACACCTATGCGTGGAGACACATTTGACTGTGGATACTGGCTAGATTTTCCAGGATCCAGGGTTTTCTCCATCCTTTCTCAAATCTCTCCTCCCATCTCTGGGGGGCTTTGCAGAATAAGTGCTTATGTGGTATGGATTTGGAATTTCCACCAATATTTCTGTGAGTTAAAGGCCTTGTCCCCAGTACAGCCATGTTCAGAGGTGGGACTCTTAGGAACTGATTGGACCGAGAGGGCTCCGACCTCACAGTGGAGTAGTCCCTTTGATGGATTAGTGATTTGAATGGATTGCTGGGAGGTGGTAGAAGCTATAGGTGGGTGGAGCGTGGTTGAAGGAAACAGGTCACTGGGGGTGTGTCCCTAGGGAAGCTATCTTGTCCCTGCTCCCTGGCCCCTGCTTCCTGGCTGACATACACTGAGCAACTTTCCTCTGCCATGCCCTTTTGCCACGATGGCCTACTTTACTCAGGCCCAACGTGAGGTGCCAGTTGACCTTGGCCTGAGACCTCTTATCCTGTGCATCAAAAGAAATCTTTTCTCCTCCAAGTTGTTTAGTCTCAGTATTTTGGTCACAGTGACAAAAGCTATCCAACGCAGCACTTATCCACTTGTTTTAGGAGAAGAGGCATGAAAATTCCCCTTGAAGACTCACAATAGGAAATGTGCGAATGGCAGTATGGGCCCAGGAATAAAGCTGTGTTAGGAAATGGGTGGGCCTCAGCCCAGGGAACCGTCTTACCCAGCAGTCAGGACTTTGGAACTTAAGAGAAATGGAAGCCAGCAGCATGTGGAAGAGGGGGCTCAATGTGCTCCTCATAGGCCACATTTCACATCCCCGGGGAATGCAGAAGATGTTGAAGAGTAAAACCAGGGAAATATGGCCTCGTTTTCATAATGCCATAATGAAGCTGTTTCTCCATACTCAGGGCTTGGGTTTTGGATAAATGGATGCAAATAGAACTCAGCTCTAGAATTTGGTATGCACATGAGCATATAGTCTAAAACACGCTTTAGTTCTCATCTCGATAAAATATGCTTTGGTATGATTAGCGGCGACATTAAGCCTATGATGGAGATATTTAATTTCTCATTTTTAAAAAATTCTTTAAATCTGTAAAAATACCAGATTGAGCTCTTGAAGCCTGGGTATTTTAAGTTCTCTCCCATGCTTTAGATTAAATTTTGATTCTTCATTAAATGATATTTTTCCCAGTGCTAGTGCTCAGTATTTCCATTTTTAAAGGAGCCCACGGCAAGGGTAAATTGCATAATAGTTGCTGAGAAACAGAACAGCTGCGATTAATTCCAGTTGGTCTATTCAGGCAATGAGCATTCATCATCTCAGCAGAAGAGTGGATTCTCCAGCAGTGCTTCAGCCAGGATGAAATTATCGCCTCTTGCCCTGGGTGGGCCTCTTTGGGGCTGAGATGTTGTCAATGATTTAGAAGCAATAAGAGTAAGCCAAGCCTTTATCATGTTGAGATCAGCCCTAAGACATCGCTGGGAGAACCTGGACCTTTCAAGTGGGGTGAACCTGCAGCTGGCCTGGATTAAGCAATTGCATGGATCGGGTATCGTACAGAGAAGCTGCTGAGCACTGATATTAGGGACGCTGAGCGGCCAACAAAGGTCACGTGCAGATGCCATGCCCCAGAGCTGTGGCTGGATCTGATGATGACCCTCCTTTCCACACTGAGCCAGGCACCCTGCAGACCTGGGCAGCTGCAGACTGACAGATCTTGGGAGGACCAGCGAGGCGGAGGGGGGGGGAATCTGGAACCATTGCCCACGGAAGGAACAGTGATGAGACCCGGGTGCCAGATCCTGATGGCTGATCCAGAGGGACACTGTGGCACCTCGTCCCTGCACCTTGCTCCCCACCTTTGGCATGCTTCTGTTTGAAAGCTGCTTCCTGAGGGAGAGGACCACAGTCTCCCCAGGAGCATGTGGTGAGCATGCTTCTGCTCACGCCCTCCAGCCTGCTCACTCATGGCTGGGAGCTGGTGCAGGGGCAGAACACAGACTCGGCACATCTCTCTGAGCAGGTGGTTTTGGATTGTTCTGGGCTATGCTTACATCCTGATGTCAATAGGGTCAAGCACCGCCCCAGAGATGAGAGCTGGATCAGTCAAGGGACATCTTCACGGCAAAATGGTGACATTAAAGCAACCATCCTCAGTGACCCAAGTATGTCTTGATCCTTCCCAATGACCAGGAGACTCTTTCTCACTTCAGATTGCACAGAGCTTTTCTACAAGCCATTCATCCTTCAGTATGAACCTACAATTCTTAATGTGATGGTTATAATTCCCGCATCTCTTTCATTCATGAACGCAGGAAGGATGACTGGAGTGATGGTATCATTGCAGAAATAGTTAATTTAATTCATATCTTAAATGGCAGAGTAATTCCCAAGTTTTAAATGTGTAATTAATAACAAATTTCCTGCAATAGAACTCACAATTGATCAAGATGCAACTGCGTTATGTAATCATCATGGAGAATGGCTGACTTGGGATGTGAGACGCAGGGTACTCGAGGTCGCAAGCCCAGTTCTCTGTTGACCTGGATAGGCTGAGCCGGACAGAGTTTCCTCTTCTGGGAAGTGAGAAGTCAGGACTTTGGAGCTCATTTGGCTGCAGGAATCTTAGATGATCTTAAGGAGCAGAAGGACAGCATGTAACCCACATCTGGATGCACTACATTTGCTCCTTGGTGGAGAGTTTGTATCTCACTGCATTTGAGAGTGTTTGGTAAGGAGAGGACTCTTGATTTATTTCACCAGAACACAGGTTATTCTGCATAGTTGGAGCGTCTCAGCCTGGTACTGATGAGTGGAGGCCAGTATGCTGTGTGGCAGGTATTGGCCTCACAGAGCAGCCCAGGTCACTGCATAGGAGACTGTAGGTGACTCTCTCTTCTCTTGGGGGACACACCATACTGAAGACACGTTACTCTGAGGACTGCCAAACAGATGGATGGGACATGGTTGTACCTACTTGTTGACACCTGAAACATCAGCAGATTCATTTTTCTTTCCCAACTAACGGGGCAGTGTCATGGCCAAAGCGACAGGCCACAGGGAAAGCAAATTGCCTCTGTTAGTTGCAGAGCAAAAAAGAGAAAAAATGATTTAGGCTCTCAGTAATCTCTTGGGGGTAACGCCTTCAACCACTTAAAAGAAATAAAAAAAAAAAATCTGCAAATTTAGGTCTCTTTTTAAATTCCTCCCCGGCTGGCTCCATCTATCATGTGAGTGGAAACTGCTCCTATGATATATTGTACGTGGAGACTGCACTACATCATCAGAGTTCTGACATCGCCACGGCGCTGTAGCAGGTTATAATGCAACGTAACAAATTACAATGGTGGACATTGACAAATTCAGTTTTGGGGGAGTTTAAATTAATTTTGAGCTGCTTCAAGTTGGTTTAGAAAGTAATTTTTAAATAAATCAGAGGTAGATGGAGAAAGATTGCTCTAAAGACTAACGTGTATATAGGAAGTTCAGAGCTAAATCTGGCTCCAGCTCTTTGAGAGGAATGGGTCTGTCAATCAGACTGACACCTTCACCCCCTGTCCAGGGGCCAGCAGAGCCAGCAGAGGTAGAAGGGCGAACTCACAGGCTGAGATGCGATGGCTGGATGAGGGAGTACGAGCGAGGTACCCACTGGCAGAGCTGGTCCTTCCCACCAAACTGGGGTTCTTGGAGTGCAAGAAAGAGCCTTGTGCCACCGCATGTCTGAATAGTAGATAACCCCACATAACATGGCCTTTGACTGTGTTAAAGATAACAGAGGTGGTGTGTGCAAGTAGAAAGAGCACAGAAGTGGCAATCAAATTCCTTTTTGTGTGTACCTGGACCTCCCTGGGTCTCAGTTTCTCCATCTGCTAAAGAGCAGAATAAAGTATTTCTTAAGACTCTGAGGGAGATACAGGAAATGCATGTGGAACCCTTTGTCTCTTCAAATCTATAAAGAAAACAAGACATTATTATGGTGGTGATTGTTGATATTGTTGTCAGGGGCATATTTTAGAAGGTGAGAATTCTGATTTGATCATAATCATGCTAGAACAATTTAAAATATATTTTCCTTGTTCCTAAACTCACACTGAACAAAACAGGAGCTGGTGTCTGGGTTGAAGGAAGATACCGTGCTCTCAAAGGGGAAAGACTGCCACCATCTTGGAGGCACGGCTCCTTTTAAGAGAGCAGAGACAAAAGGAATTCACATCAGTGGAGCCTTTTTTTCCCCCACAAAGAAATACTCATTTCTCTGTGCATGGGGGAATCAATTAGCCATAGCGCCGTGTTCAGGTAGACTTCAGATTAGCTTGAGACCACTCCACTATAGATAATTAACCTTCGTACCCAAATTAGCAGTGAAATAAGCCAGTTATTAGTTTTCATAATGAACAAAATTGAGTATTTTGGAAAGTTAAACCCCTAGAGCTTAAATTAAAATAAGCATCTGGGAGAAATCCCTAAAGTATACTTCAATTCATTAATACTACAAATTCCACAGTAGATTGAACTGACAAGGAGCCTCCTCTAAAGGAAATTGAGTCCCTCAAATAACCATCTAGACTGACCTCAGAGGATGATTCTGCTTGGTGCCCAGTATCACAAGGACCAGCTGAATAACCGAGTTGATGTCCTTTTCTTGCTAAGAGGCAAGTGCAGGCAGAGAGGAAGAAAAGCTACGTGTGGCACTAAAGCAAACAAATGGTTTTATTAAAGGTCTAAAGGAAATCGTCTTAACTCAGCCCGAGGACATGCATCCCTGGACTTGGGCCTCACTGTGAGATTCAGTGGCTTATGGATCATTGGGCTAAGTGTCAAAAGGACCCGCGCTCGCTCTCACTGGCCCCGTGACCTTGGAGAAACCATTGAACTTCTTCATGGCTCAATTTCTTCCTGGCAAAATGGGAGCAATAATGATCTCCTTACTCATTTCTCCATTTTGAGGATCAGTGTGCACAAACCTGCTCATGGAAAGGTGCTGTAAGCACTAACAGAGTCTCTTTTTGAAATAAAATAGTCTCAGCTGGACCCCATGTTCCCCATCCTCACCCACTTGAGGAAGAAGATGTCAAAAATAATCAAGGCCTTGGATATTACTACATATTTATTAAAACTAATTGCATAATATTTTATGTGGATTCTCTCTTTCAATACTCACCGAATCTGACTGGTTCTATGATCATGCATATTGCATGCGGAAGACTGTCCCGCAACAAAGGGGCAGAAGCAAGATTTGAACCCAGACTCTGCTACTCTAGAGGCGTGAGCTTCACCTGGTGCTGTGGATTCATTTGTGGAGATGGCCTTGCCAAGTTCAGGATGCCATGAGGGTCTCTAGACCTGGGGAAGTCCCACAGAACCTGGGGTCTGCCACTGCAGCAGAAGCTGGGAGGAGGATGGACACTGTAATCAGGCACATTGTCTGGTTTCCTTTGTAGAGTCCCGTGCAAGAGGCTGCTGTTGCCTCCATTCTACAAGGAGAGTTAGGGAAATGAAGAACTTGTCCCAGACTGTGCAGCTTGGATATGTAGTGTCCCCCAAGAGCTCGGATGTGAGATAATGCAAGAAGGTTCAGAGGCGAAACGATCAGATCATGAGAGCTGTGACTAATGAGTGGATTGATTCACTTGGATAGATTAAGGGGATGGTAACTGTGGGCAGGTAGGGTGTGGCTAGAGGAAGTAGAATATGACACTCACGTGTCTTTGGGGCTTGTCTTTTGTCCCTGGGAGAGAAGCTCTCTAGCTGCTCCCTGGCTGCCATCTCCTGCCACCCTGTCGTTCTGCCTGACCGCAGGCCCAGATGACGGAGCTGCCCAACTGTGCACTGAACCTCTGAAACCATGAGCCCAAATAAACTTTTCCCCCTCTAAGTTGTTCTTGTCAGGTATTTTGGTCACAGTGACAAAAAGCTAATACAGCCTTTTGCAAGCACAAGGGCTCTGGGTCTCCTCCACTATTCCCGTTTGCCCTGGAAAGAGTTTCCCTGAGATCATGCCACAGAGAGATTCTCCCCCACTTTAATGCAGGAGTAAGAAAGTTTTCCTGTATTCTTTCTCCCTGTCGACGTGCCAAGACTGAAATTCCTTCTATGGATGTCTTTGGGAGTGTGCAGGGTCCCATGGACTGTGGATGGGGTGGCCTGACACATGTAGGGGGCTTGCATTTTCACGGTCTACTTTAAGTGCATTTATACATCCCTCAGCGGTTAAACCCCAATGATCCTCAGTGTGTAAAGAGCATTCCCATCAGGCATCCAAGAACTACAGGAGACTGTCAAGCCCTATGGAGTGGTGTAGGCCTGGCCCAACGTGGCAGCTGAGGCTGACAAGGGCCCTTCCACCCTTCTGCTCAGCATTGAAGTCAGCCTTTCTGACACAGGCTGATGCATTTTTGAGCCAGGGCTCTGGACTGGTAGCTGTGTGGCCTTTGGGGGCTGTGAGTGCTTGAGGGGCTCAGGCAGCCATCTTGTTCCTTAGAGCTTATTTGCTCAGGAGTCCAGGCAGACAGGGAAGAAACAAAATTAGCAAACTTCTCTGTGTGCCACTCACCGCGTTAATATCAGATGCTGGCAAGAATGAGCAGACAGTGGAAAATAATCAAGGTGAGCCTTCACTAGAGATGAAGATAAATTCAGAGGGATTTTTCATGCGCATGAAGGGCCTGGAGTTCAGTGAGGGAGACATGGTGGCCTCTTAAGACGAGACAGGATAATTTATTGAGAGAGAAGGAAAACAATGAAACAGAAATTCAATGAATATTTTCCCAAGTATTCAAAAAGAGGCTGTGAGCAGATGCTTGGGTTGAATGCACATCCCCAGGGAGAAAGCACTACAGAAAGAAATCAAGACCAGATCGGAAAAAGGATGATGAAGGAATTAGAAATGCTGAAGACAAACAGAACTCAGATACCCCTAGAATCTGTAAGAGGGCATGGAAAGGGGAGACTGCGGAGGGGCTCCTCCCCTAGGACAGCTGGCGCTAGTCCTTTAGGCTACAGTAGGGTGTAGGCACTCTTAATTCCAGGTTCAGGGTGTGGAGTCAGGTCAGAGAGTGGCCAGGACTGGGAGCCAGCTCCAGGACCATGTCCAGGCTGGAAGTCCAAAGGGGCCAGGCAGAGGCTGGGAAAATAACCCTGGGCAGAGCAGGTATCATGGAATGAGGCATACAGATGTCAGAAGGGGTTCGGCCTTCCAGATTTGAGTTAAGGTTCAAGGTTCTTTGGCCAGGTCAGAAAAGATAAAGGCTCAGAATCGTAGCCAATTTCTATATGGAAATTTGGGGATCAAAAAACATAGTTTACTGAAGAGACTTTTTCTTTTTTCCTAAAGAAGACTTTAAAATGACCAACAGAGATATGAAAGGGGGTCAGCATCATTAAACCTCAGGGAATTGCAAATTAAAACCATATGATTCATCATCTCACACCTGTTAGAAGGTCTAAGCCAAGAGATGAGTTTTGGCAAGGGTGTGGAGAGAGGAGAGAGTACTGGTGCATGTTGGTGCCATTATGGAAAACACTGTAGAGATTCCTCAAAAAAATTAAAAATAAAATATCATTTTTACCCAATGTCCCATGCTGGGAATATGCCCAAAGGAAACGACGTCATGATTTCATAGAGGTGTCTGCCCTCTCACGTTCATTGCAGCAATTATCCTCCACAGCCAAGGAGAAGAACTGAAGTGTCAACGGATGATGGCTGGAGGGGTGGAGGACGGGAGTTGTGCAGTCTTAATAAAGAAGGTCGTTCTGTCATTTGTGAAAACGTGGACGAATCTGGAGGACATTGTTATGGTTTAGATATGAGCTGTCCACCCAAAGCTCATGCGTGAGACAATGCAAGAAAGTTCAGAGGTTAAATAAGTGGGTTAGGAGAGCCTTGACCTAGTTAGTGCACTAGTCCCTGAGTAGGGAGTAACAGGTGGTAACTGCAGGCAGGTGTGGCTAGAGGAGGCGGGTCCCGGGGGGTGTCCCCTAGGGGTTTATATTTTGTCCCCTGTGAGTGGAGCTCTCTCTGCCTCCTGTCATCCCCTAAGCAGCTTTCCTTTTCTGGATCCTTCCGCCCTGATGTTCTGCCTCACCCCGGCCCTGAGGAATGGAGTCTGCTGGCTATGGACAGAGAACTCTGAAACTGTGAGAGCTAGATAAACATTTCCTCCTCTAAAACTGTTCTTGTCAGGTCTTTTGGTTACAGCAGTGAAAAAGCTGACTAAGACAGACGTTATGTGAAGTAAAAGAAGCCAGACTGTAGAAAGAAATAGACTGTGTGATCTCACTTATAGGTGGGAAAAAAACCCTCAAATACATAAAGTAGGGAGCAGAATGTCGGCCCCCCAGAGTGGGCAGCAGGGAAAATGGAGAGATGTAGGCCAAGGCGCAAAGCTGCCCCTAAGTAAGAGAATAGGTCTGGGATTCTAATCCATGCCACAGAGACTCTGGGTAATATCCGCAAGCTGCCTACGCATCGATCATCCAACCCTAGTGGAAAATACATTTAAAAAATGATGTCTGTGCTGACCCTTGCCGTTATTCCTTTAACAGAACAGTACAATAACTATTTACATAGCATTTATGTTGTATTAGATGTCACGAGCAATTTGGAAATGTAAAGTATATGGGACTATGCAGAAAGGTCACAGGCAGATGCTGTGCTAACCATTTTATATATGGGATTCTGGCATCTGTGGGTTTTGATGTCTGTGGGAGGTCTTGAAACCAGTCCCTTGGGGACACCAAAGAATGACTGCATGCAGGGAAACTTCAAGGAAAGTGGATTCCAGGTGCCCTTACCACACATGTATGTGCACACAGGAGGTAACTGTGTCAGTGATTGGTACGTTAATTTGATTGACCACCCTAGTAACCATTTCATTAGGTATGTGTACGTCAAAACATCATGTTGTACACTCAAAATATAGACAGTTAAGGGGGCTGGGGAAGTAACTCAGTGGTAAATAAAGTGCTTGCCTGCGTGGGTGAGGCCCTAGGTTCTATGCTCAGCACTGCACAAAAAGAAAAAAGAAAAATATTCAATTAAAAAAGAAATGGAAACAAAACCAAAAACATGGTCCATAGCTGTGAACTCAGAGTGATTAGGGGTGAAAATGGAACCCGGATTCCAGAAGTCACTGCTAGTTGTCTCTCCCAAACTACAGGAACCGTTTTTTCCTATCTGTTCAATCATCACCACTGTTGAGATACAGTGAAGGGACCTAGGATCTCATGGGGAAAACTAGGGATGCAAACATCTGAAATCTCTGGAAATATTTAAGGGGGAAAGAAAAAGGAAGAAAAAAAGTACGCCCAATACAAAACATACTAATCGAATCTTAAGTGTCTGAATTTAGTGTATTGCACTAGTTCCCGTTACCATCCTTCTGTGCCCTAGAAACTTTTTACACGCTCCCTGTTCCTTTTTTGCAGTCTAAAATAAATTTGTTTTGCTTTGCTGCAGTTAACATTCATGCTAAAGAGACTCACTCTGAATCTGGTCCTCCCTCCAAATGTTCAGCGTGTTTCTCATTTTGCGATGGTTGTTAATTCTGTCTTCTTGGATCTCACTGGAGCCCCCCAGTAACTTGGGATGCTTGAGATAGTAAAGATTTTGCATACCTTTATTTAGCTTCCCCCGAGCTCTGCGCCTTCCTCAAGCCCTCAGCCCCCGCTGTGGGTTTACGTGGCAGCTCTGAGCCAAAACATCGGCTGGCAGGCCCTGGCTGGCTCAGCTCTTCTCCCAGCAGAGCCCAGACGGCATGCCTGAAGCCTGGACTTCCTCTCCATTTCCTCTGTGTCTCGCTCAGGTGACTGCATCCCGCTCACACCTCCGTGCCATGTGCCCCGCCACACTGTTCTGTGCCCGCCCTCAGTGCCCTCGTTCCAGTGACCCTCAGAACAAGTCATTCGGGCACTGAGCTCCTGAGCACAGGCTTTGGAAACAGATGGACCTGGGACCTGGTTTCACGTCTGGACTCTGTACCTCAGTGGACACTTGTCTTGCTCCCTGGGATCCCACCTGCTGGGTTCCTTTCCTGTTGCAGATGTCCCAATTGCCACCGATCTGATCTACTGGCTTAAAACCACACACACCTGATATCTGACCATTCTGGAGGTCAGAAACCCAAAGCAGGTCTCTCTGGCCCACCATGGGTGAGGCTGGTTTCCTCCCGGAGGCCTCAGGGGAGGATCTTTTCCCTGCCACTCCCAGCTTCCTGAGGCAGCTCCCAGCCCTTCACAGTCATCCAGGTGGGAGGGCCTCACCCACCCTGGTCATCCCCCTCCTCTTCTGTTTAGCAGGACCCTTGTGGATGGCATTGAGAGCACTTGGATGATCTAACATAATCTTCTTATTCCACCATCAGCAACCTTAATTCCATCTGCTTCCCGAACCCCCCACTTTGCCTGGCAACCCACAATACTCAGGGTTCCCTGGGCATCTCTGCAGGGGTGTTGTTCTGTCTTCCACACTTGCCTGTGCCAAAGAAAGCTCCTGAATTCTGGAACTTGAAGATATTGCAAAGGCTACATAAACTGTATGTTTTATGTTTCCTCTTCAAGGGTGAATAGTGCTGGCCATTTGCTTTCCAAGGCCCAGGCTGGTCACCTAGGTCCAGCCCGTCAGAGGTGTCTGCACTGGTCTGGGTTTGGGACCACAAGAAGTGAGGGAAGGAACTTCCAAGTGCAGTGTGAGGCTGTTGTCCTGGTGGCTTCAACCCAAGCCTGGCTCTTCAGCCTTCTCAGTGGCTTCATAGTCTCCCAGCACCTCCCCAACTCTTCCACAGTGTCATTCTAGTAAAACCCTTTGCTGTTCACACACTGTCATCTCTGGTTGCTTATAGCTGTGAGCCCTCATGACACAGAGACTTACCAGCTGGGTGACCTCAGGCAAGACACTGAACTTTTCTGGTCTCAGTTTCTTTATGTAGTACTGATCTCAAGAGTCTGGCATCAAATGAAGTAAGGTACAAACAATTTGTCATGGAGCTTGGCATCTGAGAAACATTTAATAAACAAAAAGGAAGGAAGAGACCAGAATGATACCTGTGTCCTGAAATGAGAGCAATTAACATCTCAAGATAGCAGAAGGCGCGCAGAAGCAAACTGGCACATGGCAGCAGGAATGAGACAGACCATTTCAGTGTTGTTTTTACATTTTGAAAAGCACCAAGTGCTGCTCAGAGGTTACCTACAAACCTATGCCATAAAAGCAATTGATTGAGACACAGCTGTAAACAGATTCAAGCTAGTCAGTTGAGACTTAACAGAAAAAGTCAACAAACAGGTTATTATCCAGCAGAGAGTCTGCAGAGCGCTACCCGGGCTGCCGCCTCTGTGGGGCTGTGAAGATCCAGCCCACGCCCATGCCCAGGGCAGCCTGGCGCTTGTCTCAGAGATGCAGAGACCTAATGCTCCAACCCTGGAGAGTGACCTAGGTGTGATTTCCTGGCCATGATTGATGCACAAGGTCAAATGATGTCACTGTCAAGAAGTCTCTGTTGAGGTGACATCGTGTTGAGTCGCTCACTGGCAAAGCAAATGTCTGTGGGTTGGCTGATCACTCCAGGCCCTGCCTCCTTCCTCCAAGTGCCAGCCATGGGCAGCATTTAGGGAGCACTTAGCCTGGGTCCAAGCTGGGCCAAGAACTTCCCCTGCATTATCTCACAGCAACCTGCCCAGGTAAGCGTCATTTTTAGGTAGGCACCTGGGCCTCTCTGAAGGGAGCTGAGAGGGAGCTGGGAATGCAGATGTCTTTCTGGGGTCTTACTGGGACACGTCACCTATGAATGACAGAAGAGGAGGAGGAAGCAGGATTGGGCGGGGGTGGGGGAGCTGTGGATCAGTGCAGAATTCCGTCTCTGACACCACAGTGGAGAATTCTAAATGTGGACCACCCAGTCTAGAGGTCCTAGCATGGGTACAAATGGCCTGGCCCAAGTGCCACTGCTTTGCTCAGTCACCAGCCAGTGGCTGAGCAGCTGTCCTGAGGATAGTCTGCTCCCAGCCCCTAAGCAAAGGCGGACCCTGAAGGCGTTATCAGCTGGAGGCCGTCAGCTTAGCCAGGGTCCTCTTTGCAGTATCTCCTGTCCCTCCGGAGCCTGTCTTCCCCCATCAGAGGAGTGGGGCTGGGAAGCAGGGATCAGTTAAAGACCCTGGACTGCAGCTAGCAGTGGCAGAAGCCTGTGGTCTGAGCTGAGCTCCTAACAGCCGACTCTACCTGGAGTCCCCTTTTAGGAACTGAGGTGTTACTCAGATGAAAGGAGATAAGGCTCCCGAAAGCTATTTGAAAAGAATAAAGACCCATAAATGTTCAAAGGATTAGACAAGTGGATATTAAAGAACAATAAGCAATATCCTATTTATTAATTTCCCTCTATTTGCTCAGCCTGCTCTCTGAGACATTTTGCTCCAGTTCCCAGAGAGGCAGGAAGGAAGGCATATGAAAAGTATTAATAATTTGGTATGGTCTTAATTCATTTCATGATTCAGTTCTGCCGAATCTACAGAGACGGCTTCCAGCCTAGTAATTATAAAAGGTGCTTCCAAATCAGTCCTGACTCGATCTTACACTATTTGATCGTTTTATTATTCCGTTTTACTTTATTATTCGGTTTGATTTGGCGCTAAGAAACCTAAGGCTACATAAACTGTATGTTTTATGTCTTTAAAAGTTCTGTTGAGATAAATTCTTATATAAAAGGGCCCTAATGCTAAATCAATGTCATTTATTTTTAAAACTGAGAATATTGCTCTAAGAACGGAAATCTTTGGTACCAGATAGAGCATCACATATGAACCCAGTGCTTCTGGTCCTTCTAAACCTACAATGGGTAGGACTCAGTTGGATTTTTTTTTTCTTTTAAAACATATCAGACTGAATTGGAAACTTTAACATTATGGGCTGCTTTTGTGCTGATGTCAAATATGTGGCAAGATATGAACTTATTCTATAGGTGGTCATTTTATTGTAGTTGGAAAAGACAGGATACAATTTAAGGTTCTTTCAGGCAGGTGGGGCAGTTCTGCTGGTCCTCTGTCTCTCACATGGCAAATGTCAAGTAATAAATGTTTGATAAGCAGCTATCAAACAAACAGAAGACTCCGGGCCCATGCAGGTCTGTGTTCAAGTCCTGGGCTTTCTACTCTGGAGCCCTGTGGGCCTCATTCAGGGACTAGCTCCTTGTCCGACTGGGAAGGGTTAGGATGGATGATCCTACCTCCCAGGGCTGCTACAAGTCTAAATGGAACCTTCCATGCCTTCTGGAGCCAAGCAGAGGGCTTAGCACAGCACGTGGGAAGGCTCAACAAATCACAGTTTGTTAACCTCCTACCAGAGCTGTTCTATTCTCCCTTCCTCGTGGATCCAACAGGATGAAATACCAGAAGTGACAGGTGGAGAACTTCTCAGTTAAGCAACACTGGTTGCTTTGGTTGGGTTACAAACCCTGCCAATCAGTTTGGTGCTTTTACTTGAGTGGATGACTGTGTTAGCATTATCTAGCAAAATATCACTTAAGCACACAAGTTCTTAGTGAGCACACGCCCTGCCAGGGGCTGGTCTTGCCGCTCCCTGTGCGTTGGCTTCTGTAATCCTTTCAGCAGTAAAGCCCCCTGATGGTCACCGTGAAGATACCACATGACTAACACTTTGCAAAGGAGGGGACTGGAGTGCAGAGGTGACCTCCTTAACTGCTGCTTCAGGTGCAGATGGGATGCACACTGAGTTGCCGGTTTCTGGGGCAGCCCTGATAGCCACCAGCCCATCCTGCCTGTGACGTGCCTGGAGATACTAGCAGACGTACCTTGCAGAAAAGATCAAACAACTAGCTCGAAGGATCAAAGAATTATTTTTTAAACAAATGGAGGAAATCACCTGATGCTATTGGAGATGAGAAGATAAAATTCTTTTTGTTCTAAAGCAGGTACCATCTCTGAGAGGCTCTGTTTCTCTCTCTCTCTCTCTCTCTCCCTCTCTCTCTCTCTCTCTCTCTCTCTCTCTCTCTCTCTCTCTCTCTCTCACACACACACACACACACACACACACACACACATCCTAGTTCCTGAGTAGAGCAAGTAGCCCTGACCCAGCAGGGAGCTGCATGTGAACCACATGTTCATTCCGTCTGACATTCACTTGCTCAGCACACACGTGTTGAGTTCATGCAGATACAAAAGACAAAGCCAAGTGCTGCAAGAGGCAGAGCCACGCAAGACCTATCCCTCGTCCTTTGGGCAAACTAGCGATCATTCAATTAGTTGTACAATTGATGTCTTTTAGTTCAGCCAGTGTCCATGCCATCTAACACTTACCAATTAAGTCTTCTTCAGTTTGAAATAACAGGGGTCCCTAGGTCACTAGCTCGAGTCACCATTTGAATTGCCCAGTTCTGTTGCGTGAAGGCCGATGGCAGCTCCCTTGAATTCCAGTCAACAGCCAGGCTTGGTAGTGGTAGTTGAAGGTGGGAGAAAACGGCAGAGAGGTAGGTGTTTACAAAATGTTTACAAAAGCTATTTGAAAACCAGGCAAACCCGATTTCTGATTGCTCTGGGTGTGAAGGAGCCTTTGTTCTGATAACAAAAGAATCCTTGATATCATTATGGGAAGAAAGGTGCAGTGTTGGAGTTCCATAATACCACACGTACGTGTTTGTCTACCTGCTCAAGCACCTGTTCTCCTGGGAAACACTGCTAATGTTTGACAGTATACTGACAATTAGAGTTCTTCACTTTTTTTTTTTTTAATAATAAAGCTTTAACATTTCCAAAGCCTCTTCACATTCATAAGCTTGTTTGATTCTCAGAATAGTCTCATCCATTTAGTCAGACAGATACCATGCTCGACCCTGGCAAGCAGGCACTGGACATGGGAGACATCTGAACTGGCACTATGGTTGGCTTAAGCCACAACCAATATTCACATTTCCAGATTCTGATCTTCTGGTCATTTCCCCTCCAATACTCGGATATCAGGCTATTGTGTGAATTAGGCTGTTGTTTTCAATCTTTGCAAATTAAAATGAATGCAATTGAATTCCAAGTAGGTGTTTCTCATCAGAAGTGACAAATACACCTGTGTCTAAAGCAAAGCCAGCTAGTCAACTTGGTCCTCTCTTCTATTAAATCTAAGTGCAGCTTTAGAAGCTCCCTGATGTGGTCTGGATATGATTTGAGTGTGTTCCCCAAAGATCCCTGTGTTGGAAGCTTGGTAGAGCCTTTAAGAGGTGGGGCCCAGTGGAAAGTGACTAGGTCACTGATGGTCCTGCTCCTAGATGGGGTCAGTGTAGCTCCTACAAGAGCAAGTTGCTATCAAAGAGTGAGTCTGACCCCTGCCCCTCTCTCTCCATTTCTCTCTTGCCATTTTACTTGCATACACTCCTGACATGTTGCCATCTACCTCGTGACATAGCAACGGAGGCCCTTACCAGTGTCCAGAGGATGGATGCTAGTGTCATGCTCTAAAATCTCCAAAGTTATGAGCAAAATAAACCTTCTTTTCTTTTAAACAAACTACATAGCCTCAGTTATTTTATTATAGCAATAAAAATGGACTAAGCCACCCTTTTAGTATGCAGTCCAGGTGATCACCGATGACTGGAGCTGAGAAACCGAGCTCCCATACCTGGGAGTGTTTAAGCAGAGGTCACATGCCCACTGGTCACTCAATTAGGGGGAATCCATGCACTGAATGAAAGGTTCAGGAGATCAGTGGTTTCCAAGCATGGCATTTAGAGTGGCATTTGTTGGGGTATAGCTCAATGGGGGACCATTTGACAGCAGAAAGGCATTTATTTTTAATGGAGATTTCTGAAGTCTGGCTACAACCTGCAGAATCCCATTTTCTGAGGACACAACCCAAGAAGTTCTCATTTGAGTATTGTTCAGAGATGATTCCAGTGCAAGAGGTCTATGGCTTGGGCACTCGGCCAGATGAACTCTTACGTTTGCTTCTGAATCTGAAATCTAAATCGTGTGACTTTCCCCCGCCCAGGGGTGGCAATCTGATTCATTGTGCATTATAGAGTTTCTAAATCACAGCGAAAACAATTAGCCAAACAGGTGAAAGAGAGCACCAACTCGCCTGCCATCTGCATATTAGTGGCAAATTAAACTCCCCCGTTAGCGCTGTTCTCAGTGATATTAGTGCTGCGAGCCCTAATGTATTGTATTTTATACTTCAGAGGCTGGAAGAGAGTGCTAATTACATGCAAGTTTTCCAAGATTTCAGCTGGGAGTATTTCACATGAAAGTTAATTGTTCTTTGGGGGCTTTACCACTGGTTTATGCAATTAACGTGGAGTTTGCCTATATATCATGATTTTGCTTACAGAAGGGAAACCATATTATTCACTTGGATAAAATGGGGCTGTTCTCAGGGTGTTTTGAAATGAGCCCTGTAGCTTCTGGAGCCCCTCGACAGCTGCACTCACCTGCTGCCTCCTGGGCTGGAAGGAGGTTGTCCTGCAGGAGACTCTCAGAGGAGAAGAGAGGCCAGGCCAGTCTGCGCCAGGGCTTCTCCTTCTGCTCTCTCTCTACTTGGAAATGGTCCTGGATCCTGTGCACACGTGGCACAGACAGTCCTTGCACCCACAGTGCGTGTCCTCCAGCTCACAGCCGCTTGCTTTCATCTCCTCTGACCTCAAGGATTCTGCACAGTGGGCAGACGCATCCCCAGTTCTGTGCTGGTATTTTCCCATCCATTCAGCCTATTCTCTTGAAAAAGCCTAGACATTTAGATACAAAGCCTTTTTTGTTTAATGGGACCTCTGTCTCCCAGTGAAAGTAAGTAGAAGGTGCTTGGTTTGGTCTTGAGATTGCATGCAGGCCGAGACTGTTTCTGCTGGGCTCTGGGCAGGGCTATTCATCAACCCTGGCTCTTTTTCTCTTTGGCAGGTCTTGAGGGTGAGTGTGGGGTTGGTCTTGGGAAGAGGTCAAGGTCAGAGATTCACAGAGCGAGGATTAGGCATCCATCAACTCAAGAACAGCCCACATCTGAGAGTCAGGGACGCTATGAAAGGCAATTCCTGAGAGGAAAACTGGAGTCACCGAGAGCTGTGAGCCAGGAAGTGGGGCCCACATCACTATCTCATCACAGGGAGAGTCAGCAGATCTCCTTTGGGATTCCTTCCTGTCTGTGGCTGTTTGGAGGGAATGTATCACTTGGTCCCTCGAGAGAGGTCCCTGTGGAAGATGGACCCTGAGGAGACCCAGAGGCCTCACATTATGCCTTCACTAATTCTCTGAGGAGATTCATCGCTCGGGGAGCCCCTGAACCATTCTCCCTCCATGTCCACCTCCGTGTATGGCTCCTACTACCTGTTACTTTGCAGAGTGTGTACCAAAGTTTCAGTGGGTGTGTGCAGAGGTCCTGAATGGTGTGTTGGCAATTGAGATCTTATCATTCAGCCCCAAACCAACCCTGCAACTCTATTTTGTCGTGCTTTGGATGGATCGGGGCTCTACCATATTTGTTGGCCAGTGGGTTCCATGTCAGCTCCACCAGTAGGGGACACTGCGGGGAGACGGGCATCCTGCAGGAGGCAGAGCGAGGACTGCGAGCTCTTCCCTGTGGGCCCTGTTGTTGCTATCAATGTCATTCCTTTGTTCCTTAGCACCCTCCTGGTCCCCTGGGTGGCTCCTACTGAAGGGTGGCATCAGTCCATGAATTCTGAGGGGAGCCTTCATGCCCAGCCAGAGCACAGGACCAGATGCTGGAATTTCTGCAGTTCCTCTGCCAACACAGGAGGATCCCCATGTGCCCCTGGACCTCGCAACACATCTGGGATGCTGAGGTCAGGGGCTCTTATCAAGGAACATAGGCGTGCAGGGGCTGAGCTGCTGAGCTCCTCCACGCCTGGTCCTCCCTTTGGTAAGTGGAGCCACCTTCACGGAGCTATGAAGACATTGACTTGGAGGCTCATCTTGACGTCTCCCTTTCCTATTGTTCCCTCAGAAAAACATCTGCCGGCGGTGCTGGCACAGACACCTGTGTTCGTGCCTGTGCCCTGGCCCCCGTCTCTTCCAGCCCTGTTCTGCCGCAGTCAGGTTACCAGAGAGCACGGCCTGACCTTCCCAGGTGGAGTGGATCATTTTTCTCCTGGTCTCCAGGCCCTAGTCCACAGCCTCCACAGAAGCCGCTGTTTGTTTCCAGTTCTGACCCAGCAGCTGCATGCTTCAGTCTCCTCCTGGGCTCAGGCACAGGATGGAAGGGGACACTGCTGTCTGCATCTCTTTGTGACTTGCCTGGTGCTCAGGGTATTAACAACCTTCTGCTAACTCCTCCCAGGCCTGTCTGATGACTGGGCGTGGTGGGTGCCTGGTCAGCGTCTGAAGGATTTGATGCACCGAAGCAGAAGACCCCCAATGGCGGGTCCCCTGAGAGTGGTTGAAGCTGCTCTGCACTTTGAGGGAAGAGAGGAGGGACCACTCGTGGGCAGGTGAGGATTTTGAAATTTCTCAGGTGATTGTTCCATCTGGATTTGATTTTGAACTTTGATGAGTGCCCTCCTGGTTTAGGGTGGCTTCCCAGGAGTGTGGAAAGAGCCGCTCAGATCTCCCAGGGCCCCAGGAATCTCTTTGGACAATAGCTATTTAATTATTTGAGCCTTTGAAAGGCCTCAGACTCTTTGAAGTTATCTCCAAGAATTTGGTGATTTCCCCAAATCACCTGCTGTTCCCTGGTGGTCTGGCTGGACGCCAGCTTCTGTCTTGGGACTGCCACAGGAGGACAGAGAAAGAGGGAAAGCTTGTCACTCCTCATCAAGATCTCTTTCCCCACTTGCCAAAGAAAGTAGGGGTTCAGTGGCTGAGTTTGTAGTGGCTGAGAAGGTCCCAGATTCTCTCTTCTTATTTTTTCATCCATAATTTTGTCATAATTCAAGCTACCAACTCTGGAAATTGATTGGAAAGTACCCACTATAGATTTAATTCGGGAGATTCTGTTCTTCCCCTGGCCGAGATGGTCTGATGAGGACCTAAGTGCCTGATATCGATCCCCAGTTGGCTTAATAAAACTGATTTACTTCCCAGTAGACCTGGGACTCTGCAAGACATGGTGGCTCCTCAGCAGAAATGACAGACTGGCCTCTGTGGCATGGCTGCTCCCAGTCCCACATTACGCATCTCATCTCTCTGGGGGGTCATTCAAAGCATGTCAGGCCGGTTGCATAAGGAAGCAGCAAATTTTATAACCAGGAGAGTTTAATCCAGTGCCTTCACTTTATAAAGGAGGAGATGAGACTAAGAAAGAATAAATGGCCTAGCTAATGCCACACTGCCTTTTGGTGACATTTCCAGTCCCTCACAGCCCAACTTTTCACCACCCACCAAAGATCCCTCTCTCTAAGGTGAGAATATGTGGGTAGGTTTAGAAATAAAAGAGGAAGCACTCAAAAAATGATAGTTACTTTTATTATTATGTGAAGCATAAAAAGCACAGGGCCTGGAACTGTCTCGCATTTTAATAACACGCATTGTTTCTTCTTGCAAAAATATTTGTCCATTGTTAGACAATTTAGGAGTAGAGAAAAAACATAAAGAAGAAATTAACTGTCTTCTGGAATTATATCATTGAGAGATAAGCAGTGCTAATAGTTTAATGTATTTCTTTTCAGCCTCAATCTCTAACATTTTAGGGGCAGCGTAACTCATTATCTTGAGCAGCTGGATGAGACCTGGGAAGCAAAGGGCAATGGGAAATCAAGGTGTGAGATGGAGACTAAGCACCGATCTTCTGAGGCCCTGTCCAGGGTTCTCCTGCTCCCCCAAGCTGTAGGCAGGTGCACTCTGGCCCTGGAGAAGATGGGCTCTAGAAGCTCCCGGTGGACCTACAAAGGCAGTGATGGGGAGGAGGACCGCTGGCCTCTGGTGCCTGTCAGGCCTGCAGGTGGTGGAGACTGGCAAACCACTGTGAGGGTGAGACAGCCCTCCCCACCTCCCGGCCTCATTTATTCAGTAAGTATTTGCTGAACACCTTCCTGTGCCCAGCCTCTGTCTGTTCCCAGGCAGCAGGCTCCGCAGACCGGACCCCACGCTTAGCGTTGCGGACACCAGGGATGCGAGCTCCTTGGAGCTCTGTATGTGCTGAGGAGCTAGATCTTCCAGTAGGTGGCTTTCCCTTCCCGTGCCCTCCCTTTCCCCAGTGCACCTGGGAGAACACAGCAGCTGCCCATCTGGGGTCGGGCAGCCAGGGGGAGCATCTGTGTGTGTGCTCTACCTCCCTCTCCCGTCCCTGGCTGAGGACACGGAGCGACTATGAGAACTTTTAAGTTGAAAATGTTCTTTGCCAAGACGACCTAGGTCAACACTATTTTGTAGGCAAGAAAGGCACAGCCTGTGGACGCCCCTGACGTCCCTTCCCTGGAGCCTTTGCAGCACAGGCAGAGCGGGACTGGTGCCTCTGGTGGCTCCTGGTTCTTTCAGTCGGGGGAAGTGAGTGAGCGAGGAGTGTGGGCGGGCTGAGGAGGCCAGTGAGCCCTCTCTAGTGATGACGCCGCGTTTGTCCAGGATGTGGGCATGCCAGGCCCTGTGCTGACGCCTTGCATCAGTGACCCATTTCCTTGCACAGTCTGAGGGGGCTGCACAATCATCCTCAGGGTGCAGACCATGAGCTTGGTGCACTGAGGGTTGAGGAAAGCATCGAGGTCACACAGGTGATAAGGTCAGGGCAGAGGGTAGACTCAGGGGCCTGTGCCCTCCACTGAGACTGATCTAAGCAGGAGCAGGCTAAGGACACCTCTTCTGGGTTACACGGGCTCCTGCTCCCCTGCTGACAGGGAGGAACTGTCTGCAGGCCTTGTCCAGATCCTGCTCCTTAGGCCAGTCGCTAAGGGGGAAGAAGTGACTCTTACCTTTAGTTTATGGTGATATTGAGATCAAAACAGCGTCAGGGTGGAAGGTTAGGCGGGTGGAGAGGTGGGTTGCATGCCCACGAGTGGCATCTCAGTAGACTCTCAGAGACGGCGGGGAAGGCCAGACGGTGGCAGGCTGGAATTGAATGGGGGGCTGTGGAGTCACATGAAGGTGTGAGCAAGGAAGGACCCAGTCAGTGGGAAGGAAGGCCTGCTTATTAGGGGACAGGACTGTCAGCCCCACCTCGTATGTCTGCATTGCCTCTGGAAGGTGCATGGGCATGGCTGGGTGGAAGGGTCTTCAGGAGAACCTGAGAAAGGGAGGTGAGGAGGAGGTACAAGTTGCACAGCTGTGGGCTGGGCACATGCAAGCGTCGGGGGAAGAAGGCAGACAGAGGGGCGAGGTGCTACTGACCCTCATAAGGTGAGGTTTAATGTCCTGCAATTCTCAGTAGAGTCCAAGAAAAGAATCATTTTGTCTAAAATGCCTCCCTGTGAGAACTTGGGATACTCCTTCCACACTGCAAGAAAGTGCTAGATGGAGATGCACCCCCATCATGCAGGCCCCTGTAAAGAAATGGACAGCTGTTCAGAAAGTGACCTCTAATTCTTTGCAATTGCTCTGCTGAAGTCCACATGGAGCCTGAGGCCATGCCTTATTTAGCTCTGCATATCCACAGGGCATGCGTTGTGGGGTACCAGGCACATCACACGTGCTCCATGACCATTTGCTGAAGCAATGGTTGAATAGATCAGTAAGCTCATTGAGACTTCTTCTGTTTGTCTGGTCACTAGGGCCAGGTCTCTGGTGCTGGGCCAGGTTTTTAAAATCCCACAGCGGAAGAGAATTAACGATGATGATTAAGGTGTAAATACGTGGAAGCAGCTTTGGGGTATCTCCTTTCCGCTACCTACATGACAGTAGGGAGGATAATGGCTCCCAAAGAGGTCTATAGCAATCCCCAGAAACTGCGGGAACGGCATGAGCTTTGCAGATGTGATTAAGGATTTAAGACATGGGAGATTGTCCTGAATTGGAGTGGACCCAGTGATATCACATGGGTCCTGGTGAGGACCAAAATCAGATGCTATGTTGCCGGCCTTGAAGATGGAGGAGGAGATCATGAGGCAAGGCAGCCTCTGGAAGAACTCCTAAACCCTCCCAAAAGACCACAGGACCACTGACCCGTCTCAGACCACAGACCTCCCAGAGTGAAAGATAATAATTTTGTATTGTTAGTAAGTTTGAGACAGTTTGTTACAGCACTAATATGACACTGATACATCCTTGAAGAAGCACAAGTTCAAGAGCATGTATGTTGTTCCGGGCCATGCCATGACTTAATGCCAACATCAGTTAGAAGCTCAGGTCTGCTGATTATCACCCAGGGACACGGTCATGATGTCACTGAGGAAGAGAATCTGCACAGTCCATTCTGGGGAAGGTTGAGAGCTGTCCGTCTTCAGAAACCACGCTTTATACCGATCGTGCCAGGGCAGATCGTGCCAGGGCGGAGCTCTGCTCGCCTGCTGGGTGTAGTCATGCCCACCTGCTGATGGACACAGTCCTATCACGCGAGCCAGGATGCACAGGCTACTGAAGCCGAGGTCTAGGTAAAGGGGCCCACTTGTGTTATCTGAGGCTGGCTGTTGTGGGATGCCATGATCCGCCTTCTGAGTGAAGGAATTTCTACCAAGTGTCTCCTCTGTATCAGAATTCCTCTTCATTTTCCCCAGGAGCAGCAGCTGTAAGCAGCACATTTGAGAACCTAGCATTTAGTGGCGGCAGCAAGACAAAGCCCTTGAAACCATGTCTTGCACCTGTCAAAAGAGTTTGAAGGGCGTTTTTAGCCCTTGGGCCTGCCCATGCCCTGTGGACCACTGCACAGGTCTCTAGGGGGTGTGTTGGTAGAGTTTTACGCATAGGAAGCTTTGTATTTAGTGAGCTTGGCCTTGGGGTACAAGGAGAGATTTTCAGGGATAACAGTGGAAAGAGCTCTTCATAAGTCAGAGTTTGTACCTTTTGGTTTCCATAATAGTGCAACAGGAATTGCACTGGGCTGGTCCAATAGACTAGAAGTTACAAGGGTTTATTGACAAAGCGATTCATTTTCTCAAGACACAGAAGTCTGGAGGTGGATAGGCTGGTAGCATACCTCATCAGTGGGAAGCTGGGATTCTTCTCTTTTCTTTTCCTACCATCCTTAGAGGATGGTTTCTACATTCTGCTTCATCTTGGGTCAATGTAGCAGTTGGAGCACCAGCCATCACATCCACAGTCTGAAATGAGGTAGGAATAAAAACAGAAAGGCAAAAATGCATTTCCAGGTCTCTATCCTATTTAAGGAACATGTCTAGAAATCTTGCCCTTGTCTAGAAGTACTTTCCACTTACTTCTAGTGATCAGAATGTAACTCAGAGCTATAAGAAAGGCTGTAGAACAGGGTCCTATGGCTGGGGACGGGGAAGAGTTGACCCTGGTTAGGTAACCAGGTGTCTCTTCACACGGTGTGGTTTTAGCACACAAAATCTACCTGCAACAGTACATGTAACCCCTCTTCCACCAAAAGACCGAAGGTCTTGTAAGAGCTGACCTTTACTTTGCAGGGGCCCCGTGAAGAACAGGCCAGAGTCAGTGACTGGACATTATTGGTGCTAGATCGATATCCTTGTGAATAAGGACCTTGGGCCAAGCTTCCTCCCTCCTCAGGTCCTGAACTCCAGCCTCAGCCTGAGCCAGCACACACTCCTCCTGAGAGCAGGCTGGCCCCAGGTAAGTGCACTGGGGTCCTCTGCCAGGCCGTGCTACCTTTCCATCCCACTCCGCCACACCTGCTCTGTCTAGCTTTGCTTACTGAGAGACTCCTCCTGGGCTGTGACTCCTGGACACTTGCAGATTTCACTCCTACAGTGTCCTCTTTGTTGCAATGGTATCCCTTGCCTGGGCACTGGTGCCTTCCCCAAATGAACTTGGCAATTCCCTTTTGGACCACTGTTGTTCCTTACGAAGTCCCCGTCTGCTATTCTATCTAATAACCCCTCAACACCTCAGGCACTGGACAGGTCCCTGAGGGCGTTAATAGACCACTGTGGCCAAGCAAAACTGAACCCCTGTTCTCCAGGGCAGTCATATCTAGAGATCTTCTGTCCCTGGGGGACCCATGGAATGAGAGGGGCAGTTGGCACAAGGACCCCGAATGGCCTCTGTGGTTATAAAAAGGACTTGTCACGGAGCTGCAGGTATGAAAGGGCTTGCTGTCCAGGTGGTGGGGGAGCCCTGGTTAGGCAAAGTCGGACAGGCTCTCCACCTGCAGAGTTTTCACAGGTTTTCTGTGAAACCCTCAAGAATGGGCGATGGATGCTCGGACAGCTTCCCCAATTATTTGACCATGAAATGCTTTTATTTTCCAAACATCCAGAAATACCAGGTGGAACAGTCTGGGAAATGCTACTTGAAAGCCTTCCATATCCTCTCCGATTGCCGAGTGCTGTGTGTGGAAGACAAGATTTGCCTTTGAACTGCTGGGGGGAGGCGAGATCTAGGCTGGGGAGCCGGCAGCCAGGGCCGAGAGTTGGCCTCTGGGGCCTGAGCACAGAGCTGTCTCGGTCGTTAAATAGGCGTGCTAAGTAGCCTTTGTCCCCGGGGAAACACAGCCAGCAAGTCAGATTTCCCAACAGGAAGAGGCTGTGTGTAAGACACATTTGATTTACAGTCGCTTTTGCCATGACCTTGGCTTTCCAGTTTGCAAGCGATGTCACCAGGGTGTCTGACTAATGCACGGTTGTGAATTTTTCATGGCAAGGCATGTATTTGTGCTATCGGCCTCCTGGGCACGGGAGAAAGCAAAGAATGTCAAGAGCAACATAAATTGTTAGGTAAATCTTTATTCCCCCCGGACGGCCCTGCGAAGTCCTGTTGTTCGAGTTCCAGTCAACCGTTGGCTCATTTACAAACCTTTATTGAGCCACTTCCATCTCTGAGTGCTGTGGGGATACGGCGAGGTCTAAGCCACCCAATGTGGTGACGTAAGTGAATGGGCAGCAGGTGTGAGTGGGCGAGGAGGGCAGCGTGGGGAGGGAGCCCTCTTTAGCATCTTCTTGAACCCAGACATGCGACACACAGGCCTCTCCTGAGCGGAAAGTCTTTCCGGCTCTGTAAGACTCCCCTCCAGGTGCATCTGGAGGGATCAGGCGGCAGGTGTGTTGTTGGGTCCAGATCTCCCCCACGTTACCTGAGGCCAGTCTGCTAAAGCTTCAGGACTTGCTCCTCCCATGTGTAACAGGAGGGCTCTGAAACAGGTAATTCTTGAAGTTTCTTCAGTAACCAAACAATATCATCCGGAGACAGAGAAATACACGTACGCACATGTGCATGTATTAGAGGTTTTTAACTAAATTTGTGTTTATGCGTCCCTGGGGAAGAGGGCAGGTGGCTCTGGCTGGAGCGTTTCGGTGAGACTCAGAGGTGTTGAAAAGCAGTCCTTTGCATGCACTTTAAATGAGACCAAGCATTGGATTTAGAGGGTGGGGATGCTGGTGACACCACTCAGGGCACAGTGCAGAGTCAAAGGCACTGGGGTAGGGAGGAGGGTGGTGCAGGGCAGGTGCCCCTGGATGGCTAGGGCCCAGAGTGGGTGTTGGGGTCCAGGGTAGGAAGAAATCCTAAAGTAGAGCGCTGAGGCTCAGGGGCCTCATTCCTGGCAGCAGAGCAGTCTCCCCTTGCTCAATGGCCTCTAAACCGGCCCTGGCCTCTCCCTCCTTGGGCCACTACACATGCTGAGCTCTCTGCCTGAGCTGTCTCCTTGCCTGTGGGTCCCTTACAGGCCTCACATCCCCTACCTCCTCAGGGAGCCTCCCCAGCCCACCCTGCATGTCCTGGGTCTCAGTGGGCAGCTCATTTCCCCTGGAGCCTTCAGCACCATCGGTGTTGACGGTGTTGACGTTGGCACCACGTCTATCCACCCACCATTTGTGGTCTGTGTCCTTGGGAATGGAAGCACCACAGGGCAAGCACAGCGCCTGCTGGGTCAGCTTTAATATTCCCGGGGGCTACGCCTAAGCTCAGCTGATATTATTTGAATGGACGAATGATCTAGGGTGGGTGTGAGCAATGTTAAGAAATGCATGAAGGCTGAAACTGGGTATGCTTCACAAATGTTTGATGAATGAACAACACGACTCACACAGTGGTAAAGCCACAGAAGAAACCTACACGCGTATTCCCCAAGTGTGCAAAGCCTACATTACGTCACTCAGTTTGACATCTCCCCAGTGTCTGCCAAACTTCCAACAGACAGACACAGGCACAGACAAACATTTTAATCAAGACGTTGAGAAAAAGAAAAAAGATGTGGGACATTTGGTGCCTTGCTCCGTGAGCTTTGGTGAAGGAGTCTCTTTCCTGAGGCTCAGGAAAGGGCTTGGCTGACGTAGGCTGGGCTCTGGGCCTGCGAGAGCCACCTCCCCGTCTCCTGGTGACCAGCTCTCCCTGACCGCCAGGGATGGTCCTCCTGAGCCTCCTGAAGCCCAAATCCCACTCCCACACCTGAAGGTCTTCTGCTAGGTGGGAAGCTCGGGTTTCCTGCCTGGAGCTGCTTTTCATGGTTCCTGAAGCCTTTCCTGTTCCTCCTCCTTCCTGCAAGTGCCCCACCCGGGCACCTGGGCACAGCCCTCAGGCCTTGCCCAAAGCTGAGCCAGGGGAACACTGTACTCCGTGGGAGCTGCCCGACAGTGTCTCTGACCCTGCGTGGGAAAGCCGTGGAGGCAAAGGCACATATTGCCCAGTGAACACGTGTTACCCCAAAGCAGGGCCACACATCAGGGGGGCCTCACAGCTTCCCCCTTACTCTCCTGGAGCCCTGAGGTCACCAGGCCACTGAGGAGTCACTTGGAGTGTAAGGCAAAGTGAAGACTGCCCACAGCTAGGGACAGCACCTTCGAGCAAGCGGGCTGGTCAGTGCCTGCTCCTGTGGCACCCGAGTACATCATGAACTTGGGATTCCTGCCCTCTTAATCCTGTCCCAACAGCAGCCAAATTCCAACACGTGAATATTGGGGGACACAGTTAAGCTGTAGCCCTCACCCTGCTGGGAAGTGGAAGCCCAGGGCGGGAGCCCAGTGTCTCAGGCCGGGGCCTGAACCGGAGCCACCAGGCTCTGCTGCATCCTGCGTCCACACAGCAAATGAGCTCTCGTGACATCTGGTTGACCGGAATTCCATCCCACCAACCCCAAAGGGAAGCATGAGATTCCCTCAACCAGTGGCCAGGAGATGGATGACGACCTCCCTGGGTCTCCTGCGGACAGTGCCCCGTCCCTGATGGTGCCCTCCGACTCCCGGGCGGATTGCAGGCAGCTTTGTTCTCCTGGCTTTCGGAGCATCTGGACAAGTGGTGGTCAGGGGTTTGTTTGCGACACCTGCTCAGACCCACCAGCCGTCTTCTCGCCCTCTCCGGCCCTGCCAGCAGAAGCCCTGTGGGATTCAATTGGCGGGAAAGACCTCGGACGTTCCTGGGGGGAGTGGTCACTTAGAAATCGCCCTCTCTCCCCCTCAGGGCTCTCACCAAACTGTGCCCAGGTTGTTCTGTTTTCCTTTCTGTTTCTTCTTCCTATACCAAACTACTTGCTATTTCATTTTTTCCCCTCGCCTCGGGAGTAGGGACCTGAATTGCTTTGTATGGAAAACCAAATTATTGAATTACAAAAAAAAAAAAAAAAAAAAAGATCTATTACTCCTCAGAATGAAGACAAATATGCAGCTTGTGGTGTAATGCATCAATTTGAGTAATAAATACAGAAAACAGAAATGATATTTATATAGAGGCCAGGAGTAGAGAAGTCGCATTGCCATTGAAGAGAAGGAAGGGAAGAAGTCAGGCTGGTGGGTAGAGCTGGGGTCTGCTCTGCTCAGGGGTGCGGTGGGTGGGCGTCTGCATCACAGGGCGGAGAGCTCTGGGTTTGTGCTCTGCTCAGCCCCGCCAGCCACTCAGAGGCCTCAGTGCATGACGTTGAGCTTGGAGAAACCCAATTCTTTGTACAGTGTGTGCACGCTTTTTTAAAAAAGAAGGAAAAGCAATAGCTAATGACATAAGAATTTCACATATATTTCATCTGATCTTTACAACCGGCTTCCAAGGTGGGGATGGTTATTGTTATCACTATTTCTATTAATGAGAAAAGACACATAGAGAACTGAGGTGGTGACTTGTCTAAAGTTACACAGCAAATAGGGAACTGGTCCTGGCCCCAAGGCAGGCTATGAGTCTCCTGGGCTGGAGGCCGGGCTGCTCCTGGCAAGGCCCCCTGGGTCTGTCTCGGGTCACTACAGGTGTGTGCCTGGAGGGATCTAGAGGAAGGCCCTTAGGTGTGGAGGGGTGGGGTCCGGAACCTGATGGGAGAGTGTGCATTAGAGCAAGCACAAACCAACCTCCCTGGGTTTACACGTGATTCAGAGCTGACGGGCCCAGACGCCAGCATTACACAGAAACCGTCCTTTAGACGACCTGGACACTGGACCTGCTGTACCAGGAACTGATGGCTGCAAATTCACCTGCTGTGGGCACTGCATGAAGGCATCAGAGAATTCAGAGTGTATGTGCATACACACACACACACACACACGCACGCACGCACACATGCACACACATGTACACATGCACACACGCACAATGCACACGCACACACACGCACAATGCACATGCACACACATGCACACGCACAATGCACATGCACGCACACGCACATGCATATCCATACACATGCACGCACGCACACATGCACACACATGAACACATGCAAACACGCACACATGCACACGCATACACACACGCACGCACACATGCATATCCTTACACATATATTTTTAAATTAATTAGTAAATTAACTTTTAAAGTTGGGAGTTGCTTTGTGTCCCTGAAAGAAAAGGGAGAGCAGCCTGGAGGATGGCCTCACTGGGGCCTCAGGCCTGCGGTTCTTCCCCCGGCTGCAGAGGCAGCTCTTTGATGCAGAGGGAACTTCCCAGGGCAGCGGTGCCTGCAGGGGAGGCCTTGCTGCCTTGGTTTGCGAGCCTGACCCCTGACATTAGGAGTTGCTGCTCTGTCCTTTGACAGCTGCCTCGTCCTCGGGTGTTACTGGGGATCCTGGACCCTGGCTATGTTGGCTGCCACTTCCACACTGCATCTGCACCAGACTGCACAGGCCAGGCGAATCTGTGATGTGGTGTGACCACTGGCCTCTGCTCCATCCCCGTCCCTTCCTGGATGGGGCCTCGGAGCTCCTCTGGGCACCCATTTCCAGGCATCATGCTCACCTCATCGAACCTTCCCTCTCCACACTGGGAGAAGCCAGTGCCACGTGGCTTCAGGAACACACACCTGCACTTCCCAAGTGGCCAGTTTCCAAGAATGCAGACCTCAGGAAGTCTGTAGTGACCCCTGGACATGTTGTGGGTCTGTGCACAGCATCTCATCTGCTTTAACAGCGTCACTCTTCTTTATCCTTTCCCCACTGTTAAGTTTGGATTTGAGGGTCCCCCAAAGGCTCATGTGTGAGACGATGCAAGAATGTCTAGAGGTGAAATGATCAGATGATGACAGTGTGGCTTAAACAGTGGATTAATCCACTTGGATGGATTAACTGGGTGCCACCTGTAGGGAGGTCGGGCATAGCTGAAGGAAGTAGGTCACAGGGGGCATGTCTTTGGGTTTGCATTTTGTCTCAGGTGAGGAGTTCTCTCTGCTTCCTGATCAGTTGTCCTCTGCCACGCCCTCCCAACACCTCCATCCTAGAGCCATGGAGTTCAGCTGACCCTGGACCAAACTTCTGAAACCATGACCCCAATAGGCTTTACCTCCTCGACGTTGGTCTTGTCAGGTCTTCTGGTCACAGTGGTGCAGAGCTGACTGACACACTCCTTCACACGTCCCTCGCACATCTCCAGGAGTGATTCCGACTGTGGAGTGTGGTTGTGTGCCTGTTTATCTTCTTCAAGAGATGATGAAGGGCGTGATTGTGCTTTCTGTCCAATTAAAAGAGAAAAAGCTCTTCATGTTGAGTTTTCATGCACTTGTGAAACATCTTCAACTAGCGTCAACAGGCAGCCTGTCCGTGCAGCTCAGTGCAGCAAGTAGGTGACAGTCCAGGAGGGAAAGGGGGTCCTGTCAGATGGAGTGACCAGGACAGGCTGGAAACGGAACAGGAGTGTGTCCCTGAAAGAGAAGGCAGGAGGTTCCAGGGCAGGAGACCTTGTGTTAAGAAATACCAGGTTAATAGAGGACAGGCAGTTTAGTGTCACTGTGACCATGATACCCAACAAAAACAATTACAGGAAGACTCGTTTTGTTTGGTTCCTGGTTTCAAGGTTCCGTCTGTGGTTGGCTGGCTCCAGGACTCTGAGCCCAAGGAGAGGTAGAGCATCCTGGTGGGGGAAAGCAGATGGGAACATGGCAGCCAGGAAACAAAAGAAAACCCCAAAGGCACACTCAGTGAAGTATTTCCTCCCGCCACACCTTCCTGCCCAGAGCCACCAGCCAGTTCATCCATTCAGGTGGATTCACCATGGACGGTGAAGTAGCTCTCAGAATGTCACTGCTTCACCTTTCAGCACACTTGCGTTGTCTCACACGAGTTTCTGGGGGACACCTCAATTTAGATCAGGACAGAAAACTCTGAAAGGGCAAAAGCGGAGAGCTCAGGGGAAATTCCTGGAAATACGCTTGAATAGAGAGTTTAGTGCTTGATTTTGAAGGGCCTTCATTTTAAGCTTATTGTACAGGGGATAAATAATTAAAATTGCATATGGACGTGAGGGCGGTAGTATTTTGGGGGACTTGGATGAGGGATGGATAAACAAAGGCATAGCCTCTATTGTTTTCTTGACCAGAGCCTATAATTGAAAACTCTCCAGCCCTTTGCTCCATCATGTCTGTCTGTCTGTCTGTCTGTCTCTTTTTCTCTTCTCCTTCTGTAAAGGAAGCTGGTGCCTGGGACCCACAGGATTGTATTGAAGAAAACCAAGTGGTCGAGCTGCAGGTGGAAGTGGGAGAAGCTCCTGAGAGTGAACCTCAGGAGCCCCCCCCTCCCCCGCCTTTGAGACACGCGGCTCCCCACCTGCTCTGTGTGTGCGCAGCTCTCTAGGAACACAGGTTGGTAGGCCTTTGCCTCCCACGTCGTAGCGCCCTGTCAGGGACGTCTCCCATCTCCAGCTTTGTGAGAGCAGGGGTGGTGCTTTCTATAGAGGAGCGCTGTGTGATGCGGCTGTTTTGACACGACTATTGTGATACACAACGAGCATTGTATCCCTCGCATCTGAACGCAGGCTTTCTTGATGATGTTCAAATTGTGAAGTCTCGCTCATCTCTGATAATAGCAAGAGCCGTCTTGGTATCAACTCTTATTCTGCTCTACACGGCACGGAGCACCTGGTGGGGGTTAGCCAACGCCTTCTTCCTGATCCTGCAGTGGGCAGGAGAGGCCCATCTGTTCTCTTTTACACAGGGAAACAGGCTCAAGGACTCAAAGCTGGTAGAGGGCAATGTCTGGCCTTGACCTTGGACCCCACCGTGAAGCCAGGCTCTAACCCCATTGGCCCCTGACTACCAGGGTCCTCACTGTGCCTTTCTGGCCTCCCCAGGTTCCTGGGCTGGGGGTAGCAGGAAGCTCCAAGGGCCTGTGCGGGCCACTGGGTGGGGAGAGCTGAGGTAAAGGGTGAGATGGCCCAGCATAGGAAAGTAGACACAAACATAAAACCCTTGCCATTTTAATGACTTTTGGGGCTAACTGCTTCGAACTCTCACCCGAACTAAATGGTAGAAGGAAATAGCATGTCCATATTCGTGCCGTGGAGTGGCCACTGGAGAGTGCAGGGCACCTTGTAGTGGAAGATACTCATAAATATTTCCCAAATGAATTACTTCTTTCCTCCCATTATAATGTGAATTGATTTCTCTGTGTCTGCAGAGCTGTAGAATTTTTTTTTTTTTTGTAATTAACAAAACACTGATTAAAATAGGTCATGGGAATCGGAAGGGGCTTTGGACTCCCACCAGCGCTTCCACTTCATTTAGAGAAGGAGTCCAGAGAGCGCATCACAGGACCCACTGGACGCCAGCCCGTCCCGGGGGAGCAGAGGTGCTCCCAGTTCCCTTCTTACATGTCCAGCCCTAGATATCCAGGCCGCGGAGGGCTCAACGGCTGTCTTGGTGCTATTTATGTGTGGACGGGGCCAGCTCAGCAGGAGGAAGGACCCAACAACTCCCTTTTCCTGCTCTGTTTTTAAGCTCTGCAGCCACGGTGCAAACTGCCACTTGGAGTGATATGTTTTTGCATATGGTGGCTTCTGTGTCAGCAGCAGGCAGTTGCCAGTGCCAGAGAAATGGACGATCTCTCAGGATGTGTTGGGAACCTGCCTCGGGTGCCAGAGAACCTTTTCTATCCTGGGCTCCCCCTTCAGCTGTCCAAATGCCGGGTGACTAACCTGGCCTTCCTGGGAGAGGAGAGAGGGCTTGAACTGCGTGCGGCAGGGACAACAGGTAGGGGATTGTTGTGTTACAGTGCCAATGAGTGCCCTGTAAGCTTCACATGTGAACTCTGCTGGCCCCTGCAGACACGGGCATAATGATGCCCAGCCAGCCTTGGAATCCCATAGAGGTCCTGCTCAAAGCCCTTTTCTAGGAAAGTTGTGGCTTATTTTCTAAGCAGAAAGGACGATCCTGAAAAATTACCCCGAGGCCCAGAATTTGAAGTGTGGTTGGTGCTTAAACAGAACATCAGACAATGAGGCTGTGAGAAGGGCTCGTGCCACAGGCAGAGTCATTGCTTCTGACAGTCCTGGGGTCTAAAGTGAGTTATTCCTTAAGAACTTAGAAGTAAGAATGCCTTCAGAGTGTTAAACTTTCATATGGATACATAATAGATCAGAGCAGCAATACTGCAAAGTCATCTTAAAGACACAGGAGGAACAGAAGGCCCCCTTATTAGCTATTCACCTTTCAGCTATTCACATATGCAGAGAAAAGACCTTGACAATCAGGAAAGTGTCTAGAGGCACTGGGGGGTCTCCCCAGGCGGGGGTGGGGAGGGCATTACATTACTTGGTGCTCTTTATGGATTTCCGATGGCGTGGACATGGACAGCCCGTCGGGGTATGTATGAAAGTTGCGGTCCAGCCCGGCACTTGTACCTCATTCTAAACTGAGAAGCTGCTGTTTGGGCTTAGACGTCAGGCTTGTCAGCCTGGTCAATGTTAGTTTGCCTGGAGAGGAATCTGCTGGTGACAGAGGGGCTGGTGACACTACATTTTCAGAGAGGGAGAGAGCGGATGGAGGCAAGGTCCCGGATGGTGGTTTGTGAACCAGGTGATGATGGCCACCCCACGAAGACACTTCATGGAGAACCCATTGGTTTCCATGGAGTGGAACACAGTCCAGTGTCACTCCATTTAAGGTCATGAGTTTCGCAATGTTGCCTTATGGAAATACTCCCGTGGATGTTCTCTGAGGCAGCCATCATGAAATGCACAGAAAAGGACTCTGTCCCTTATAATTGCTGCTTGGATGAGGCTGTCTCCTGCAGCCTGGGCAGATGAGTCGAGCTCTGGAGGCAGAGAGGCTGCAGCCTCAGAGGGAACTTCACCCTGGACTGAAGTCTCGGTTACTCTGCCAGGTGCCATTTGCATCACTTGATTTCCCCCTGACACAGGAGAGTGCTTACTGGGACAATGATTCTATGGTTCTGCTCTGTGGTGAAAAGTCAAAAGAAAATAACATATTGCTCCACTCAGGACCAGACGTACTTCAAGACAAAATGAAAGGCCCTTTGGTAGAATTCGTTGGATTGTCCTTATGTATTATAAGACACACAGGGGTAGCTGTTCCCCCACCTTCTCCTGTTCAGCAGCCTCTTGGGCTGGCTAGGACCCTCACCTGAGCTAATGGGGTCCTCAGGAAGCCCCCTCAGCACGCGCAGGTCGATAGGATTTCCATATGGCCCTGCACACCTGCTTCTACCCTGCCCTCATTGACTGGTAGGAAGAAGGGAGAAGGGTGACTGAGAGGGTGTGGCCCAGCCACGTGTGCCCTCTGCAGGGCACTTTCCAGAAAGCTCCATTCAATTCTTCATCTCTTTGGCTAGAGCAGTGTCACATGATTCCTTTTCTTGCAAGGCATTCTGGGAGACTTTTGTGTTTTTATAAAGATAACACAGAGTGGCCGGATTTCTGATGGAAATGAAGGAGGGCTAATAACCAGCAATCTCTGCCCCTCACTTCCATGCCAGAAACCTGGGGCTCTGCCCATCTGCCCCCCTGCCTCACCCTTCCCATCCCGAAGCCAACGGCTCATACCAACACGCCACCGTGCCTCTCACTTATCTCCCTTCCTATCAATTCCCCAAACGCCTGCTTTGGTTCAGGCCTCGTTTTCTTCATCTAAACTGGTTCCAGGGCACCCAGGCTCATGTTCAGGTAGCACTCTGTTGTAGACCCCCAGTGTCCCCACCATTGCCTTCGTGGGACATCTGAGGAAGAAGGGACGTCTTGGGTTCTGGCCTCCAGCTTCACGCTCTCTGACTCCGTTCCCACCGCCTGGCCTTGCAGCCCTGGCTAGGACCATCATATTGACCCCTTTGCACCCACACTGATCCATCCTGTGGGTGCCACCTTTAAAACACACGAAGAACGTAGCCCCTTTCCATGAACATCAAAACGAGCAGACGATGGACAAGTGGATGATGTCGGATGCGTGATGTGTCCATCAACACAGGCTGGCTCACCGGGAGCCGGTGCGTGCCTGCCGTGGGAACAGCACCAGCTTTTTAAGTGTTGATCTGGTGCCAGGCAAGGCTCATGCACTATTTCTAACCCACCTTGTGCCCCTGTGCGTAGACTCTCACACTTCTCTCTTCTTGGTTTACTGATGATGTTAACAGCTCCTCCTAGTTGGCACAGCTTTCATGTTTACCTGGGGCATATGAGGGGCTGAGCCCTCTGGATGCCATACCTTGGTCACCTTGTGAGGCAGGCTCTGTTCCAGACCCTTCTGCAGATGAAGAAACCAAGGATAAGTCCAGCAACTGACCCAAATTCACAGAGCGGCTGCAAAGTGCTTCTGACCCACTCTCTGTACCACACATCTGTAGGACGGGGCTGGAGACACACCACTCACGGCTTTCCAGAGCTTCAGCTGGGAAGCAGGAATTGGGAGATCCTCCTCAGTGTTCGGCTGACTCTTCTGCATCCTTTCTGTGATTTTCTATTTGCTGTGTAAACAATTCACCTTTGTGAGCACTCGAGGTATAAGACTGGGGAAGGAAGAAGGATGTCAGTGATAATTATCTTCAGTGTCACTGTCTGGCTCTTCCTTTTCAGGTCATAGTCGTTATTTCCTGGGCCCCGAGGGAGATGGCACAGGGTAATAATTATTACAGTCAGACGGTCTGGTTTCAAATCCTAGTTTTGTGACCTTGGGGCTGTTATTTTTCTTTTCAATGCCTCAGTTTTCTCCAACACAATGCAAATGTCATAACAGATCATCTCTCATGGGGTGGTCGCAGGAAAAAATTTCAAGTGCTTATGAGAGAGCCTGGTGTGTAGGAAGCCATCCACCAGGTTAACCTACAGAAGCGGAAGTCTTTGGGGAGTGATGGAACTAGTGGCTGCATTGTTGCTCTTGTCTTTGCAACAATAATATTATCAGCAACAGATACTTCTAACCTGGTTCTGCCTCTATCAGGAGGTGGGGGCTCAGACTGAGAGGGAGAAGACTGCTGCCCTTGTGAGCCCCGCCCAGCATCCCTTGGGGGCAGAGGTAGTGTTTCTGGCTAATCCCAGGAGCATGAGTGCTTCCCAGAATGGATCAGGATCTGTATAAAGGTAGCGAACATTTGTCATAGCTCAGAATCCATTTCCTTCTTTTCTGTCGGGAATGGCAGCCAGAACTTCCTTTGGGAAATAGTTCAACATGAAAATTCTTGGGCTCTACCCCAGTCTCATAGTCAGAAATTCAGATGCCAGGGGGCTGGCAAACTGTTTTCTAGCACAATTTTGCAGGTGCTTCTGAAACACCAGTCTGATCAGAGATTTTGTGATGGTTTGGATATGAGGTGTTCTTCAACAGCTCGGGTGAGACAATTCAGAGATGAAACAATCAGATTATGAGAGTTGTGGCCTAATCAGTGGATAATCCAGTGGAATGGATTAACTGGGTGGTAATTACGGGAAGGCATGGGGTGGCTGGAGGAGGCAGATGGCTAGGGGTGTGCCTTTGGGTTTGTTTTTTGTCCTGGTGAGTGAAGCTCTCTCTTCTTCCTGGTGGCCATGTCCTGAGCTGCTTTCCTCCACCATGAGCCCTTCTACCATGGCATTCTGCCTTCCCTAGGGCCCAGAGCTAGGGAGTTGGCCTTCCATGGATTCACCTCTGCATCCATGAGCCAAAATAAAATTTTCCTCCTCTATGTGTTCTTGTCACATCTTTTGGTCACAACTAAAAAAAGTTGAGTAAACCTGGCTTGTCACTCAAAGTGTGGCTCCCCAGACGGCAGCTCAGTTATGACCTTGGAGCTTGTTAAAGATGCAGAATCCCAGGCCCTTTCCCAGCTCAACAGGATAAAAATTTGCATTTTAACAAGATACCCAGGTAATTGATAGGGATATCTGTGTTTGAAACACTGATCTAGGGCATCATTTCTCAAGCTGGGTTGAAAAATGAGAATCCTCTGTCCAATTTCAAGAACTATTGATGACGGGGATCTACTCTCAGAGAAGATTCTGGTTTGACTAGTCAGGGGAGCAGCTACAGTTTGGAATATTTTTAACTGTCCAGGAAACTCTGAAATGTAGCAACGTTTGAGTGACATTGACCCAAAGAAGTGGTTCTCGAAGTGTGGTCCCTGCTCAGCCCACCTAGATTAGAAACTGGAGCTGGGGCCCAGCAACCCCCTGTGTTTTAACAAGATCTGGAGTGAATGATCCGCTGTCAGGCTTAGTTTTAGTGAAGCGTGGACAGCATTGTAAGAATAGAATCCAACAGACCAAGCAGAGAAACCCAGCCAGGTCTTTGTCAAGATGTTTCTTTGTCCCTCAGTGGTGGCATTTCTTACCTTCTGAGAGTAAGGAATGGCCTTCTGTGATGAAAACCTAATGTCTGTGGCCAGCTCTTACACAGGGGTAGGAGAACATTGGAGTAATATTGACAAGTTTTATGGCTCTTTGGGGGAAAGGGTTCGTTTCTGTGGCCCACCTTGGGGAAGAGGAATTCTTGTTTCCACGGCTTTCCTTGAAGGAGCACAAGGGCTGAGACAGGAGGCAGCAATAGGCTTGGCTTCCAAGGCCTTCATTTTGGGGTAGCCTCTCTTGAGCCTCAGCAGCCGCACCTTGGTGCAAGGGAGGCTGACACATGTGCCCAGCTATGTGCCCAAGAGAACAGGAGTGCTTGGTGAGGAGCAGGAGCATCTCTGCCAGTGTTCCTCTGCCAGTCTCATCCTCTGAGCACGCTGGGCCACAGGCATCTGGAGATGTCTCTCCAACACGCTTGCCAGGGAGGGCACATTCTGGTTCCCCAGGGATGCTGTGCTTGCTGCCGACTTCTCTCTGCCAGTTCTCTGATTGTGACATCAGCATCTGGTATTAGCAGTTCAACAGGAAAAAGAAAACAGTCCCCAGCCCTCGCCTGCAAGTCTGCTCCCTGCTTGCAGGCGGGCTGCAGCTGGGCTGTGGCGGAGTGAGCATATGGCTTTAGGGAGTCCATTTGGTTCACTTAGCAGAGTTCTGTGGCCTGTGAATGTTCAACACGTTTTAACATTAAACTCGGCAGGCAGCTGGCTCCGTTCCTGCCTCCTCGCACTGCCTGGCTATGACGCTGGCTGTGCAGAAACAGAGACGGGGGCAGATGATCCCTGCCGATGCTGATGGACGGGAACAGAGCAAGGGGCTCTCTGAATGCATGGCCCACTCCTGAGCATCTCGATTCAGGCTTTATGCAAATGTCATGTCACTTGCTGGGGCAGGGAGCTTGTGCTCTGAAGAGAAGGCAGGCCAGCCCCCTTCGGTCAGGAGGCTTCTTTGAGGGAGAGGGAAATTAGGACACATGCCAGGCAAGCCTTGGCCTCCACTGACACAGAAAAGACACGCTGTGGAATATATTGGAGCAGGAATTTGCACATGGAGATGTAGTTGGGTCCCTCTGGGTGGCAAGGTTTTAGAAAGGGTTGTTTTTATCTCCCTCGAGGGAGGCCCCAAGTGTCCTGATCTTTTGGACTGTGGGCAAGGGGCCCCGGAGGGGTGGACAGAGGGCAGGACAAGGACCTAGAAGACATGAGCCTCGCCTTCCCCCCACGCTGCTCATCCTGGATCTGCTCAGACTGCACATGGCTGCTCAGGCTCTCCCAGCTCTCAGGGCGGAGACGGGAGCCTGGGGTGGGGACAGGCCAGGGCAGGAGACGGGAGCCTTCAGATGCCGGAAGGGCGATGTGGACCCTGGGTCTCAGAGTTCAGAGGTGAGAGTGCAGAGGGCAGTGGTGCCATCCAGGGCGAGGCTGGGAGGTGGGAGCTGGAGGTCCTCCGTGGGCGGGAGGGACCTGGACGCTCGGCCTGTTCGTGAGCAGGGCTTCTTTTGACAGGGACTTGGGTGGATGAACTTGATCTTTCTGAAAGGATCTTTCCTCAAAAGCATTTCAGTTACATCTTACCTTTCCCCAAATACTAAAGAGACCTAGAAATATCTTCTTGTTTCTTCTCATTTTGGGGGGGGTCTGTATTAGACTCCTCTGACTGCTATGACAAATGGCTACCAATTTTGTGGCTTAAAACAATACAGATTTATTCTCTTGTGGCTTTAAAGGACAGAAATCAGGCTCTCTGGGCTCAAGTGTGGGCAGGACAGCTCCTTCCAGAACCTTTAGGGAGGAACCTGCTTCCTTGCCTTTCTGGCTTGTGGAGGCCCCTGTGTCGCTCGGCCCACCACCCCTCCCTGGAGTCACCCCCCCCTCAATTCCCTCCCTTCCCTCCTTATGTCCCCCACCCTCTCCGCTGACCTTCCTGTCTTTCTCCGACATGAACCTTGTCACCACCTTAGACTCACCCAGATCATCCAGGACCATGTCCTTATTTCCAGACCCATAATCCCACTCTCAAGTCCCCTTTGCCATATCCGGTCACACTCCTGGGTTCTGGGGATTAGGAATATCTTTGGGGATGCTGTTATTCAGGGTACCACACCATCCTTCCTCCTGTTCTCCCATTTGAAAACACTTCTTGAGGACATTTTTGTGTCAGGTCCTGTCCCTGAATTCGGGGACGTGGTGGGAAGCAGAAATAGACCGGGTCCCTTTTTCGTGAGCTTAGACTTCAGAGGGGAAGGTAGGTGAAAGTCCAATTGTAACGCAAGTAGACCTGAAGTTAGATGACCGTGACAGTGTTACACAGTCTACAAGGCTGTGTGGCGCCGCGAGGGCTTGGTCTAGGGGAGGGGAAGTTAAGTGGCTTCTGAAGGATCTACAAATGGCCACAAAAACCTTGCCAGGAGTTCTGGTCTTTCCCCTAAGGATAGAGGAGAGCCACTGGGTGTGTTAAGTGAGAGACCTCTTGACCGGTCGGCATTCGGAAGCTCTCTGTGGCCACCACGTGGAGACGAGGTTGGAGGGAGCTGCACGTGCTTGGTGAGAGCAGGGGTGAGCTGGACAAGGTGGCGGCTGGCTGTCCAGAGACATCTAGATTCTCTCCCTCTCTCTCTCTGGGTGACGGATTGGCTTGAGATTAAGTTGTAAAGTGAGATTATTACAAGGTCGGGCTCATTTATATGTGCATATAACTCACTGTGAATATGAACTAAGGTCTCTGTGGCCACCGAGAGGATGGCAGAGGAGCACAGCTCGATCCCCGACAAAAGAGCCAGCTCTAGCATCTGCAGGTTGAATGCCATGCTCCAGGGCTGGTCTAGAAGGAGGTGCCTGGCTCTGAGGCTCCGAGCTGTCTTTTTTTGGGGGGGGGTTGGGGTTGTGGAGAACGTTATCTAAAATGGCTTTCAAGGGTCGAGGACAGTAATCAAGCTTACGTGAGAACCCAAGAGTATGTCCAGTGAGGTTTGATCTGAATGTGAAGTCCAACCGATGTGGAAGGTAGATTCCAGGAATGGACCTTTTTCAGAGAGAGGGCTGAAGTAGTGGGCACTAGTGTGAAGTGTGCGAGTGTGGCTGAGAGAGCAGGAGTCTCAGGCACAGCCCAGTGGCTCTGTTCTAATATCGAGGTGGTCATTGCCCCAGACTGGACATTTGTATCCCTCCAATATTGATATCTCATGGCATTGGAAGCAGGGCCCTTAGGAGATGACCAGGGCATGAGATGGAAGTCCTCATGAGTAGGACTAGGATTCTTATAAAAGAGGCCCAAAGAGCTTGTTTGTCATCCTTCTCCATGTGAGGACACTCAGAAGGTGGCATCGATGAGAAACAGACCCTCACCAGACACTGTTTCTATGGGTAGCTTGATCTTGGACTCCCCAGTGTCCAGAATTGTGAGCAAAAAATTTCCATTGTTTATAGAATTCCTACTCTTAAGGTATTTTTTATAGAGTTTCAAATAGACTTAGATGGAAATAATAAGGATTTAGGCTGAAAGGAGGAAAATAGTCTAGAAACTAGAGATATCTAATAATAGGATGCTCTGGGGAACTGTTCTCAGAGAGAAACCAGGCAGCTATGAGTCATTCCCGCAGGTAACTGGGGATATTATGAGATATCAAGCACGCTGGGGGATGTGGAGGTGAGGAAGACATGTCCTCCGTCCTGAGATATAGAATTTTTGAAGTCAAACGGGACCTACAGCTACAATAATGGTCTCAGAGCATCTTATTCGAAGTTTTCATTTATTAAAATGGAGATTCTCTGAGACCTCTGAGGGTGGGCAATCATGTTAGCTTGACCTGGAGATCAGGACGAACCAGGGCCCGACTGATGATGGACCATGAGTGCAGGCTGGGACCCGAGGACCGGCAGTCTGTGGGGGACGAAGATCCACCCAGGCCTGCAGCTGGGGAAGTGCAGGGAGTGGCCAGCACACTGAAGTGTCTTCTGCGTCTGAAGAAAGGCCATGTGGGGCTCCTCATGCAGTGTGCCGGGGACTTTCAGAAAACTGGGTCTTTTCTTCCTCCACCCTCCCATGCCCACGTTCTGGAAACGACCACCTTCTTAGAGTTAAGTCACACTGACAACATATGATGCATAAGACTAGAGAGGTGTCGGGTCTTCCCTGAGAGCCTGAACGTCTCCCAGGCCAGATCAAGACTTGATTGATGGTGTTAGCTTATCAGATGAAGAGTTGCCCATTAGTCAGTCATGGAAGCATGACGGGTTAGTCACTCAGCAAATGCTGGTGTTGCTTAGGCACAGATCCTCGGAGAGGGACCTTGACCCAAGACAGAGGGTCTGTTTAAAATGGCAGGTGGAGACTGCCCGAGAGGATCATTCACCCCGTGGGGACCTGACGGCTGAAAACTGATCAGGAAACAGGCTCCCCAGATTCTGCCAACGAGTAGGATGTCCTTGAACAGGAAATAATGTCACAGGCCTTTAGAAACGTCTCCTCGGCCAGAGGGTTACTCTGGTGTTATACACTGAGAATTTTAGATGAATTTCATCAGAGTGAATACATTTCCAGAAGCCAATGATCTGTGGTTAGAAGGAGGTTGTGGGCTGTGACACTGAGGACCGGACCCCACACTGTAATGAGTTCACAGACACTCTGTCACCCTTTTTAGCCACTTAGTGGCACCTGATGGACTCTGGTGAGAGACTGGAGGACAGAAAAGAGGAGAAGCCTTGGCAGCTGCTATTGCTCTTCTAAGAAGGATACCAGGGCACAGTCCCCACCTCCGGCCCACCACAGTTCCAGCTGTGAGATGGGCCCCAGCAATCCTACCTCTACCCTGTCTCTCCCCAGCCATGGGGCAATGAGTGGTCATGGTTTATCTCTCGACCATCTCACTGCCCCCTCGTGGATGCCCCAGCTCTCCCATCCCCTTCCGATCCAATTTCTCATATAAAATTCCCTCCTTTTCTGATACTTGGAGTGGTTTCTGTTTTTCTGCCTGGGCTCTGGTTAAATCCGTTTCCATTTATCTTCTGTGTTTCCTGGACTGTGGACCTTCAAATGTTAGCTTGAAATATTTAGAATTTAATGCAGGGATTCATCCTTCTTCCTTAGGAGCACACATTAACCACTGCACGTTTTCTTGAGTCATCCGTTTTGCCTGCGGATTCGGGACAAACAAAATAGCTGTGATTTTTTATGCTAAGACAAACATATTGTGGGACAAGAGTCACAGGGATTTAAGATGCAACAGGGGACTTTAAAATTTGTACTTGTAAAAGGTCAATGAGTGTCCTCTTCTGTTAGAAGAAGTGCTTTCACGAAATGTGTCCAAAGCATTGGCATAGACGAGAGGTTGGCAAACAGCTTCTCCAGTGGACTGGATGGTAAACATGTTATGTGCTGTAGGTCATCTGATCTCCATGGCAATGACCAACCCTTGGTTCCAGTGTCAGTGAATACGCAAGTCCTTTTTTATAAAGTGGTGCGGGATCTACATAGAACCGACACACATCCTTCTGTGTTCTTAAGTCATCGCCAGGTGACTCATAATACCAAATGCCATGTAAATACTATGTCAATAGCTGCTGTGCTGTATTTTAAGGAAATAACGACGAGGAAAACAAAGTGTGTGCATGTTCAGCTCACACTTTTTTTTTCCCCCACACATTTTTGATCTGCTATTGATAGAAGCAGCAGATGCTGAGCCATGGGTAAGGAGGGCAGACCGTACTCCATTCTGCCATCGGAGAGCTGAGTAGCCGTAGATGCTCTGTAAATGAATGGCTGTGGGCCGTGTTCAAATAAAACTTAATTACACATCAGCAGCAGGTGGTTTTTATCCTAAAATAGGTGAAGGGTTGTGGGAGTGTTCGAGATTCTTAATAGACAATTACCTGGTTGAAAGTGTGAGAGGAAGACTGACAACAGCTGACTATATTTGCTTGTAGAGGCAGAGAGGCCAGAGGCAGGCAGATGGGTTAAATGACCATCTCTGCTTTCCAAGAGGGCTGGGTGACCTAAAGCACTAAGGTCAACAGTCGCAATATCAGCTCCTCCCTTCCCAGGCACAACTCCCAGAGGGATGGTTGCAATGTCCCCTTCTTTCTCCAAGTTTTGGGAACTCTGAGGCATTATTTCTCCCTTCTTTTCCCCTGGATACCTGCAACTGTTTGCAGAACTCTTTTGGTTGCTTCAGTTTGTTCTCAGGTACCCCACCTGGCACGAACCTGGATTCCTGCCATTGATCTACCAGTTCCATGGAGAAAGTGGCTCAGGGCTTCTCTTCCAGTTGGCAAGTGACTGCCACATCCCTCAGGGGTGGCCCTGAATGAATCTAATTAGCATTTGCAGAGTGATTCCAGCAGGCTAAGGTGAGAGCTACCCAGAAGGGCCAGGTATAATCACAGTTATATCTGTGGCTTGCATACTTCCTGGTCCACCCTGGAATGATTTTTTAAGCCTTGTTAATTGGGGAATTACAGTGTGAGTGCTGAAAACCAGCTGTGGTTTTAAGTGCTATGAACATTTCTGTAGGTGGTATAGAGCTGGGCGTAAATGTTGACGGATGTGTTAGGGAAATTACAGCTCGGGTTCCTGTGCAGCTGCTTGGAGGGAATATTGGACAAAGGACATTTCTCAGCAGATGTGCAATAGGCAATTAGATGTTTTAAAAAGTCATCTGATCAATATTTATGTGCGGTGAGAAAAAAAAAGATATTCCCTGTGCATCTAAGATCAGAGTGAAACCAGAACAGCAGTCCCAAGTGCCTGTAAGCTTGGACTGGAAGTGAAATGACCCGAACACTCTCAATGTGACAATTTCTTGCACCTAGCAGGTGCTTCGTAAGAGTTTGTGAATGAATGATGAGTGGATGAGTGAATGAGGGACGCAGCTGAGCCCCCTATTTCCAAGTCTGTTAGTTGGAAGAATTCTTCACGGAGGATCATTGGCCTCTAGTGAGGCTCCTTCACTGGTGGAGGACTTCGGGCAGCCTGAGGCTTTAACAAGAGGTGCACTGACCCAGTTCGTTGGTTGAGGAAGAACCTCAACTTGCACTGTCTGCCTGGTGAAGGTGAAGCCTGTGGAAGGCTCCAGAGCCAAGGACCAAGCCCTGACCAGTTCCTCCATGCCAGGCAGTGTGCTGGCTCGTTCCAGTGCCATCCCTGTAACCTCCAACCAGTGCTGACAATTATCATGTTCACTTCATGTAACGGTCAGAGGTCACGTGGAAATTCCTGGGTCAGGTAGTGCTAAGATTTGGATTCAGACTGTCCCCCTAGGGTTCCTGTGTTGGAAGTGTGGCCACATGAAGACATGGAGCCCAATGTGTGATCCTTAGGTGACTATGTTAGGAGACAGATAGATGAGGTTGGTGGGAACACAAGGCTAAAGAAAAATTATATAAAATAGACCCACTGTGCTGACCCCCATGTGCTTTCTTTGCCCCCCAAAATAATAAATAAAATATTTTATAAATAAAATATGTATCTGCAGCCCTGCCTGGCCTAAGTGGACAGGATATGTCACATTCCTCAGCAAACTACCTGTTACCTGCAAGGAAATGCAGGTAGGAAATACGGTTGATAAGAAGAACCCAAGTTACTTTGAAGGAAGAGACTTTTGTGACCCTTTTCACAGACCAGATTCTGGAAGATAAGGATAGTTCCTCCTAACCATAAAATCTGTAAGAATGTATGGTGAAGAATCCAATTAGAACTGCCAACACGGGCCAAGGGGACCTGGAATTGTCATGGTAATAGGTACTCGAATGTCTGAAGTCATCTTGCTGTCAGTCAAAAGCCAAGAGGTAGACCTGGGCGGGACTTTCTGGAAACTTCTCTGGGATCCCCAAGAAAACTGGATGCAGGAAAGGCAGGATGTTCCTCTGCTCTGAGAGGACCCCCTCCTTCCCTTAAGAGAATCTCCTTCCCCTTCTTTTATCCCTTCAATAACCTCATTTCAGTTACTATGAGTGACACGTCTGAAATTTTTCTGACTCACTTGCAAGAATCGAGTTTGAAGGGGGATCTTCATCCTGCCTCAGTTTCTCAGAAGGCCCCAGTTCTGTAACAACTGGAGTCTATGCCCTGGCAAGGGACTAATGTCATTGCACTGGGACCCCAGTTCTTCTGGGTCTATTGCTGACTTCCTGTCCCACCACAGGATCTCTCACACATGCCCCCACCACGATGCCATTTGCTGTGGGAGCCTCCTGAGCTTAGCTGATATTGGGGCCATGCCCTTGAACCTACCAGACTGTGAGCCAGATAAACTTATTGCCTCTGCAAGTTCCCAATCTCGGATATTTCATTATAGAAATAGGAAATGGGCCAGAATGGGGCAGAGCTGGGATCAATACCAGGCATCTATGACTCTAAACCTCGTGCTTGTCACTGTCCAGGAACTGGCAGCCTCTCTGCAGCGTCCTGAGGATGTGGTATTGTTGTTTTGCTTTGGATAGCAATTATTTTTCAACTTGAATTTCAATGCCCTTGGAAAGGGTGTGCATTGCCCCTTCCCCGGTCTGCACTGGGGCAGTTTTCTGTACTTGTGTGCTCTGTCCAGCCCAGAAGACACCTGCATGTGCATCTCCTGCTGGATGTGACACATGGGATCTTCACGGTCACGCGTCTCCTGTGCCACCTTCCTGTTCTCATGGAGAAATCTTTCAGTGCTTCTAGCAGGGGCTGAAGTGTCTGACAGCACCATGAGCAGTGCATAGGAAGCTTACCCGTCCTGGCTCCATATTTACAAGAGAAAAATGATTACCCCTCACATTCAATGGGTATGGTGCTCAATCCAGTGTATAACAGGGCTGCGGTGCCAAGACGTTCATCGATGCGAGAAATACAGCGTTTGTTCAGGAAAGCAGGCCAATCAGAGGGCGGACTGGGGTGGAGGTGGGGGCCAGGAACCCGCCACTGAGAAAAAGGGTGTTGATGGATGGGACTTGAAAAGCCATGGAGCATGAGCTTCCAGCTGGGCTGCAAGACAGCTGGGCCTTGAGAACCTGCCCTCGCCCCCAGCCCCCGCCAGAGCAGGGAGGGTGATGCCCAGGGCTTTGACAGGTGCTGGGGAGGGGGAGCCACACTGAAGGGGAGCGCTAGTATTTTTGTGTGTGTGTGTGTGCGTGTTTTTTTTTTTGCCTGGTTGGCTGTTAACACACGATGGTTCTTGAGTTTAATGAATGACGCTGGATGTCACTCCTCACGACACCAAAGCCATTCATAGACTCCCTCCTCCTGCAGGGAGCCATCGGGAAGCAAGGGGCAGTGGGAACAAATGTGCAGTGTCACTGTGGTCCTTCTTGCTTCTGTCCTCGGGTGGCTCTTCCCTGACAGCCAGACCAGCCTTCCACTTGTTTACCTGCATGAGCTGCAAGCCCCAGCATAAAGCCACCCTAGAAATAATCGGCTTTGTTCTCTGTGCAGGGAACAGAGAACAGGCCGTAGCAGGGAGACAACAAGTATAGCATTCAGGAGTCAGCATAGTTGGGTCCTGTTGCTGTCAGCCTCGTGATCTGTTGCTTTAGGAGATGCTTTGCCTGCAGCCAAGCTGCCAATACCACGGGGACAGGAAAACGCACGTGGCTTGCCCTGGTGGGCTTGGATTCTGTTTCTCACCTTCTGTGGCTGTCTGGGTCATAAGAATGGGTGGGAGAGACTCAACCACAAGCCAGCCATCTGCTGGTGAGGGGTGCTGATCCTGGCCCTGGTGGGCAGTGGCACACACCGTGTGGCACTCTTAGCCATCTCTAAGGAGGCTGCTTCCAGCTAGGGCAGAGAGGGAGCTGCCCTGGAATGCACAGTGCTCTTGGCGTTGGGAGGAAACTTTAACAGGGAGAGCATCCCTGGCCTTTCCAAAATGAGCTCCTTGGTGCAATCTTTGTAAGAGCAATTTTGCAAAACTGTAGCAGATGCATTTACAGTGTCTCAGGACTTTTGATCCTTTAATCTCATGTGTATTAGGAAAACCAAGAAAACAGAAACCAAAGCTCCAACTCCTTCCAGTGTGTGGTGAGTGGGGAGGCACAGGGCTGGGCCACATTCAGGACTGTTTCTGGCCTTCTGGGGCTCTTGCATCCCACACCTCTCAGCCAACCCAACCCTTTGCTGTGGCTGCTACCCAGGACTTCTTTAGCAGAAAACTGAAAAAGTCTCTTTTCCAAGTTGGGCTTCAATGAGAACTCTAACAATTGGATTTTGTAATTGTTCTTCCTGGCTATGGACGATCTCAGTATTAAACTCACACATTCAATAAACGGAATGATAAGTATACATCAAAACTGCCCTCTCAGTATTTTATTCAAGCTACAAAAACAAAACAACAGAAAAAAATCAATACAGCTTGTTCCGATTCGATACATGACCAAGAGCAACATGTTCATAAACGTGTGTGTATAGCAGCCGGCTTTGTTCTTGAACATCTCCCTTTTGCAGAGACAAACACTGAGGCAGGAGAAGGTGGGTCGGTTCCCTGGGGCCCTGAGCAAGGGAAAGAACATGGGAAAAGAGTCCAGTCAAGGCCCTCTGCTCCCATCCCCTGGCAGGCTCTGGAGAAACCTGAGCAATTAACCACAAAAAGCCTCCTATCCATCCCGAGCATTCCCCGGGCCTAGCTAGGTCTGCAGCTTGTAATGTGTTATTTATTTTGGGTTTTAATTGCTGGCAGTCCCAGAAACATTAGTGTTATATATAGTGCTGGGCTCAGCAGGAGTAATTAAAAGGCGGGGGCCCTCGTGGTCGGTAGTAAAATACCAAGTACCGGCTGTTTAAGAAAAATGTGCCATTGATTTGCCATCAGCAAAACACAGGGTGGTAGGTAAAGGACAGAAGCCAGGCAGAAAAATCACACTGAACAGGGAAGGTTTATACACAGGCCCATGTGGCTGAGTTTTGTTGGGGAAGAACAGATTCGGATCAAGATCCTGAGCAGCACCGTGACTTGGACAGAATAGCACTTGGTAAAATTGACACCAGTCACTCAGATCTGCGTGACCTCGTCTAATACTTATGACACCTCTCCCAGGCCAATGTGCATGCTTCTGTCTATTTCTGTTACGTGGGGCACAAAACCAGGGTCCAGAAGGACTACCCTACCTCGATCAAGAGGAAGATATAGCAGAGTATTCATATTAGCTGTCTCTTGGAGGCAGATCATGGGCAATCTCTTTTTAATTCTACTATTCCCTGATGCTTTGGGAAGAGACAGAGGCAAGAGAAGGAAAATTAGGTGGCAAAGGTGACTGGAGAGTTTGCCGAATGATCTAGAAAGAAGTGTGCACCCTCCAACACAACTTTCTTCAGGAGTTTGCTAAAAGCTCTAGAAAGAAATGTGGGAGGGGAAGGGGCAGTGGACACTCTAGATGCATCGTCTTGTCTAGTTGTTGCTTATTTTACTAATAAGGTGAACAAGACTCAAAGGAGTCTTAAAGGAACTTTCCAGAGCACAAGAAATATGGCTCTGTTTGCGTACCCATAAATGTACATAAATGTATGGATGACCCTGTCCTCTTTATGCACGACCCTACTGCAGCCTAAGGCACATTAGGGAGGGCTCCCCCATGTCCTTCACTAAGGATTGGTTTAGTGACTTCTAAAACCTTCCTTGAACCACTTTCAACTACACAGAAATATGGAAGATACCTACCAGCATGGTAGGACTGTATCACATTACAGCACAACTTTCATCAGAGGATCATCATTATCATCATCATCATCATCATCATCATCATCATTTCTAGCACATAAAAGGTGCTAACCATTGCATGGGAAAGGTACTGTTCCAAGTGCTTTTTACCTGCTAATAGAGTTAATCCTTCTGCTAACATGGAAGGCATAGGTTACTGACCTCATTTTATGGGGGAGGTAACTGAGGCACAAAGAGCTCAGGAAAATTGGTCAGGTTTCTTCAACTAAGCAAGAGTTAGAGCACAAGGAGCGATTTAGAGAGTCTGGTGGCAGAGCAAGACTCTTCACCACTCTAATAGGGGCGATTATTAATACTCTTTGCAGGTACTAATTATTAGCATCTCAGAGGAACTGAAGCAAGAGAGCAGGGCAGGCTCCCAAAGGGCAACCGGTCTTAGGGAAGTCCAGTGGGCATGCCCAGGGAAGGCATAGGTAACGAGTGAGTGGGGTTCCTGGTCAGTTTGGAGACCCGAGACCTCCCTCCAGTGGACTTTGCAGGAGTAAATGCCCAGTAGAGGATCTGGGTAGGAGTGAGAAGGGCAGCTGCTCTTTGAAATGGGGCTACTGGGCACCACTGAACAGCTGTGCTCTGGATAGTGCACTGGACTGAGGGGTAGGAGGGGCTGGAGTTCAATTCCAGTTCCACATACTTGTTGTGGGATAGCATTCATCCTAATGGAGTCCAAAGAACCACAGGCTTCCTGAGCCATGTATCCTGGGATCTCTATCCACGCAGAGTAACCACCTTTTATAATTTGCATCATGGAATCCTATGACTAGCCCTCAGTCCAGAAGTGCCAAATATAGTGAGTTGTTCTCCTGAGACTCACTAAGATGCCCAAGGCCTGGGAATTCCCTTTCCTTGACCTTGGATCTTTGGCGCAATCCATCTTTCCTCATTTCTTAAGTGCCTGGCCGAGGGCCAGCACTGGGCTTCTACGAACAGCTGTAAAAACAATTGGAGAAGGGAAAACAGAGACTTAAAATGTGCCTGAATTTTAAAGTCTTTCTGTCCTGTGCTGAGTCTCTGTAGGTTTTAAGATGTATGAAAAATCCCAGGTAAGAGTCTGCTTTGCTCACCTAAATTGGCACCAAGATCCGGAAGGTGATAAATTCAGCACATGGGTGTCAAGTGGGTGTATTAACAGAACAGGAACCCACTGCCCAGGATGTCAGGGTGGTGACTTAAACTCCTGGAGACTCTTGTAAAGTACTGGGAGGTGGATTTTTGTTTTTCTTGGTTTATTTATTCAAGTTTCCTTTATTTAAATATTTGTTTATTTAAGATTTGAAGTTTTACTTTTTTCCATTTAATTAGCATGTAATCATTATACATGTTTGGGGGGTACAGTGTGATATTTCTATATGCAAATACAGTGCGTGCCGGTCAGATAGGGGTGACAGGCATTCTCTCTCCTGATCATTTCTTTACATTGGAAGACTTTGCGTTCCTCAGTGCTAGTCCTCACGTGGCATGCAACAGATGACAATCTCACATATGAAAAAGACCCCGTGATGCTTGGCCTTCTGCGTCTGGTTTTCCTGGGGGTGCTGGCTGAGTACCTGAGGAGGTCAGGAGTGGGGTGAAGCTGTCCCTGAGGCTACTGCAAGGTCCCGAGCTGGATGCAGGGCAGGGTTCTGGATGGCAGGGTCTCACCCACCCCTGTGTCTTCCTCGCCTCTGAGTCTTTTATTCCTCATCCTTTTCCAGCCAGTGGTTAAGCACGGAGCCTGGTACAGACGGGCCCTCTGTCGCCATGCACTGGGGGCTGCGTGTGGGTTACTGGTCTGCAGAGGCTCTGAAGGGCTCCTTTGTGCTCAGGACCTTCTGGTGCCAGCTCCTGCAAGCGAGGAGCTGCCCAGGGACAGCTTTGCCTAGGATTGAGCACGCAAGCCTGTCAATCTGGGGCTCTTAACAGCCCAGTGGGGAAAAGCTAGAGCAATTTCTCCTCTTGGTTTTGCCTCAAATGCATCACAAATTGGAATCACTTCGTGTCCGAAGGCTCATTAGAAAATGTTTCTGAAAAGCAACGCAGCCCATTAGGGCTCATTCTGAAGAGTGGTTTTATGTTCTTCACATTTGTGTCTATATTTGTTAAAGATCAAGTTCAATTTCTGCAATTGCCAGATGTCTTGGCTCAGCTACAGAGTCAAAGTCAGAACTCTTGGGGGATACCCCACTTGGTAATAATAAAGTCTCCCTCCCTTACTAAAGCCTGACATTTTAGCCAAGGGAATCATTATTGCTGCTTAAAAATCAGAATTGCAGATTGAATTAATTTTATCAGAATCATTTTGTGTGAAATGACTGATCTCAAGTTTCAGGAAATTTAACTGATCTCAGCTGCCTCATTTCGTACCAGTGGTAATGAGGTAACTGTTTGGATGGATGCTCATTCTTAGGACTGGGTTCACGCCTTCTTTCCTCTCTTTCCCATCCCCCTTCTTTTTCCTGTCACTTTCAATCACTGGCATTTTAGTCCTGAGTTGCAATTTTTTTTGAGGCATATTGGTATATTAAGATCTCCAATTTTTAAACTTCTTTCTTTCTTTTTTGGGGGTACTAAGGATTAAACTCAGGGGCATGTGACCACTGAGCCACATACTCAGTCCTATTTTGTATTTTATTTAGAGACAGGGTCTCACTGAGTTGCTTAGTGCCTCACCATTGCTGAGGCTGGCTTTGAACTCACAATCCTCCTGCCTCAGCCTCCCAACCCACGGTTAAATTTATTTTTGATTGACACTTAATGATTGTACACATTCCTGGGCTATATACATGTGATGTGTCAATTCACTTATACATTGTATGATGATCAAATCAGGGAAAGTAGTGTGACCATTACATTAAACATTTATTATTTATTTATGGCTAGAGCATTCAACTTTTTTTTTCTTCTAGCTATTTCAAAATATACAGTACATTGTTATTAATCATTCCAGCCTACTGTGCACCAGAACACCAGAACCCATCCCTCCTAATAGTGCCACTGTATCCGAACACCAACCTTTCCCCATGCCACCAGAGAAGAACAGTGGGTGTATTAACAGAACAGGAATTAGAAAATGATTAGTGACAACCTGGATGGACTTGGAGGACATGCTGTTTAATGACATAAGCCAGCACAGAGTGACAGGTAGCACATGGCCTTACCTGTTCCTCATCTGTGGAATCTAAACAGTTGATCTCCGATCTTCCATGAGGAAACTAAAGCAAAATGAGGAGTGATTGGGCTGGGGATATGGCTCAAGCGGTAGTGCGCTCACCTGGCATGCGTGCGGCCTGGGTTCGATCCTCAGCACCACATACAAAGAAAGATGTTGTGCCCCCTGAAAACTAAAAAAAAAAAATTAAAAAGATTAAAATCTCTCTCTCTTTCTCTCTCTCTCTCTCTCTCTCTCTCTCTCTCTCTTTAAAAAAAAATGAAGGAGTGAGACCAAATCCCCCCGACATCTAGTAATTCCACACTCCTCTGGATGGGCCAGGCCAGGTCCACCGTGGCCTCAGCTGAGGGGTGTCCTGTTCAGGCTGAGTGGGTGGGTGGCTCCTTAGAGTGACAGAGGCAGGTGAAGCCAGGAGGACAGGAGGAAACCACGTGCAGGACACAGCTCCAAGGGCAAGAGACACGGGGGCCACACATGTGCTCAGGACCAGAGATGGTCTGGGGCGGAAGTTACTAACCCCAAATGGAGAAAGTAGTGGAAGAGGGGGCCGCAAGGAGGAAGGGCAGGGACGGCTGTCAGAGTACAGACCCTGGGCCAGACTGTGCTGGGGTGGCCGGGGTCCGTTTCTGAGTCCTGGCCGCAATGGCAGGTTGGCCTAATTTCAAGGCTCTTGCCAGCTGCAATGGCAACATTTAGGACAGAAATGAGGCTTCCAGTCCCTTAGAATGCCACATTCAGTCCTGCAGAACATTCGTAGAATGCATTATACATGAACCATTATACATGAACCATCTTCAGTTGGCGGATGTCTTTGTTTGCTATTAGCAGTCGATCATAGAAATTTCCCAGGAAGGTGAGCCCAGAGGCCTTCAAATCCAACCAACCAAACAAATGAATGACTAAATGAACAAACAAAGGGACAAGCAATAGGGCAAGCTTTCTGGGGCTTCTCTAGATAATGGATACTCTAAAACCCGAGAGCTTAATTAGGCCCTCAGAAATTACTTCCTCCAATTAAGCCCATTTTAACCATTGGAAGTAGCAAGCCCCAGAGACCCAGCCATGCCAGCCGGTTAGTGCTGGTTTCCGGACCAAAACCAGCTTTCCTGCCCATTTTAGAGATCTGTTCCTGTTTGCCTCTGTTAACAAAGTTTTAACCCTTACCCTGTTTATGTTCTAATATTATCTGTTTTTTAATGTAGGCCCAGACTCCAGGGAAACACTCCTGGACATTCTGGAGACTTGGAACACTGGTATTCAGCCTCTGGTGACGACGTAGGCTGAACAGTGCTTATTCTTTGACAGGCCTGGTCTTGCAAGAGAACCCTCTGCAGCTGCCTGTGCCCTCTCTTCTGCTCTGACCTGGCCAGCAATGTTCGGCAGGCAGTTAAAGACAGCAGGAGGGCGCGGGGGTTCATGGTTGTGGAGAGGACTATTTCTGGGTTTGAAGCATTGTTGACCTCTTTACAAGGCATGTGAGCTGGGGGCAATTCTCTTAGCCAACTAGTCACTTTTTTTTTTTCTTTTAATTGCAAAGTAAGGAAAATAATAATGACCATAATCTTAGTGTTTGGGGCTGTTAAAGAAAAAATAAACAACTCAGTGAGGCATGTTAAGGCCTGGCAGGGAAGAAATTCTTCAAGGGGGAAGGACCATTGTGATAGGTTCAGGGACCACCATGATGGGATTTTGCAGTGGGGTCAAGGCCTGGACTCAGCTCCAAACAATGTGGGCAGGGGCGACACACACCCAGGAGGGGGGGGGTCAGTGGAAGGAAAATTACTGAGAAGAACCCCAGGGAGGGGTAGATTCTGGCCAAGCCAAACTCACAAGCTTCCTGCTGAACCCAGGCCTCAGGGGAGGGGTGGTAGAGAGTGAGATTTGACGAGACGACACAGATGATCAGATTCCAGGTGGGGAGGTCTTGGGCACAGACCTCACAGAGCATGCTCACACAAACTGAAAGGGCCCTGGCTTCACTAGGCAACAAGAACTTCCCAACTCCCTTATAACCTCGGGAGACCACTGCTGTGTATGTGGTCTATTGACTGGAAGGTCACCTGACTGTACCTAATAAGGGAGTATTTATCCAATTATCCACGAGTTTCTGCAAGGTGGATCCTCCCCGGATACTCAGGATTCCCCTTTCCTGGCCTGTCTCTGGGAACTCCTACCCCCGTTCCCCAAGTGAGTCTCTCTCCCTTAAGACCTCTAGTGTTCCTCTCCTAGCAATTGGTCTTTCTCCCCAGAGTCGGATCCCCAGGGTGACGCCAGTGCCTCTTGTCACTGCCTA